>NW_006780611.1:9247428-9259376 GCF_000442215.2 Lipotes vexillifer | reverse complement strand
CGCCGTACCCGCCTGCCCCGGGCTCCTGGCCAGCTTTAGCTGGGGGATCAGTGGCACTGAATGTTTCAGGGCTAGGAAGGTCTCCACATTGAGACCTGGTCCCGATCCTTATTTCCAGTGGTGCAGAGAGGTTAAGGGGTGTGCCCAGGTGAGTTGGTGGTAGGTCTCTCATGAATGGCTGGACACCAGAATGAGCACAGAAGTCCTCTGGGCTCTCAAAATTGGTATCAAAAAGTCCCAGTCCAAGATAGGCCCTTAGATGCTAATTCAGTACCTAGTGACTCTTACTTAACACATAGTTTTAACTTACTTGGGAATTGGGACCAAAAGAGTGGAAGCAGCAAACGAGAAGGAGGTTGGGTAAGAGGAAAAAGGGCAGTTAAGATCCAAGCAGAAGTGAGGACAACAAGGAATAAAGAGACAGAAAACCTTCAAAGCAGACATGGAAACTGGCTTTCTAATTACAGCACAGACGTTCCTATCAGTGACTCTGAGTCATCAGGGAAAGGTCAGCTCGCATTCGGCCCACTTGTGTCTAAAAGCAGTGGGGTGAGCAACTCCTCAGAGAGATGATTGTCCAAAGCTATGTAAACAGAAATCAAGCTTTCACTCTTGGAGGAGTTGCATTGAGTTGTCTGAGAAATGTGACATCTACAGAATCTCAGCGACGAGGGATAAGCAGCGTCTTTGAGTATACATACATGCCCATATGTATTTGGACATGGCTATACTTCCATTTTGTTTCACTAATATGCATTAGTGCACTCCTGCTGTGTGCCAGGCCCCAGGGAGACTGAAGTAAAAAAGCATTTTCATTTATCCTGTCACTCGACAAACTCATCCAAGTGGCAGCTCTTGCCCAGCCCGTGCTCGGGCCGAGGACACAGCAGAAGGTGGAGTTCCTGCCCCTGGGGAGCGAGGACTGCAGGAGGGACAGTTCTTGTCCCTGGGGACACTGCACAGGCGTGGGCTGGGCCTCCCTCTTGGCCTGACTGTTGGTTGTGGGGATGGAGCTAAGCTGGAGAGCCAGGGGGAAGCCTGGGGAAGGGCACTGACCCCGCCCATCACTGTGGGGGAACAGTAGGGTACCTGGGTAGATCAGGGATGGGGCACCCTTGTGGGTAAGAGCCCTGTGGGGGGCAGGGGTGCCCTCATTTTGTCAGTCATTTGGAAGAGGTGGCCCCTGAGTCAGGGCCTGGGGCAGCAGGAGAGGAGGACCCTGCTTCTCATGGTCTGGCCTTCAGAGATGGAGACGGGTAGGTATGAGCTCTCAGCTTTGGGTTCAGGTCTCATCCAGGCCTCTCCGTGCCATATGGATCTTTCTCTAGGTCATTCCAACTTGGCCCTCTTCTCATTATCCCAGCTCAGCCCCGATGTCGCCTTGTCCTGGAGGCCTTCCCTCACCAGCCCCCTCCCCCAGACCCTGTGTTGCCTTATCCTGCTTGATTTTCTTGGCACTATCTCTGTCTGAAATTATGTCACTTGTGAGTTTACTTTCTTGGTTGTTGGGTATCTCTAGACCGGTTTATTTACTTGGTTAGCAAGGTTGAAGCTCTTCTGTGTGACAGGGGCCGTGGAGGTAATGCTTAACTTTTGATCCCATGTGGAGACCAGGAAACTGAGGCTGAGAGAGGAGAATCTTGCTCCAGGGCACCCAGCTTGGCGAAGTGAGAGACAGAATTAGAACCTGGGTTCCCCTGACTCTAAAGCCTGCTGTGACTGCCCCCCAGGGAGTGTGCGCGAAGCATCCCTCCAGGCACATAAGCCCCTCAGGAGACCCCAGGTGGTCATTTGGAGTGTTCTTGATGAGCACAGAATCAGGACGATGTCACCCAGCTAGGCAGTGGCAGGGCCCGGAATCTGAGCCCTGGTCTGGTGTCCTCTGCAAAGCATCTGGTCCCTTCTTGCGGATTCTGTCTAGGCATTAATGCACACACACGACTATTTACACCCCAGACAGGTTTTAAAAATGAGAATTGCTCTGGCAGCGTGTCTTGAGTGTGTTTTTCATCAGTGTTTCTTATTCCACGAATGAATAAGAAGCTGGCGAGCCAGCTTCTGTTGATGGACCTTGCAAGGTTTCCAAGTTTTTGCTCTTACATACAAGCCTGCAGGGAGCATCGTGTATGCTTGCGATCTTTGTGATCAATGGCTAGACTCATAATTTCTAGTCAAAATGTAAGGCATTCCTCAGAGATATTGCGGGTTTGGTTCCAGACCACCACAATAAAGCGAGTCATACGACTTTTTTGGTTTCTCAGCGCATATTATGTTTACACTATACTGTAGTCTATTGATTGTGCAATAGTATTAAAAAAAGAGCATACCCCAATTAAAAAGTACTTTATTACCAAAAAATGCTAGCCATCATCTGAGCCTTCAGTGAGTTGTAATAGTAACAACAAAGATCACTGATCACAGATCACCACGACAAATATAATAATAATAAAAGTTTGAAATATTACAAGAATAATCAAAATGTGACAGAGACACAAAGTGAGCAAATGCTGTTGGAACAATGGCGCCGACAGATGTGCTCGATACAGGGTTGCCACAAGCCTTCAATTTGTAAGAAGCGCAATAAAGCAAAGCTCAAAAAAACTGAGGTATGCCCCTGTGTCCATTTTTTTAAAATACTTTTTTTGGTTAAGGTATAAATTACACTCAGTAGCAGGCACAGCTATTAAGTGCTCAGTGAGGTTTTAACCTGGGTTGTACATCACTGTAAATCTACCCTGAGAAACTCACTGTCCCCAGCAAGGCTCCCTCCTCCCCTTTCCCAGTCACCTTCCGCCTCACCCCGAAGTAGCAGCTATCCTGATCTCTATCACCATAGATTCCCTTTGCCTGTTTCTGAGGTTTCTTTAGATGGAATCATATAGGCCATTACCTTTTGTGTCTGCATCTTTGTCTCAGTGTCTGTGAGGTTCATCCAAGTTGTTGCTTGTGTGTTTCCTTTTTCATTTTTGTAAAAAAATCATCTCTAGATTACTTTTTTTTTTTTTTAATATTTATTTATTTATTTATTTGGGCTGTGCCGAGTCTTAGTTGTGGCATGGGGGATCTTTGCTGTGGCATGCAGACTCTTAGTTGCAGCATGCATACAGGATCTAGTTCCTTGACCAGGGGTCAAACCCGGCCCCATGCTTTGGGAGCGTGGAGTCTTACCCACTGGACCACCAGAGAAGTCCCTCCTTCTTTTTCACTGCTGTGAGGATTCTGCTGAGTGAATATACCACTGTGTGTTTTTTCATTCTCCTGTTGATCTGGGCGGTTTCTGGTTCTTTGGCTCTATGACTGATGAATACTCTTGTCCATGTCTTTGGGTGGATATGGCCATTCCTTCTCTTGGTTAAATTCTCAGGGGTGGAATTGCTGGGTTAAGGGAGTGCATATGTTTATTGGCTTTAGTAGATTTTTTTTTTTTTTGGCGGTACGCGGGCCTCTCACTGTTGTGGCCTCTCCCGTTGCGGAGCACAGGCTCCGGATGCGCACAAAGATCACTGATCACAGATCACCACGACAAATATAATAATAATAAAAGTTTGAAATATTACAAGAATAATCAAAATGTGACAGAGACACAAAGTGAGCAAATGCTGTTGGAACAATGGCGCCGACAGATGTGCTCGATACAGGGTTGCCACAAGCCTTCAATTTGTAAGAAGCGCAATAAAGCAAAGCTCAAAAAAACTGAGGTATGCCCCTGTGTCCATTTTTTTAAAATACTTTTTTTGGTTAAGGTATAAATTACACTCAGTAGCAGGCACAGCTATTAAGTGCTCAGTGAGGTTTTAACCTGGGTTGTACATCACTGTAAATCTACCCTGAGAAACTCACTGTCCCCAGCAAGGCTCCCTCCTCCCCTTTCCCAGTCACCTTCCGCCTCACCCCGAAGTAGCAGCTATCCTGATCTCTATCACCATAGATTCCCTTTGCCTGTTTCTGAGGTTTCTTTAGATGGAATCATATAGGCCATTACCTTTTGTGTCTGCATCTTTGTCTCAGTGTCTGTGAGGTTCATCCAAGTTGTTGCTTGTGTGTTTCCTTTTTCATTTTTGTAAAAAAATCATCTCTAGATTACTTTTTTTTTTTTTTAATATTTATTTATTTATTTATTTGGGCTGTGCCGAGTCTTAGTTGTGGCATGGGGGATCTTTGCTGTGGCATGCAGACTCTTAGTTGCAGCATGCATACAGGATCTAGTTCCTTGACCAGGGGTCAAACCCGGCCCCATGCTTTGGGAGCGTGGAGTCTTACCCACTGGACCACCAGAGAAGTCCCTCCTTCTTTTTCACTGCTGTGAGGATTCTGCTGAGTGAATATACCACTGTGTGTTTTTTCATTCTCCTGTTGATCTGGGCGGTTTCTGGTTCTTTGGCTCTATGACTGATGAATACTCTTGTCCATGTCTTTGGGTGGATATGGCCATTCCTTCTCTTGGTTAAATTCTCAGGGGTGGAATTGCTGGGTTAAGGGAGTGCATATGTTTATTGGCTTTAGTAGATTTTTTTTTTTTTTGGCGGTACGCGGGCCTCTCACTGTTGTGGCCTCTCCCGTTGCGGAGCACAGGCTCCGGATGCGCAGGCTCAGTGGCCATGGCTCACGGGCCCAGCCGCTCCGCGGCATGTGGGATCTTCCCGGACCGGGGCACGAGCCCGTGTCCCCTGCATCGGCAGGCGGACTCTCAACTGCTGCACCACCAGGGAAACCCGGCTTTAGTAGATTTTGCCAAACTGTTTTCCAGGATGGTTGCACTAAATGTTCGCTAGCAAAGTCTAAGAGTTCCAGTTGCCCTACATCCTTTAGCAACATTTGGAATTGTCAGTCCTTTAATTTTTACTATTCTAGTGAGAGTGCAATGGTGCCTTATTGTGATTTTACTTTGAATTTCCCTGATGACTAGTGGTGATAAGCACCTTTCCGTGTGTTTATCAGTCATTGGTGTACCTTCTTGTGAAGTGTTTGTATGGCCTTTTGCCATGTTAAAGTTGGATTGCCTTTCTTTTCCTTATAAATTTGTAGCGGACCTTTATATCCTGGATTTGAGTCCTTTGGTGGATATATATATATATTGCAAATATTTGATTCCAGTCTAAGTTTTCTGTTTCCACTCTTTTTTTTTAATATTTTAAATTTTGTTCTTTTTCTTTTAAATTTTTTTCTTTTTCCTTTTTATTTCTTTTTAAATAAAAAGTTCTTTTTGTTCTTTTATATATTTTTTTTCTGTTTTTCTTTTATCGTCTTTAAATTTTTTTTATTTTTGTTTTTCTTCTGTTTTCACTCTGTTTTTCCTTTTTAAAATATTTTTTATTGTTTTTTTGTTTATTTCTTTAGAAATTTTTTTGTTCCATTATATATTTTCTGTTTTTTCTTTTCCTTTAAAAATTTTTTTCTTTTTTCTTTTTGTTCTTTTTCTGCTTTCACTCTCTTAATGATGTCATTTGATTGACAAACAGAAGCTCTCAGTTGTAATGAAGACCAGATATCAATCATTTTCCTAGTATGCTTTTTGTATCCAGTTTAAGAAATCTTTTCCTAACCCAAGGTTACCAACTGTCCTCCAGTGTTTTCTTTTAGAAGCTTTCTTGTTTTTATCTTTCACATTTAGGTCTATATTCCATTTCAAATAATTTTCAGTACGACCTGTGGTTGGGGTCAAGATTCATTTTTTATATGGATGACCGATTGTCCCAGCACCACTGATGGAGAAGTCCATCCTTTCTCCGCTGAACTGCAGTAGTGCCTTTATTAAACTGTCCGGGGACCATATGTATTTGGGTTGGATGTCTACATGTTGTTAATGGATGTTGTTGCCAAATTGCCCTCTAAAAAGGTCATGTCAACTTACACTCCCACCAATAGTGTATTAGCGTGTTTACACTCTCCCCATACTCAATATTATCAGCCCTGAAATGTTTGCTGTTTGGATGGATGTAAAATGATCTCACTGTTATTTTTTATTTATTTATTTATTTTTGCAGTACACGGGCCTCTCCCGTTGCGGAGCACAGGCTCCGGATGCGCAGGCTCAGCGGCCATGGCTCATGGGCCCAGCCGCTCTGCGGCATGTGGGATCTTCTTGGACTGGGGCACGAACCCATGTCCCCTGCATCAGCATGCAGACTCTCAACCACTGTGCCACCAGGGAAGCCCAGGATCTAACTTTTTTATTTTCCAAATGGATAGCAAATGTCTTAACACCATTTACTGACTAGTCCTTCCATTCCCCATGGACCTCAAAAGGTGTCTCTTTAATATACTAAGTTCACTTTTATACCTGGGTTTGTCCCTGTGCTCTGTGATGTTCCACAATTCTTTCTCTTCCTGTTGCAATACCACACTCTAATAATAATCATACTTGTAGAGTATTTTGTTCTCCTGTAGGGCTGTGCTCCACTCATCTTTATTCTTTTAAAAAATTGTATTGACTGTTCTCCCGTTCATATAAATCCTAGGACCATCTGGCCAGGTTTCATAGACAAAAACATGTTGAGATTTTGATTGGGATTGCAGTGAATCATAGATTAGCTCTACAGGATGGGCAGGGCAGGCATTGTCATCTCTGTTTTACAGATGAAGAAATTGAGGTCCAGAGAGGGGAAGTGACCAGCCCAAGGTCACATAGATGGGAGAGGGTGGGGCAGGAAGGTATCTTACCTCCATCTGTTGAATCAGTAAAATTTAGCATTTGTATATTAAGCACCTACTCTGCTCCGACCACAGGGTGTGGGTACTAGGGATGCTGAGACCCAGTCCTTTCCCTAAAAGAGCTCCAGCCTCCCAGGGGAGTTGGGTGCATTTTTCCCCAAGAGCAATAACGGGGGTGAGTGCAGGGCCCAGTCTTCCCTGAGGCTCCCCCAGGGAAGGCTCCCTCTTGGTGGGGGGGGGGGACCCTGGAACTGCCCACAGTGGGCAGGTGGGAGTTTTTGTGACCATGGCAGAGGTGGGGAAGGGTGTCCCAGGCAGGGGGAACAGCATGTGCGAAGGCCTGGAGGAGATGATGGCATGTTGGGCCAGTCTTGCCATGCTGTGTGGCAGTGACCCCCTCCCCTTCTCTTTCCCCACCATCACCTGTGGACAGACAAGGGGATGTGGCCCTGCCCCCCTACTACCAGCCGGAGGAGGACGACGAGATGCCCTTCATCTGTTCCCTGTCGGGGGACAACGGCATCATGGGCTGCCACGAGATTCCGCCGCTCAAGGAGCAGGGACGCGAGTGCTGTCTGTCCAAGGATGACGTCTATGACTTGGGGGCGGGGCGCCAGGACCTCAACGCCAGTGGGCTCTGTGTCAACTGGAACCGCTACTACAATGTGTGCCGCACAGGCAGCGCCAACCCCCACAAGGGTGCCATCAACTTTGACAACATCGGCTATGCCTGGATCGTCATCTTCCAGGTGGGGCCCTCACGCCTGGCACCGGCCCCCATGCTGGGGGCCGGGGGTGGGGAGGGGTAGGGTGAGCAGCTTCACCTGGCAGGCGGGGCTCTGTGCTGGGGGTTTGCCACCCGTGTCACTGAAATCTACCCATCCTGCTGGCACAACAGGCACTATCAGCCCATGTCAGAACAACTGAGGTTCGAAGAAAGGGCTGTAGGCCCTCGGGTGTATTGCCTGATGCCTCTGTGCCTCAGCTTTCTTATCTCTAAAATGGGGGTAATAACAGCTCCCCCCCACCTTGAGTGGCTGAGAAGAATAAACCAGATGATGTGAGCCGAGCCTAGTGTGCAGTGAGTGCTCAGTCAAGGTTGCCTTCCTGCTGTTGTCAGAAGGAAGGATGGGGCAGGTGCAGAGGGTGGTGGCTGAGAAGCCGCTGAGGGGTCTGCTTGGCACGCTTTGCTCTGGGGAGCAACAGGATCACAGAATTCAGAGCTGCAAGGTGTGATGTGATCACAGCCCAGCAGCTGCGTTTTGGGACCCTTCGGCCCCGAGAGGGTGGGGTGGCAGGGACCTGGCAAACGCTCTGTGCATTTGCCGGAAGCGAACAAGACCGCGGTGCTGGGGGGGCCCAGCGTTCGTCTAGCCCAAGGCTCCTCTGCTTTCCTCTCTGGGAAAGTGCGTGGGCGACAGAGTCACACCAGGCTTCTCACAGCCCCCGTCCCGGGCTCACCTGAGCTGCGCCCCGACCCTGCCAGGTGGGCTCTGTTAATCCCGCACACTGAAGAAGCAGCCGAGGCTCAGAGAGTGGCCCAGGGGCTGAGCTGGGGCCGCAGCGCAGGGGCCCCCGCTTCCAGTCCTTCTGCCTTGGTGTGGAAGACTGGAAGGTGGGGGGCTCTGGAGCGAGAGGCACCAGGTTAAGTCCCTGGCCCACTCCCTCCTGGCTGTGTGACATTGGGCAAGTGTCCTAACCTTCTGAGCCTCCGTTTCCTCACTGGCATGTTGGGGATGCGGATGGCTGCCCCGTGGAGCCCTTGGGAGAAGCGTGAGAGGGGACGTGTGTAGAGTGTCCCGGCACGCGGTGGGGCTTCCGTCTGGGGCAGCTTCCCCTTTGCTGCCTGCCTTCCTGGAGGCTCAGCCATCTCAGGCTCGCTCTCTCTCCTGCTGTGTCCCGGCTGCAGGTGATTACTCTGGAGGGCTGGGTGGAGATCATGTACTACGTGATGGACGCTCACTCCTTTTACAACTTCATCTATTTTATCCTGCTTATCATAGTAAGTGTCAGGGGAGCTGGGGCTCTCTGGGCGGAAGCTCAGGGACCCATGGGCCAGGGGACCCCAGAGTGGAGGCGGGGCTCTTTGGGAGTCCCCAGGGTGCCCCTGCGGAGCCCGAGTGCTGAGTGGGAGAGAGCAGGAGGGGCAGTTTGTAAATGCAGCCGAGCAGCAGGTGGCTGAGGGAGCTCGTAGGGGTGGCCGTGGAGGCATCCATCGCTTCCGATCGCCTTCTCTTCTCATTTCTGGGCATTTAAGTCCACCTGCTGCTCCTGCCTGTGTTTCTCTGCCTCGTAGTCTCTGGGAATACATCCTTTTATGACCATAGCAGGGATGCAGCCTCAGGATGGAAGCGTCTCAAGGGCTCCAGCACCTCCCTCGTTTCCTGGGGCGGGAAGATGAGGTGCTGTGAAACGGAAGCCCCGGGCTGCTTCCTGGGCAGGGTCTGGAGGGGAGGCTGAGCCTGGTTGTGAGCTGGTAGAGCTCCCTGAAATTCTCGGAGGGACTCCCAGCTCTCGGGCAGCTCTGTCTTGTGGGGGAGACCTGGAAATGAAGGGGTGCTCTCTCTGCCCCCAGAGAGGGCCTGCTGTCTGGCCGGCCCCTCCCGCCTTCCCCTGCACAGTCTCCCCAGAACGAGCTCATCCACCTTGTCACGCCTGACTGTAGCTTCAGCCACAGCACAGTCCCCAGATGTCAAGGTGATTCACTCCTGGGAGTGTCGCTGCTGGCTCCCTGCTGCCGCAGGGCTGGGATCTCTGGCTTCCTGGCCGTGGGAGAGAGCACGCTTGGAACTCCGGGGCAGCACCCCATCCTGGGCTGCTGGGACTTTGACCTGGGGGCTCAGGGCAAGCTGACCTGAGACACCCCCGCTGTTGGCTTAGCTTTGATGCCTTCCTGGGGGTGCTGGGGCCTTGGACCCATAAGGAGACACCCTAGATAGAAAGAGAGGGACCCAGGCTTTGTTCAGCATTGCCGTCCATCCACTGGCTTGTTCATTCCCTAGCACATTCAGGGAAGCCTGCTCTGTGCCAGGCCCTGAGCCGAGTGCTGGGTACTGAGCAGTGAGTCAGGCCCTCCCTGCCCCCTGGGAGCTCACAGTCTTGTGGGGGAAGATGGGCTACAGCAGACAGGTACCAGACTGCATCTTAGGAGCCACCACCAAAGGAAGCCCAAGAGGCTGAGGGAGCCCACAGGAGGCCTCTCACCTGGCTTGGAGAAGGGATAGGGGAAGTGAGAGGCTTCCTGAAGGAGGTGATGCCAGAATTGAGCCTTAAAGGCTGGAGGGGGAAGAGCCAGAGGAAGAGCCTTCTGGGCAGGGGACGCCTCACAGAGACCCTGAGGCCAGACAGATTCCTGCAGTGGGGGGACTGTGAACCACTGAGGTTGCAAGAGGAGCCTTGAGTTCCAGAGAGAGGCTGGAGGACGCTTCATCTGCTTCTCCTGATGGACTTAGGGGTGGAGTCTGGGGTTGGTAACTCCCAGCATGACCCTGGGCAGGACCCTTAGCCCCCTGAGCTCACAGTGAAGCGGGGAACAGTGACGGCACCTGGCTCACGGGCCCTGGGGAGGGTTAGAGGAGACAGAGCCTGTGGCTGCACAGCCCCTGGCATGTAGTACATGCTCAATAAATGTGTCCTGCTGCTATTATTGCTGCGATTATTGGGCCCCTGGGGGCCCTGTCACAGGAGAAAGGGTGCTGGTAGGAGGCTGAGGATGCTGAGTTTTCCAGGTGCTGGGAAGCATCCAGCGAGCAGAGGCTGAGTGACTGTGCCATTCTTTTACCCTCACAACCCTGGCCACGCAGGGTCACCTGCTTGTTTCCCAGGTATGGACCCTGAGCCCCAGAGAGGTGAGGTGCCTGGCCTGGGCCACACAGCCGATGAGGGGTCCTCAGCCTTTGCACGCAGGTCCCCAGTACTCCTTCTGCCTGCAGAAGTCCTAAGCTCGTCCGAGCCTTATGTTTTTGATAGGGAAATGGAGGTCCAGAGGGAATGGGGAGCTGCCCGGTTACCCAGGAACAGCAGCCACAGAGGCGGGCTGGGTAGAGGCTGCCAGGTGTGAGCTCCCAGCGGACGGGGAGGCCTGCCGAGTGGGTCTCCAGGAAATGCGGAGAGAGCAAATGAGTGAGGCATCTTCGTACTTTAGAGGCAGGGGGTTTTCCCAGAGTCCTCTGGGCCAGGAAGCCCCCCCGCTCCCGCAACCCCTCCTGAGGCCCAGCTCCCCAGCTATGCTGTGGGGGAGAGGAAGGAAGGGGGATCGGTGGCTGGGGCTGCGGCCTACAGGAACCTTCTGGCAGGCAGCCCGGAGGAGGGTGAAACGCACACTGCCCCCTCCCTCTGGCAGGCGAGAGTCTGCACCTGAGTCTGTTCAAAGGCTTAGCCTGGGAGGAGCCTGCCTCTGGAAACTGGGGCTCTTCTGCCTGTGGTGGCCCCTGGAGCTGGGCCCTGGGACTTGAGGTGGCAGAATTCCTAGCACTAGCCAGGTAGCCTTTCGCCATCCAAGCCCAGATAAAGATGCCCAACTAAGCCCTTTCCGAGGGAAGCTTGTCTTTTCTTGTCTGGAGGCCCAAAGTCAGGGCCGTAGTGAGGGCAGGGCTGGGGTGGGACTCAGGGCCTGGGTAGCCTGAGGGGGGCTGTGCCTCCCTCGCTGCCCTCAGCACTGATGTCCCAGGTGGGAGGGCAGCCGTGGCCAAGGCCTAGGGGCCTGAGGGGAGAGGGCTTGGAAGCAGGCCTCAGGGGGGCCTGGGGAGCTGCCTGGGCCACCGCTGTCCTGAGCGCTGGCCTCCTCCCAGAGCAAGGCCTCAGCGCTCTTTTCTTGTCCCTATCTGTGCCTGTGCCTCTCCGTCTCTCTGGGCGCTCCGCCCTCCCCTCTTCTCTCCCTGTCCCCACCCGCCCCTGTCACTTTGTGCTTCCCACACCCTCCGTTTCTGTCCTCTCTGAGCCTGTCTCACTCTCCCCTGGTGTCCCTCCTTGCCCTTGTCTCTCTGTACCCCCCGTCTCTGGCTGTCTATTTCCCTGTTCCATGTCTGGGATCCGCCCCTGCCCCTCCTCCGGTCTTCCTTTCGGCCTCTGTATCCCTCTGCTTCTTGCCCTGCCTCCGTCCCTCCGTCTCCATCGCCGTCTCCCCGTCTCCATCGCCGTCCCTCCGTCTCCATCGCCGTCTCCCCGTCTCCATCGCCGTCCCTCCGTCTCCATCGCCGTCTCCCCGTCTCCATCGCCGTCTCCCCGTCTCCATCGCCGTCCCTCCGTCTCCATCGCCGTCTCCCCGTCTCCATCGCCCCCTCCCCGCCTCTCTTTCT
>NW_006780611.1:9244569-9246915 GCF_000442215.2 Lipotes vexillifer | reverse complement strand
CCCCCCCCCCCCCGCCCCTGCCCCCGCCTCCTCTCACCCCACCGTCCCCTCTGTCCCTGTCCTCTCCTCCCGTTGGTCACAGGTGGGCTCCTTCTTCATGATCAACCTGTGCCTCGTTGTCATAGCGACCCAGTTCTCGGAGACCAAGCAGCGGGAACACCGGCTGATGTTGGAGCAGCGGCAGCGTTACCTGTCCTCCAGCACGGTGGCCAGCTACGCCGAGCCCGGCGACTGCTACGAGGAGATCTTCCAGTACATCTGCCACATCCTGCGCAAGGCCAAGCGCCGGGCCCTGGGCCTCTACCAGGCCCTGCAGAGGCGGCGCCAGGCCCCGGGGGCACCCGGCTCCACCAAGCCCAAGCCCCACGTCAAGGAGCCCAGGCACTACAGTAAGTGGCCCACCTCCCCTGACCTCCAGGGTGCCCCGTGCAGGCCTCGTGTGCCTCTAGCTGGGGACTCAGAAACAGCACTGTTTGCAAACGTGCCCTGTCTTCCCAGCACAAGCAGAGGTATCCAGCAAGTTCAGAACCCGGATCTTCCTCTGGTAGCTCCAGTCCACACCCCCGGGTTCCCTGCCCCCTTTCCTGACCACCTGCTGGTGCCTGGCCTGGGCTAGCCCTGCGATTGGGGGACCTAGCCCTGCCCTGGAGGAATTTTCTTCAGATCCCATGTGTGCACAGGGACTAGGGCTCCGCCCTGGGAACCATGATTAAAAGAATGAACAATAGTCTGTCCTTAGTCTTGTGAAACTATAAAATCCCTCCACCACTGTAGCCTGTCTCCATTCTCACCCCGCTGATCCCCCATGGGTTCCTGTGGCCGCCTGCCTGCTTGCTAGCACACCTGAGCAGCGATGTCGGGCACCTGGAATGAAAGGGCCGTGGCCAGCCCTGCAGAGAGAGGCAGGGCATGCTGGGGACACACGAACACTGTGATCTGCTTCTGCCTTGGGCCATTTCTCCTGCTTGACTGTAGACGGTTCCAGAGAGTTAGCAGTGTAGGCTTAAAAAGGGGTTTCCATTCGTTTTCTCATCTGTTCTAGAAAACAGTCCTGCAAAGGGAGCAGAGTGAGTAGTATTAGCCTCAGTGTTCAGATGGGAAAACTAACGTCCAGAGGGATGAAGGGAGTCACTTAAGGTCACAGTGTCAGTGACCAAAGCTCGGCATTGGGGACGTCAGAGTTGCAGGCTCTGCTGAGCCCACCTCTAGCAGGACGCGAACCGCTCCCATAGGAGGAGGCAAAGGGCCACAGGAGGTGGGCCCCACCCCAGGCCCAGTCCTGCCCCCAGGTGGTGCCCACAAGGAAGTCAGCCGGCGTCAGCCCAGAGTAGGCACAGCTGTGATGGTGGTCGGCCCGGCTCCCTGCCGTGGAGTGAGGATGAGGCCGTGCGCTGTGGGAGCCGGCCACCCCCAGGCCCTGCCCCTGCAGGTCTCACGTTCTGAGAACCTGAGGTTCTCGGAGGCAAGCTGGAGAATTCATCCTCAGAGCTGTCGCCCAGCCGCCCCTGGGGGCCAGCCGTCCAGGCGTGGTCTTGGAGGCTCCAGGTGGCCCGTGGGCTGGCCCAGCACGTGGACAGAGGAGTTGGGGTCGGGCAAGGCTGGCACCCCCGTGTTCCTGGATGACGCGGGGAGGGGTATTTACAGCTCAGGGTTTCCTGCTGTCGCCCATCGCCCTCTCTGTGGAAACCTTGTGGAGAGAAGCCCTAGACAGGCTTCTGGAGGGAGGCCATGCCCCATGCCCTGGGCCTTCGTGCCTCCCCCATCTCCCTTCCTTGGGAAACAAGTGTCAGGGGGCCCAGCCCCATGTACAGTTGGGCTGGGAAGGGCTTTGCCGTGACCTCCAGCGCTGAGATGGCCCACCCTTGGGCTTCTGGCTGCCCCACCAGTCTAGAGGGTGACTGAGTCAGAGAGCCTTGTCCGGACACAGGGAGGTGTTTGGAAGCAAGTGTGGAAATGAACGGTAGACATTACAGGTTTTTCTTTCCCTTTAACATTATTTATTTATTTATTTATTTATTTTTTGCTCCGCCAGCCAAACCTGTGTATTCTAGGAAAACACAGACAAATATAAAGAAGGAACCAAACTATCCAGAAAGAGCCTCTCTGACACCCCTTTGAAATGGCTCACAGATCACAGAACGTGGGTCCAAGACTGGCCCAGCTTCTCGCACTCTCCCTGGGCAGCTGGGGAGATGACAACTCCTGCCCCGTCCCAGGGTTAACCCCGACTCAGCTGTGCGGGGCGGGGAGTCGCAGGGGTGGTGCTTCTAGAGCAAGGGCTCGCCCTGCCCCGGCTCCACGCTTCCTCCTTGGTGACAGGCCCCGCACACGGGCGGGAGAATTGAG
>NW_006780611.1:9241669-9244552 GCF_000442215.2 Lipotes vexillifer | reverse complement strand
AATGCCGAGGCCACCTTGGCTTCCTCTGAGGGGTGTCTACCCTCCACAATGGCCTTTTCAGCCGTTTTCCAAGCTCCATGATACCATGAAGCAGGGACGGTGGGGAGGGGCTGGGGTTCCTGGAGGGTCTTTCAGTGACCAGACTGGGGCCACGGGGCGGGAAGTGACAGGGCGAGGACACGGCTCTGGGCTCATGCCGCGTATTAACCACAGAATCCGCCCCGTGGCCCCGGTGTGTGGGTGTTCCTGGTGCCAGCTTTTCCTCGGGGGCCAACGAAGCCCAGAGGGTGAAGCTGTTTCCCCAGGAACCACCAGCCCCTTGGCCTCCAGGCAGGGCTGGCGGGTTTCAGGCAGACCCTGTGGGCACACGCGAGTGGTAACCCAGGTTGGGCCGGGCCTAGGGCGCGGGGGCCGCCTGCTGCGGGACCCGAGGCACCAACCCCGACCTCGGCTTCTTTTCCAGAGCCGTGCCCCCGACACAGCCCCCCGGACTCGACGCTCCACACGCTGGTGCAGCCCGTCTCTGCCATTCTGGCCTCCGACCCCGCCAGCTGCCCCCGCTGCCAGCACGAGGCGGGCCGGCCGCCCTCGGGCCTGGGCAGCAGCAACTCGGGCCAGGAGGGCTCGGGCTCCGGGGGCTCGGGCTCCGGGGGCTCGGGCGGTGGCGAGGACGAGGCCGGCGGTCCCGGGGCCCAGAGCGGTGAGGACGGGGCCTCCTTGGAGCTGGAGAAGGAGGGCGAGGCGGGGCAGGCGGACGGGGCTGCCTTGCTGTGCGGAGACGTGTGGTGGGAGACGCGAGCCAAGCTGCGGGGCATCGTGGAGAGCAAGTATTTCAGCCGGGGCATCATGATGGCCATCCTGGTCAACACCGTCAGCATGGGCATCGAGCACCACCAGCAGGCGAGTGCTGGGAGGTGGGGCCCGCGGGGGCATGTCGAACGCCCGCCGTCTGTCTGTCTCCCCCTGACCTGCGTCCCCTTCAGCCACGTGACCTCAGTGCCCAGCCCAGGGCCAGGCACAGAGGGGGCGGAGCTCAGGGTCAACAAGTGACCGAATGGCCCCTTGGGGTGTGGACAGGAGGATGTGGTTCCTTTCCCTCTGAGCCTCCCAGCGTGGACACCAGGTCCCCCACAACCCATCCCCCACCAGTCCCTGCAGACTCCTAACTTCCGTTTGTCGCCTCTCCATGTGACCCTCCCATCTCTTCTCTCCAAAACGGCTGGAGTGGTCTTTCCAGAGGCTGGGAGCGCCCCTGCCCCCAAACTTCCAGAGCCCCCGCTGACCTTGGCACAAAATGCAGACCTTTCCACTGACATTCAAGGCCCTTTGTGCTCCACCTGCGGCATATTGATACCTTCTGCAGGTGGGACGCCCTCCTGCACCTCACGGCCCCCACTTACTCCCGCCTCACCACAGCCCCACGGCACTGAGGGGCCCCAGGGGTGCCCTGCGAAGGCCGTCCCCCATCTCCCTTCTTGGCCAAACCTGTGGTTTCTTCTGTCTTCAGCTCTGGGTGCGTGGGGCACAGGGAGGGTGTTGGCTGCGTCGATTGGTGTGTCCCAGGCCCCCTAGGCCATCGGGGGTACTGCTGGGGGTTCACAGGTGAGATGAGTTCAGAGAAAGGGTCCCCAACGGGGGATAGCACATGGAGGAGGGCATGGCTTCTGGGAAGTAGGAGCACAGGGAGGATGTGTACAAGAGGGTCTTTGTGGCGACATAGGATAGAGGGCTCTGAGGGGTTTGCACAGATGTCCCCAATCCATAGGTCACACCCCGGGTGACAGCCTGGACAAGTCCAGCCCTGGATCCATTTGGAAAAACATCACTTTCTGCTTCCCACTGTCCCCCAGCTGCTAGGTGGGGTCCCTCCCTTAACCTGCACCCCTTTCCTATGAGGCACTCCATCTGGTAGTTGGTGACCCTGAGGCCCAGGGAGGGGATGTCACTGGCCCAAGGTCCCATAGCCAGTCAGGGGCCGAATTTGAACCCACATCCTTGTGTGGCAAGACTGACACCACCGCAGAGTTTAGGGTTTCGACGCCTCCTTGGCTTCCCTGTGGCCCTTTCTGCAGGCTCCCCCTCCCCCGCAGTGCCCCGTGGTGGGCCACACTCTCATTTCCCTCTTCATTTGCTCACCAGGCACAGGCTTCATTCAATTTACTTAAATGCGGCCCCTGGGGCTGCCGCCACGCTCTGCGCCGAGCTGCCTGTTTGTCAGTTATTCCGGCTTAACTAAGTGTCTCTGGGGAGGGCTGGGGAGACTTTCTGCAGGGTAAAGCTGGCGAGACAGGCAGGCTGGACCCCCCTCGTCTAGGGTCCAGCCTTCTGGCCTTTGCCTGGCCCAGCATCCCTGGAGAAGGCCCCACAGGGAACCTGCACTGTTGGGGTGCTGGCTCTAGCTTCTGGGTGGGGCAGCACCAAGGGCACCTGTGACAGTCCTGCTACACCAGGGCCTGAGCACCATCCCTGCCAGTGGCTTGTGGAACCAGCTCACAAGAGCCAATTTTCTCATACTCAAGGATTTTGCAAGCCCATCGTTATGAACAGTTGGTAGCTTGAAATTGGCCATGGTGGGAATATTTACACCATGGAAATTGACATACACTGCAAATCAGGGCTATTTTTCAGAGGCCCGTTTACCAGTGTACTACTGGTTCCTGCCTTCCCAGCCATCCCTCCACGGCCAGACACGGTGGCCAGGGTGGCTCCATCCTCTGGGTCCAGCTTCTCCCTCTCTCCCCAGCCCCAGCCTCAGGCCAGGCTATGGTCCCTGCCCAAGCCTCCTCAGGGTCCTCCTGTCTGGCCTGTCCCCCCTCACTCCTTCTGCCACGTCCTTTTGGGCAAACTTTCTTTTTTTCCTCTTTTTTTTTTTTTTTTTTTTTT
>NW_006780611.1:9214134-9240922 GCF_000442215.2 Lipotes vexillifer | reverse complement strand
GTGGCCTCTCCCGTTGCGGAGCACAGGCTCCGGACGCGCAGGCTCAGCGGCCATGGCTCACGGGCCCAGCCACCCTGCGGCATGTGGGATCCTCCCGGACACGAACCCGTGTCCCCTGCATTGACAGGCGGACTCCCAACCACTGAGCCACCAGGGAAGAGAGCAAACTTTCTAGCCTCCAGACGGGGGAGCCTCTTCTCTCTGGCACCGTAGGACCCCTCTTGGTCCCCACACTGGGTTGCCCTCAGCAGGCGCTCTCTGCCCTTCAAAGGATCCTCCCTGGCCTTCTCATCCACAAGCAGGTGCCCTAACTTTGTGCCCTTTCCGTCATAGGGATCGGCTCCCTGGCACCTACTAAGCGCCAGGCCGCGAGCCAGCCTGGTGTATTGAGTCCTCACAACCATCCTCAAGACAGGCATTAACAACCCCCCTCCGCCCCCCACCCCCAATCCCTGCCGCACTCTGAAGACCACCGCCAGAGAGCTGCAATTTGCCGCTCCAGGTCTGGGCTCCATCCCTGGTTCTGCTGTCGACTGGTAGGATGGCCTTGGGCAAGTCATTTGGCCTCCTTCCGCCAGTGTCCCCCATCTGGAAATGGGCACAGAGACCCCCTCCTCCCAGAGTAGCTGGGAGGGTTCAATGCATTAAGAAGCCTGGCGCATAGTAGGTGCCCACTCGTTAAGAAAGCTTTGTGAATCTTTTGTTGGAACCTTACACCACCACCCTTGGGGTAAGTTTACCAGTTGGTGTCTGGAGCCTCAAAAAATTATTAATTAAGGAAAAAGTGAGGGGGAGGGAGAATTTAAAAAATACTCTCTTTAAAGCAGCTCCGAGCGGCAGCCATTGTTTGGCCAAGCTCTGCGCAGGGCCTGCTTGTGGGGGGCGCGAGAAGTTCTGCTCCACACCCCTGGCTCCCAGACGCTGCTGGCAGGAAGCTCTCCGCCCCTGAGGTTGTTCTGAGCAGCCCCTGAGGTGCTGCCTGCAGAGAGAGGCGGCCCAGGGCTGCCAGGGGGCAGGGAGAAAGCGGGGAGCTGGAGGAGAGGCCGGTGAACGTTCGCAGCCCCTCTCGCACAGAGCAAGTGACCGCAGAGGGAGGCATCGTGGCGGCCCCTGCCGGCAGGGAGCTTGGTGTGGCCACCGGGTGGGGGCCCGGGGGGGCCAGTGGTGAGGGCAGGACAGAGCCTGGACATTGCTTTCCCGCTCCATCTGTGAAGTGGGGCCTCTGTGGTCACAGGTGCTCGAATGAGAGGTGAGACTGTGGGTGCCCGTGGTCTTTAGGTGGCCACTGCTGCCAAAATCACAAGGGAGTGTCACCAGGTTCCTCGTGGCCACAGCTACTCCTTGCAGGGACTGGCCTAGGAGGAGGTTACAGGGGAAAGTGGGGGTCAGCCAGGCAGTGGCCTGTGTGTGACCCATGAGGTGGTCAGATGGTGCAGAAGTCGGCATAGCCCTGGAGGGGAATGGGCCCGGAATAGTCTGTGACTGAGGCTGCGTGACGGGCAGGTGGGCGGGGTCGGCTTGGGCAGCCACATTTCTCTGTCATCATTTGCTGTCACATATCTTCCCGGTGTGATCCTCTCGGCAGCCCCCAGGGCAGGCGGAGTCAGTGTCTTGTCCCCACTGGGCAGATGGGGAAACTGAGGCTCAGAGAGACGGACTAGCTTGCTCAGCGTGATGCGGTGAGAAGCTGAGATGCTGAGGTTGAATTGGAGGTTCCAGGAAGCCGACGGGAGGGGGTGGGGAGGCACTGCTCCCGGGAGCAGGCTCTCTCAGCCCCTCCCTCTCCCAGCATTCGCTGGTCCCGGCCCATGACTCCTCCGGAGCTGCACAAGGCTGTCCTGGAGCTAGAGGATGCTCACCACGTTGGACAACAAAAAGAGGGTCAGGCTTTATTCTCTTTTCAGCAGTCTCAGCAAGTCACTGCCAAGCCAGATCTGGGGTGACTCTGGGAAGAGGAAGATGGAGTGGCTTAGTACCTGACATTCCAGCTCTGTGAGGACTTAGGGGAGAGAGACACCAACATGAACTGCAGTTGGAGAAGGCTTCCTGGAGGTGATGACACTGGAGATGGATCCTGAAGGACGACTGGGATTTCATTAGACAGAGGAGGGACAGATGCAGGCACCAGGAGCATGGGCATTCCTACGAAAGACCCTGAGCCCTCAAGGAGGATGTGCACATGGGGCAGGGCAGACAGCCCAAGAGGCCAGGGGCTGTCAATCCATGAAGGGTCTTGAGACTGGCTTTATCCTTAGGGCAGTGGGGAGCCATGGAAGGTTTGTAAGCAGGGCAGTGACATGTCCTTGCTGAACTGGAGCCTGAAGTCAGAAGAGTGGTGCAGGTGAGGGCACCTGGGCCATGGGGAGGTGGGGCGGGCCAGAGGGAGGAAACCTGGGTCTGAGATCGGATTTTACCACTGCCTGGCTGTGGCCAGGGACAGTCACTTCTCTCTGAGCCTCAGGTTTCCTGGCTGTAAAATGTGGATACTATAGGGTAATGTTTGAGCTTAGACAGGATAATCCGTGGAAAGTGCTTAGCACCGCCTGGCACATGGGAGGTGTTTCAACACCAGCTGCCATTGTTATCATGAGGATGATGTTGGGCTCAAGGGGTTCCTGGGGGCAGCTTAGAGACCCCTGCCCAGCTGGGCCCTTATCTGGCCCTGCAGAAGTGGCCAGAGGCTGGGCAGCTGGGCCTCCCAAGCCTGGCGTCCAGCAGGGATGAGCTGGCCCTGCCCCTGCCCCGTCTCCCTCTGCTTCCGGCCTCACCTTCAGGCTGCAGCCCCTCCTCAACGGCCCTCTATCCTCCTGCCTCTGGCTTAACCTGGTTTTTCTGCCCTTCGGCACCTCCTCTTCCATGGGGTGGGTCTTTGCCATCTCCAGCCACCTCTCTGCAGTCTCTGCCTGTCTGTCTGTCTGCCTGCCTGCTCTCTCTCACTTTCTGGCTCTGTCTGTGACTCACAGTGTCATGACCTTGGTCTTTCATTATGTGTTTATCTCTGTTTTTCTCTCTCTGTCTTGTCTCTCCACACCCTGCATTTGCTTCTCACTCCCTGGGTCTATATTTGTCTATCAGTCTACCTCTCTTTCGAGTCTCTCTTTCTCCATCTCTCTCGTGGCTGCCCTGTCCCCCTCCACATACCTCCCCCTTTGGTCTCTCACTCACTGTGTCTGTATTTGTCAATCTCTCTCCCGCTCGCTGCCTCTCTCAGAAAAATGCTCGCAGGAGTGATGGATGGTGCATTAGAAAAAGATTAACAGGTGTGCGCTGGACTAGAGAAACAGCTCTTGTGAGGGAGGAGGGTAGCGAGTGGGTGACCTACCTTTCCGGGAGAGCAGAGCTGCGGGCTCTGCATCTGTTGCAGGTGGGCGGGAGTGTGTGTGCAGTGCGCGTGGCCCAGAGCAGGGTGACTGCCATTACGGCCTGTCAACGTCCAAATCTTTCACCTCTGTTTTGGGGGGCTAGGAAATTGGTGGCTCTGAGTAGCATCTGGGCCCTGGCTCAGCCAGGGATGCTGGGCCCCAGCCCCTCCCCCACTGGGGGCCTCTCTCGGGGTCCCACTCCCCTTTGGGACCATTTTGTGAGTCAGATGTAATTACAGATGGAAATGGTGCCTTCTCCTTTATATCTGGCCTTGAGAGGAGCCGGCAGTATTATTAGATTTCCCAGGCACCAGGCGGGAAGCGGGAGGGCTGGGTTGTTATTTTTTTCTCTTCTCCTTTTGGCCCAAGTGGAATCAAAGTCAGGCGCCTGAGGCCCTGTTGCTCGGTGTGGGGGTGGGGGGGATGGCTGGGCTGGGGCGGGCGGTGCCGATGCTGGGAACTCTCCCGCCTCCCAGCCCGAGTTCGGGCTGGTCTCTTTGCCTGGACAACCTTCTCTTCTCCCTGTCACCCACTCCCGCTCTCGGCTTTGAGGTCTCCCTGATGTGTCGTTTTCTATAGGAAGCTGCTCCTGACTCCACTGCCCTGTTCCCCCAAACCACCCTCAAGTTCCCTCTGTTTTTATCACCACCGAGTGGTTTGTTAACTTGCATGATGGGCTTTGCCGGCGGAGCCTGCACTTCTCAAGGGCAGGAAGAATGTGCTGATTCATTCACCACCGCCCACCCTGGGTAGCACAAGCCCAGCCCCTGACAGATGCTTGGGAGACCTGTGGAGTGCATGCAGTGATGAACAAGTGGATGATGGATGGACGAGTTTGGGGAGGTGTGGGTGTGGATACCGGGAGAGCAGTTTGGAGTCTGACTTGGTGGCTCTGCCACAGCCTTGCCGGGTGGCTCTGAGCAAGGCAGTTCCCTTCTCTGAGCCTCAATTTCCTCATCTGTAAAATGGAGTTGCTAACAGTGGCCTCACAGATTGACTGTCAGTAATTGTGTTGGGGTCGAGCTCAACGCGGGCACATGTTCAGGCCTAACAAATGGCCCTTCCTTTCTCCGTGATTCAGGTGGGAACAACCTGGCTCAGGGTGAGCAGAGACCAGGCACTTCACCAGTCCTGGCGGGGCCAGGGCTGGGGGAGGGGCGGGGAGAGAGGGGGCTGGAGCCTTGTATGGCCCTCATCTTACTCCATCCCCTCGTTTTATGGATGAGGAAACTGAGGCCCGGGCTGTTGGGGGGAGGACCTGGAACCCCATCCCCAGTCATAGCCAACAGGGTGGCCTGTTTCATACACTGGGGCTCCTTGGGTGGTCCCACTTACAGGGGTGTCACCTACTGCTAATAACCAGCAAGTAAACAGCTCCAGGGGCAGAGGTTGGGTCTGCGGCCAGAGGGGCCAGTCTCCCTCTGAGCAGCTGGTGACTTTGACCCTTAACCTCTCTGGGCCTTTGTGTCCTCCTCTGAGAAGCAGGCGAAGTAAGCCCCACTGACCAGGTGGTCAGGTGGATTGAGAGCCGTGGTGGCACACAGTAGGTGCACGGTCTCTGTCCTCCCTTCACAGGGCAGATGGTCTCCAGCCACCCACAATCCTGAGATGGCCATTGCTAAGGAAGGAAGGAGGTGGGGGGAAGGCTGTGTAGGGAGGTCTGCACAGGCAGGGGTTAAGGGTGGAGACTTGGAGCTAGGCTGCCTGGGTTCAAACCCTGGCTCTGCCCCTTACTAACTGTGCAGTCTCAGGCGGGGGACTGGCCTTCTCTGAACCTGCTTCTTCGTATGCATAATGGGCTCTCGTGAGGGACTAAGTTACACGATGCCTATGAAGTGCACAGGGCAGGTCCTGCACGTGCTCCCAAAATGGGTTAGGGTCGTGGGCAAACGGGGTTTCCGCAGCCACTGGTTTGCCTTCTTGTCTTGCTCTGTGTCTAGCCATGTAACCTCTGGCTGGCTTCTGAGCCTTAGTTTCCTCATCTGTAAAATGGGTATCATAATGTGGCCCTTAGTGTGCAGTACCAGCATCATTGCCAACTTTGTAGAAGGTTAGCTCCATGTGTTCCCATCTCAGTGGACCTCTCAAGACAGCAGAGATGAGGCAGAGTTGTAAGTTATTTGAGGCCAAGTGCAGGGGGAGGATGGAGCTCCAGCGAGGATACTGACCTGCAGGTCGTGGAGCCAGGGTGGCAGAGCCGGGCCTCCCCAGAGGTTCTAGAGCTGATGGGTGTCCCGGCGACCCTCTGGCCTGACCGGGTCCCCATTCCCTTCCCCAACACCCCCATAGCCCGAGGAGCTGACCAACATCCTGGAGATCTGCAATGTGGTCTTCACCAGCATGTTTGCCCTGGAGATGCTGCTGAAGCTGGCCGCCTTCGGGCTCTTTGACTACCTGCGGAACCCCTACAACATCTTCGACAGCATCATTGTCATCATCAGGTGCCGACCTCCACCCCCACCCCAATCCCACCCCTAGCCTGTGGGCCTAGAAACAGAACGGGGTGGGAGGGGGATTTAATGCACTGACCCCAGCCAGTAACTGAAGCACATAAGATCAAAGAAAGCTAATTACACTGAAATACAGTTATCAAAGTATTTGAAAATTTGTGATTTAGCAGTATATGTACTTCTGGATTAATTCACTAAATAGCAAGATCCAGCAGTGGGTCCGTGACTACCATCATTCCAAAGAAAGGATGAGTATAAGTAATATCTGGAAGCATCAGCTGTCATGTGATAGAAAAATATCAGTGATTTCGATTGGCCACAAGGTCACAGGAAGTGCTAATTCTCTGCTGTTTGTTGCTGACGTTCATAATCAAAAGAATGTTAAATCTCAAAAAGAGGTCAGTGATATTTATGGGCCATAGACTTCTTGGGGGAGGGTGGTCCATGGAATCCAGGTTCAGAGCCCTGGCTTTAGGGCGCCACAAGGCGCAGTGACCTGTGAAACAATACCCATTGGATGAACGAGTGAACGAATGGAAGCTGCCCATCCCTCCGCCCACCTTGCCTCTCCCTCTTCCTTTGCCCTCGTCTCCTCCCGGCCTCCCTCTGACCCTTCCTGCCTCTCTCCCCACCCCCCACCCCTGCCCGGCGGGCTGCAGCATCTGGGAGATTGTGGGGCAGGCGGACGGCGGGCTGTCGGTGCTGCGGACCTTCCGGCTGCTGCGGGTGCTGAAGCTGGTGCGCTTCATGCCCGCGCTGCGGCGGCAGCTCGTGGTGCTCATGAAGACCATGGACAACGTGGCCACCTTCTGCATGCTGCTCATGCTTTTCATCTTCATCTTCAGGTGAGTGCCGCCCACCCTGGGGCCGCACCTGCGGGGCCTGCCAGGCCCGTGGGCAGAAACCTGGGGGAGCGTGGCTGGTTGAGCTTCTCCGGGCAACACCCCAGACCTGGATACGAATCCTGGCACCATCACTTAATCCCCTATGGCTCCGGGCGAGTACTGCCCCTCTGAGCCTCTGTGTTCACGTCTGTAAAATGGGACCAACACTGGCCCCTCCCATCTTAGTGGGTTGTTCTGAGAATGAAACAAGGTGGGTGGGCAGAGAGCTCTGTGTGTGAGTCCCCTGAGCCACCTCTGTCTCTCCCCCAGCATCCTTGGGATGCACATCTTTGGCTGCAAATTCAGCCTCCGCACGGACACGGGAGACACAGTCCCTGACCGGAAGAACTTTGACTCCCTGCTGTGGGCCATTGTCACAGTGTTCCAGGTGAGCCCCAGCATGTGTCCATGGGTGTCTGGGGAAGGGAGCTCTCCCAGGATCACTTTTTGGAGGTGCCCCCAGCCTCAGAGAATCCAGGGTAGAGCAGTGGCCTGACAAGGAGGCCCCTCAACCCCGGCCTCCAGTGTCCAGGCTGGCGCAGCGCTGGCTCTGGGACCTGGACTGACTGCCTGGTGCCCGTCCCCGCCCCCTCGCTCCTGCCCTGAGACTGTGGGGTTAGGATTCTTCCCTGAGACTGTTTCCTCACGTGTACTGTGGCCATGGTTGAGTGGGTGTGCACACACAGGTGTGGTGGGGGCAGAAGGAACAAGGGGAGAAGGCAGGGTGGGCTTGTGCCCTGGGTGGTGGGATACGGTGCTGAGAGGGTGGGGCCGGGGAGCAGCCAGGAGGGAGCTCCGGTCCGTGGGGCGCGCGTGTCAGGGCAGGAGTGCGTGACATAGGCCTCGAGGGTGTGGGCGGGCCGGGCAGCAGGAAGAGGTGTGTGTGTGTGTGTGTGTGTGTGTGTGCGCACGCACACACACACACACACGCACGTGCATGATTCTGCGGCTCTGCCCCCAGCTAGGGCCATGATTTTCGAGGACCCTGGGTGTGCCCTGGCGTGTGTGAGAGGATGCTGTAGGTGCTCATGGGCTGCGGCGTGCCTGCACCTAGGGCACCCAGTGGGCTGGGGGACCTGGAGATACTCAGGGGCTGAGCTGTCATCCCCCTTCCCTGCACAGATCCTCACCCAGGAGGACTGGAATGTCGTCCTCTACAATGGCATGGCCTCCACCTCCCCCTGGGCCTCCCTCTACTTCGTTGCCCTCATGACCTTCGGCAACTATGTGCTCTTCAACCTGCTGGTGGCCATCCTGGTGGAGGGCTTCCAGGCGGAGGTGACTGTGGCCCTGGTGGAGGAAGCACCCCTTTGGGGCCTGCACGAGACTGGGCGGGGGGTGGTCTGGATGGAGGAGGACTGCGATTCAAACATCTAGCAGGCAACAGGTCTCCAGAGGAGGGGGTTGCCAGTGAGGTGATGAGCCTCCCATCACAGGAGGCATGCAAGTGTGGGGGGTCTGCATCTAGGATCCCTGCCTGTCCCCCAGGGGTGTAGGCCTAGGCTTCTCCATCTCTGAGATCCTAAAGTCCCCAAGATCTGGGATTCTGGATCCTGCCTCCTTCATTTTCTGAGGCTTTGGGGACACTTAAAATCAGGCAGATGTGGGTTTGTGGCCTAGGTCCTCGTTAGCTTCTCGCTTCCATTTTCTGAGGCTCAGTTTCCCCATCTGTAAAATGGCGGGGGGGGGTGAAAACACCCACTGAAAAATTCAGGAGGGAGGGCAGGGCTAAGCTGACTTTTGTTCCAATGTGAGGGACGGTCTCCCAGGGCGACGCCAATCGCTCCTACTCGGACGAGGACCAGAGCTCATCCAACATGGAGGAGTTTGACAAGCTCCAGGAGGGCCTGGACAGTGGCGGAGGTAAACGGACCTCCACTCGTCACCTAGGAGGCCAGGACTCTTCCCCAGATCTAGTTGGGCAGAGGGCACAGCATCTGGTTTCCCCTCAAGCCAAGGCTCGGGACTGCTAATTCTCTATGTTTTGTTGTTTACATTTATAATTGAAAGAATTGCTAAATCTCCAAAGGTCAGTGACATTCATGGCTCTCCTGAATTCTAGCCACAGGCGTGGCTGCAGCCCACCCTCACCCCTCCATACAGCTGGCCTGTAGCGAAGAGCCTTGGGCCTCAGGATGCCTGGGTTTTGTTTAGCACCACTGTGCAGCTTGGAAGAAACCTCCCAGCCCATGCTGTGTCCTTCTCAGTAACTGGGCTAAGCAGGCTCTGCCTTCTTCCTGCACTGGGCATGGGAGTGAGGTTCCTATGTTGGGTGAAGCTCGGAGCTGGCCCTGAACACAGAAGGCAAGGGACCCACTCATCCAAAAATAAAGCTGAGAGCCTTGCAAATGGGGCAGAGGGGAGGCACATGTGATGGGGTCCAAGCAGGAGGACTTCCTGGTGGAGGAGGTCTCTCCAGAAAAACTTTTCATTTCTGTTACTGTCGCTGTCTGTTTCTTTGTCTCATGGCTTCTTTTGCTCTTGTTCTGTCCTCTTGTCTGCTCCTCCCTCTGTCTCTATCTGAACCCTCCAGATCCCAAGCTCTGCCCAATCCCCATGACCCCCAATGGGCACCTGGACCCCAATCTCCCACTGGGTGGACATCTGGGCCCCACTGGGGCTGCAGCATCCGCCCCCCGCCTCTCGCTGCAGCCAGACCCCGTGCTAATGGCCTTGGGCTCCCGCAAGAGCAGTGTCATGTCACTGGGGAGGGTGAGCTACGACCAGCGCTCCCTGGTGAGTCCTTGTGGGGTGCTCTGGATGGCTGCTCCCTGCTGGGTGTGTGCTGAGGGACCCTGAGAAGTGTCTGCCAGTTCCGCCTCAGACTGGTACCTAGGCTTAGGGCACCAGACTGCCCAGCCAGAACCAGGCAGGGACCATGTCTGTTGCATCCCTGGGTGCCCAGGGACAGAGCAGGACCTGGCAACAAGGAATGAGTGAGTGAAGGAATGAATAGTGCCAGTGGGTCTTGTGTAGAGTGTTGGGTTTTTGTTTTAGCAGCAATGTGTAGGGTTAAGAGCTGGGCCTTGGGGTTGCGCAGACCTGAGCTTGTATCTGGCCTCTGCCACTGCCAAACTTTGTAACCATGACCAAGCTACAGCCCTTCGTCAGCCTCAGTTTCCCTTCCTGTAAAGTGGGAAGATGCCCTGACTTACTGTACCATTATCAAGGGAAGGGAGGTGGCAGGAGGGACATAGCCACACAGTGGAGGTGCCCATGTGTCTGTAGATGTGGACGGAGTGAGAGGCAGAGCAAGGAGAGGACCTCTGGGGTCTAGCCCCTTCTGTCACCCACTGGCCAGGTGGGCAGCCCTCTTTGGGCCTCAGCGGGTGTGCAGGCTCCCTTCAGTCACAACCGTGGGTGTGTGTGGTGGCGCTGACCGGAGCCCCGGGCTTCCTCCCAGTCCAGCTCTCGGAGCTCCTATCACGGGCCGTGGGGCCGCAGTGGGGCCTGGGCCAGCCGTCGCTCCAGCTGGAACAGCCTCAAGCACAAGCCACCATCGGCAGAGCACGAGACCCTGCTCTCCGCGGCGGAGCGCAGCAGCGGCGCCCGGGCCTGCGAGGGTGCCCGGGAGGAGGGGCCGCTGCGGGCCGCGCCCCCGCACGCCCTGCAGGCCCCGCACGCCCACCAAGCGCAGCATGGTCCCCACCTGGCGCACCGTCACTGCCATCACCGCCGGACGCTGTCCCTCGACACCAGAGATTCGGTGGACCTGGCCGAGCTGGTGCCCGCCGTGGGCACCCACCCACGGGCTGCCTGGAGGGCGGCAGGCCCGGCCCCCGGGCACGAGGACTGCAATGGCAGGATGCCCAGCATCGCCAAGGACGTCTTCACCAAGATGGACGACCGCCGGGACCGCGAGGAGGATGAAGAGGAGATGGACTACGTGAGTGCGCGAGGCTCGGGGGGCCACGGAGGGGACCACGAGGAGGTCAGCTGGGACGCAACGGGGAGTGGTCGAGGGGCGGCGCTGGAGTGGGAGGGACCGACAGGGGTCCCGCCTAAGGGGGGCCCTGGCCATGGGGAGAGGGCTTCAGGTGGGTGAACAGGGGGCGGGGCCGGAACACCTCTGAGCTGGGCCCGCCCCTGGGAGAGAAGCCCTCCCTGACCTCCCTGGGTGGGGCGAGGGTTCTGGTCTTGCTGGGAGAGTTCGGAGGTCATCCAGTGGCCCCACTTCGCTGGATGGTCAGGGTGGGTGGAGATGAGCGGCCCTGGGCAGCGCTGACCCGCCAGCACCCCGTCCTCCCCTTGCCAGACTCTGTGCTTCCGCGTCCGCAAGATGATTGACGTCTACAAGCCTGACTGGTGCGAAGTCCGCGAGGACTGGTCTGTCTACCTCTTCTCCCCCGAGAACAGGTGGGCAGGGCCAGGTTCGGGGTGGGGTTAGAGTAGGGGGTTGACAGGTTTGGGAGGGAGAGATTTCTGCCAAGCCAAGCAGGGCCATTGGCAGGGCACGGTGGAGAGGTAGGGGGGCGGGCGGGTGGTTTCCATACCCAGAGGGCCTTCCCGGCCCTGTGGTGGAGGGTCTGCTGGGGAGGAAGGGGTTCGTGTGGGGGCTTTCCTGGGCATCTCCTCCAGTCTAGGCCATCCTGTGCTGGGCACCAGGTTGGATAAATCTTCCGGTAACCTGGGGTGCTTCCATCTGGAGGGGGGCATCCAAAGGCTTCCTGGGGGAGGAGGCCTTTGTGCTGGGCTTTGGAGGCAGACAGCGTTCTGTAGATGAAGAAGGGGTGGTAAGGAGGGGGAGGCTAGTCCAGGTGGAGGGAGCAGCCCGAGGGAAGGCCTGGGGGCAGAAGCTGAGCGTGTCAGACAATGTGTCCATGCAGCTGGGGGACACGGCTTAGAGATTCGGGCCAGTGTTTGGAAAGCTTTGAGTGCCAGGGCTAGGCGGGTGCCCTTCACCCTGTGGTGCCAGGAGCTTGCAGTGTGGTCAGCAGAGGTGGCTTCAGGTGGGCATCCTGAGCAGAGACCTAAAGCCGCCACCTATTGTGTGGCCAGAGAAAAGAAGGTCAGCTTCCTCCAGGCCACCCTGGTTCACATGTGTTCCTGGGGCCTTCCTCCTGGCCAGGGTAAGGGGCAAACTGACACTCCCATGGCCCCCTGCCCACCCTGCCCAGGTTCCGGGTCCTGTGTCAGACCATCATCGCCCACAAGCTCTTCGACTATGTCGTCCTGGCCTTCATCTTCCTCAACTGCATCACCATCGCCCTGGAGCGGCCCCAGATTGAGGCCGGCAGCACCGTGAGTGGCTGGGGCTTTCGGGCGGTGGAAGGAATGGGGCAGAGGGACAGGTCCCCAGGGCCTGCTGGGGGACAGCATGCTGGGCTGAGAGGGTTGGAGAGCCCAGCGAGACCAGGTGCCATGGAGGGAGATGTGGCTGGGAGCTTGCCTCTGGAGAGGGGGCTGCCTCCTTGGACTGGGAATTGGCGGCCTCTCCTGGGTGCCCCTTGGCTGGAGGCAGAGGCTGACCAGTCCTGGGAGACCCTGGGTCCACGGCGTCTCCCGGTTCTTTCAGGAGCGCATCTTCCTCACTGTGTCCAACTACATCTTCACAGCCATCTTTGTGGGCGAGATGACGCTGAAGGTACCTGGCTTCACCTGGGACCTCTCCTCGCCCTTGTCCGGGGCCCCAGGCCCTGGCCCAGCCCCGCTCAGCTTGTCACTCGCCTGCCCCTCAACAGCATTCCGCAGGTGGCCTTGGAGGCTCACCCCAATTTGGTCCCAGCCACGGGGTTGGGCTCCTAGGACTGGGGAAGGCGGGATGCGGTCAGCTTCGTGCCCGCTGCCCAGGAGCTCACAACCCATTTCCAGTGTCGTGGAGGTACCTGCTGGAGGTGCAGGGCACAGCGGGAGGGTTCCGTCTAGGATGCTTCCCAGAGCACGTGGCTTCAAATTGGGTTAACCAGATGTGCAGGGAGAAGGGAATGGGGTGCTTCAGAGAGTGGCTCCCTGGGTAGAGGGAGACCTATAGCCCGCCTTCGGAGGGGGCGGCAGGGCACGTGTCCGCTCCAGCCCACTGCTCCCGGCTCTCCCACGCCTACCTGGCTCTGCCCCTCGCCCATCTGATCTCGCTCCACCCTCTCGAGGAGCCTGGCTGACCCCGCCCATCGCCCCTCCCCCAGGTGGTCTCGCTGGGCCTGTATTTCGGTGAGCAGGCGTACCTGCGCAGCAGTTGGAATGTGCTGGATGGCTTCCTTGTCTTCGTGTCAATCATCGACATCGTGGTGTCCCTGGCCTCGGCCGGGGGAGCCAAGATCCTGGGGGTCCTCCGGGTCCTGAGGCTGCTGCGCACCCTACGACCCCTGCGGTGAGGACCCTCGCATCCGAGGATGGGGGAACCCTGCACTGTCCAAAGAAGCCCCCAGGGTCTAAGTGAACCCCTCACTCCGGCCACCCACACCCACTCAGTCCTCCATAGCGTGTGCCGAGCACCAGCTGAGCAGGGCCAGGGTCACACCTGTGGGCCCTGCTCCTGGGGGAGGAGCCTGGAGCAGGTGCTGGAAGGCGGGGGCTGAAGGTGGCCCCCAGGGCTGCTACCCACTCCCTGTGTGTCCTTGGCGGCTCACTGCCATCTCTGGGCGTTAATATCTAGAGGAGGGTGTGGTGTGGATCCCAAGGGGTTGGGGTGAAAGCACAGTGCCTTGCTGTTCATATAGATCTGGAGCCTGGGAGCCTCTGCTCTGGTGACTCTGGGCCAAGTAGGGGTTGTCTTCAGGCACGGCTGACGGCTAACGGTACCCTTGACCCCTTCTTGCCTGCAGTGTCATCAGCCGGGCACCTGGCCTGAAGCTGGTGGTGGAGACGCTCATCTCCTCCCTCAAGCCCATCGGCAACATCGTCCTCATCTGCTGTGCGTTCTTCATCATCTTCGGCATCCTGGGGGTGCAGGTGAGGGGCACCCAGGCTGGGCAGGGGGTGGGGTGGGCTCTGCAGTCGGGGAAGAGGCTCCACACTCCTGCCCAGCTCTCCAGACCTTGTGCCAGGTGGCCCTAGTGGAGCAGCCATGGTCCCTGCCAGCGATTAGCTCCCATTCCAGGGAGGGAGACAGACATGGCCCAAATGGCTGACTACAAGGCAGGCTGGGTAAATGGGAGCACAGGGGTGGGCTGGGTACAGTGGGGAAAACGCCTGAAGGAGTTGGCCTTGGCACTGGGCCTTGAAAGACAGGAGGTTTGGGCAGGTCTCGGCGGGGGGAAGGTGTGTCAGGGGCAGATGGGCAACATGTGGGGAGGTGGGACCAAGCAGGGCACGTGTGGAGAGAGAGCCCCGGGGCTACGGCTGGCATGGAGAGATGAGCTAGGCGGAGTGGGGAGAGACCTGGAGTGGCAGCTAAGGAGTTGGGGCTTGGCTTCTCTGGGGTCGGGGTCATGGAGGGTCTCTGACCCAGGCAGGGCCTTGAGCTGACTCAGATTTGGGGTTGGGGCCCAGCCCGGGAATAGAACGAGGCCTCAGGGAGGGACAGCGAGTAGTGGGGCAGATTACAGAGTGTGTGTTGGGAGGTGGCCAGAGTGACCTGGGCCTTCTGCGGTCTGAGCTCCTGCTGAGACCCTATTTCTTGAGGGTCTGAACCCTGTGCTGAGGCCCCCAGGCTCCCCACCTGGTCCTGTGTTTGGGGCTGTAGGTTTGGAGGAACCCCGTGCACAGGTGTTCTTTGGGGTTGCTGAGAGATTCACAGCGTGGCCTCCTGGGCAGAACTGGCTTGGTGTGGACCCTGTGTGGACAGTGGCCTTGCCCCTTCCAGGCAGTTGACAGGGAGAGGGCTTGGGTCCCTAGAGAGGGTCCCTTTACTTCTCTCTGTCTCTCGGGGATGAACAGGCAACTTTCTCGCGTGGAGTCACTGCCCGAATCCCCAGTGTGGGTACTGGTGTCTGATCTCTGGGGTCTGTGGTAGAGCTAAGAATCAGACAGACCAGGGTGTGAAGCTTGGCTCTGCTCCTTCTTAAACCTCAAATGACTTTGGGAAAATTGCCAAACACCACTGGGCCTCAGTTTCCTCACTTGTGAGATGGGACGCGAGCAGCCCCGCTTCATGCTGGGGGACTTGGAGAGACGGTGGGATGGAGTGGTTGGCTCAGGCTGTACAAGGAGGAAGTGACCCCGAGGGGCGGGGCCCTCTTCTGATTTGCACCCCACCCCCACCCCTGGAGCACTGGCAAGATGGTCGCTAGCCCTGTGACCCGTGTCCCTGCCTCCAGCTCTTCAAGGGCAAGTTCTACCACTGTCTGGGCATAGACACCCGCAACATCACCAACCGCTCCGACTGCATGGCCGCCAACTACCGCTGGGTCCACCACAAGTACAACTTTGACAATCTGGGCCAGGTGAGCGCCCCCCTTCTGCTCTTGACCGGACCCATCCCCGGTGGGTGGGGTGACAGCTCTTTGGTGCCGACAGCCCTGGGATTACAGACCAGGCTCCAGTCCTCCCCTGCCAGGGCTTCTGCTTTGCAAGCCTTGATTTCCTTTTCTGCAGAATGGGTAGGGGTAGAACTCACTTCACAGGTAGCGTGAGACTTAGGGACCGTGAATACAGAGTGCCCAGCAGGTGCCCGGCATTTAGGAAGTGCTTTAGTGGACGTTGGTTCCTGGCCCCCACCCCCTACCCCGGGGGGGCCCTGACAGGCATTTTTGGAGTCAGCCAGACCAGATGTGAATCCTGGCTCTGCCACTTACTGTAGGTGTGGCCTCTCTGAGCCTCAGTTTCCCTGTTGGGAAAATGGGAATGTTACAGGCCACCATGCAGGCTGTGGCAGAAATTAAAGTGTATCAAGCTCCTGGCCGGGGGGGGGGGGGTTTCTCCTCCCATCACCCATCTCCTCTGGCCCCTGCTCTAGCTGGCAGGCAGGCCCCTGCCCAGTTCCTGCTTTGCCCTTAGTCCCCTCTCCTGGGGGCCTTCCAGGCTCGGCCATCTGGGTAGTGTCCCAGATGAGAGCCCCCAGCTGGCTGCCTCCGAAGAGCCCCACCCCCACCCCCAAACAGCTCCTGTTGCTTGAGGGCCCACCTAGGTGACTGGGCGTGACCAGCCTGGGAGTGCCTTCCCCAGTTCACACAGGAAGGGAGCAAGGATCCAACTCTGGGTGGCCCAGGGCCCGCGCCTCTCTGCTGAGGACCGTGCAACTGTATCCACTGAAGCGCTCATCCCCGTGACCAGGGATTCCACTCCCCGGGCCCCCTGGGAAAGGAGCTGTGGGGCCTCAGAGGGGCAGTGAGTGGCCGGGAGATGGGGTCAGGAACTGGGTCCCAGTTACCCCGCCCCTCCAGATTCTCCAGAAGTAGGTACATTTTCAAGTTCTTAACAACTCAGTGGTCGGTAAGACAATGTTTTAGTTTTTTAATTTAAAAGATTTTTATTTTGTTCTGTTTTAATTATCCATTTGGCCGCACCACGCAGTATGTGGGATCTTAGTCCCCCGACCAAGGATCGAACCCGCGCCCCCTGAATTGGAAACGCGGAGTCTTAACCACTGGACTGCCAGGGAAGTCCCAAGACAATGTTTTAAAAGAGATGCTCCAGGAGCTGAGGGAAAGCCACTGGGGGCCCTTTATGATGGTGCTCCTGACTCCCTGACCTCAGTGCCAGGCCCAGGCCTGGCTGCTATGGAGCATCCCCAGCTCTTTCCCGTTCTGGGCATGCTTGATGCCAGGCTGATGCCCTGGGACCCCTGAGTAGGGTGTTCTCAGCCTGCAGAGCCATGTGGGAGGTTACAGCATGGCCTGAAAACTTGGATTCCTCGTTGGGCCATTTATCAGCAGTGTGTCCTCAGGACATTATTGACCCTCTCTGTGCTTCAGTGCCCTCATCTGTAAATAGGGAGAGTGACAGCTGGTCTGTGATTCCAAGGTCCCAGGCTGACTGTGCTTCAGGCCTCTGTGATCCAGGGGCTCACGGGGACATTTGCCCCTTGGTGTGTGAGGGCTCCGTGTGCCTCCCTGGCAGGGAGGGCTCCCTCTTTGTTCCCTGCCCTGCCCTCCTGGGCCTGAGCCCTTTCCGGGCAGCCCTCAGCACCATTCCCGCCTGGAAGGGAAGGGGATGGGTCTGTGCCCTGGGTGGGCAGGAAGGAGGGGCCGGTTCAGGGCAGGAGACCTCTCCTGAGGGTGCTTCGGCCTGCCGTCTGTATAGGAGCCTTGGCTGGCTGTCTCCTGGGGATCACCTCTGTTTCTAAAATCTGTTAGTTGGGGCAATTATTGCCATTTACAGGCAAAGAAGCTGGGGCCCAGAGACATTAAGTCACACAGCCAGTGAGTGGCAGAGCTTGGGCTGGTCCTGATTTCTCTCACGAGCTCCTGTTTTCAGGTGCCAGAGGCAAGCTTGGAGTGATGGTGGCAGGCCCCCACATGTTTGTCAGGAACCTTCCAGTTTAAAGTCTCCGCTGACCCTCCCAGCCAGCATGGCAGGCAGTCACTGAAGTGTTAGCGCTGTTCCGTGGGGGAGAGGGAAAGCCTCATGAATTTTCTTGTGCAGTTCATTTCAGAGCCCAGGACTCCCGGTCCAGTCTCATTCTCTTGCAGCAGTGCCTGCAGGGCATATGGCAGGCCCACAGTGCATCCTCAGAAAAGGTTTCTTGGTTGAGGACACAGCTCTGCCCTGGACTTGGGGAAGGTCTCTTTGTCCCTCTGCCTCCCAGAGCTATGGAGGGGGCAGATGCAGCCCGAACTGCCCACGCCCATTGCCCCCCTGCGCCCTTTCCTCCCGTGTTCCAGGCTCTGATGTCCCTCTTTGTGCTGGCCTCCAAGGACGGCTGGGTGAACATCATGTACAATGGACTGGACGCCGTCGCTGTGGACCAGCAGGTGGGCGTGGCTGGGCCAGGTCCAGCCCGGGCAGTCGGGGAGGGGCACGGTGTCTTTGGGGCCCCCGGGGTCTGAAGCTGGGGTTTCCCACTGTCAGCCACAGCCCGCCCCTCCTCGTCCTGGCCTGCACCCTGCCCCACGAGGGCCGCTCCCTGGCTGGTGTAAGTCACTGGTCTGTCTGCCTCAACAAACGCGCTCTGTGCAGGGCGAGCGCTGCGAGCTGGCCCCGCCAGGAGGGCTGCAGAGCCCATGTGTGGAGAACTGAGTGTGTGGGAGGAGGCGGCTGGCACGGGGAAGCAGGGTGGGAAGGTCAGGAAGACTTGCGCATGCTGCCGGGGGTGGAACGTAGCTGAGGGCAGTGGGTGTCAGTGAAGGGGTTAGAACGAGGTAAGCTTGCCGGAGCTTCCCGGGGCTGCTGGGTGAGGATGGATTTAGGAGTGGGAGGGTGGAAGGGGTCAGGGAGGAGGCTGGGCCCGAGAGGAGGCCTGAGCCCTCGCTCCCAAGATCCCGCTGAGAGTGGGGATCCCCTCTAGGGCTAGGCTGGGACTTTAGGCAAGACACGTGGCTGACCAGGGTTGGCAGTGTCATGGCTGTGGGGGCCATGGGAGAAGGAGCAGGGAGATGCTCTTGGTCACGACAGGGCCCATTCAGTGAAGGAATCGGGGCTGGGGGCAGCGCCTAGGCCTGTAAGCAGGCTCGGGCTCTTGGCCTCTCGGGCCTCACCCCGTAGACTCTAGAGCTGGAGGTAGAGGTGGGACTTGGGATGTGGGGGGAATAGAGCACGTGGAGACATCCTCCTCCACTTTTTAGTCTGTACCCTCCTGCCTGCCACCCCTACACACACACACACACACACACACACACACACACACAGACTCCATCAGGGTTGCACTCTCTCCTCTGCTGGCTGCTTTGTTTCCTGCCTTGTTTCTAGATGGATGAATAAATGGATGAATGGTTGGATAAATGGACGGATGGTGAGTGGATGGATGGGTAGATGGAGGAATGAGTGTATGGATGGAGAGGTGGGTGGGTGGATAAATGGACGGATGGTGAGTGGACGGATGAATAAGTGGATGGGGGACGGACGGATGGTGGGTGAGAGGAAGAAGACAGATGGCGGGGAAGGGGAGGGCTCTCTTTGCTGAGCGCCATACTTGTGCCAAGCAGGGTGGGCACTTCCTACCTCTGCCTCCTTCAAATCCCCCCGCTGCCCAGGAGGCTGCCGCTGTGCCCGCACTGCCCGGAGGCTCGGGGAGCTGGGGCGCGCCCCGCACGGAGGCCCCCGGCGCCCGAGCAGCCTCCGTCAGCCGCACCTGGTCCCCGCAGCCGGTGCCCAACCACAACCCCTGGATGCTGCTGTACTTCATCTCCTTCCTGCTCATCGTCAGCTTCTTCGTGCTCAACATGTTCGTGGGCGTCGTGGTGGAGAACTTCCACAAGTGCCGGCAGCACCAGGAGGCCGAGGAGGCGCGGCGGCGCGAGGAGAAGCGGCTGCGGCGCCTGCAGGAGAAACGCCGGAGTGAGTGGGTGACGCGGGGGGCGGGGCTCAGGGGCCAAGGCCGGGGCGTGACCCCAGCCGCCGGGCCTTTGGAGCCGGAAGGGAGCAGGGAATATGGCCCCCAGGCCCCTGGCCTTGCCCTTCCCCCAGCATCCACCTGTCCAGGTGACCTGACTCCTCTCGGTGTCCGCCCGGAGTCTGATGGTGACCCCACTGCCCACCTGCGTGAGACCCTGGCAGCTCAGTCCAGGAAGAGGGCAAGGGCAGAGCCTTGATGCCCCGCCCCCAGCAGACTGGACGGCCCACATGGGCACGATGGGGAGAATCAGCGCCCTCTTAGCCACCTTCCCCCACGTCCTACCCCTTTCCCTCAAGGCGCCCTGGCTTGGGGGAAGAGACCTAACTCTGATTCCCAGGGCCTGGGGCGGACTGGCATCTCTCCCCATTGCTTCCTCCCGCCCCTCCACCTCTCGCTCCGTGTGCTCTGCCTCCACCTTGGCCCCAACCCTCTGTGGTCTGTGCCGCTCTCCCCGCTGCCGCCCCACACCCCCTGCAGAGGCCCAGCGACTGCCCTACTATGCCACCTACTGTACCACGCGGCTGCTCATCCATTCCATGTGCACCAGCCACCACCTGGACATCTTCATCACCTTCATCATCTGCCTCAATGTGGTCACCATGTCCCTGGAGCACTACAATCAGCCCACGGTGAGCCTGGCCTGGCCTCTGGCCCGAGGTCACGTGGTGGGGTTGGGTCCTCAGCAAGACCCCTCCCCAGGGATGGGGTGGGGCAGGGTCTGAGCCGTCCCCACTGGGCGTCCTATGCTCAGGAGGCACAGGGCCTGGTAGGACAGATGAGTGAGAGGGAGAGGTCACTCGGTCCTGGTGAGCGGGGTGGGGTGGGGGTGAGGGTAGGAGGGATGATATTTGGACCCAGCCTTGAACATGGTTGACAGTAGCTGTGGTATGTTCAGTGTGACTCTGCAGGGCACACTGCAGATATTAACTCTCTAATCCTCACAGCAATCCTAACGTGTGTCTGGGGGAGGCTTTTGTAGATGAGGAAACCGAGGCTCAGAGAGGTAAAATATGCGCAAGTTACTCAGCCAGTGAGTGGTGGAGGCAGGACTGGAGCTTTGATTTGCATTCAAGGCCTGCCAGCTGGCTCCACCATTACGGGGCATATGGAGCCTGGGGGAGGGGCAGGACCACTGGGGGCAAACACCGGTAGGAGAGGTGACCAGTTCCCAGCTAGTTGCAGGCAGTGTGCGTGAGGGACACGTGAGGGGTACGTAGGGGCAAGTCTTCTTAAAGACTTACTGGAGTGGGGGAAGGAGGGGAGAACAGAGCCTCCAGATGAGGAATTAGTATCTTATTTTAAATGGTAGGAGAGGAATATTATGAGTGCAGGGAAAAGGAAGGCAACCACTGGTGGAATGGAACAGCAGTTGTAGAACTTCTAAATTAACATGAAGAAATGGAATAATAATAGCTCACATTTACCAAGTATTTATTCTGTCCGGTCTTGGGCTATTACCTCATTTAATTTTTATAGCAACTTTCTGAGGTGGGTGCTGTTATCATCCCCAATTCATAGATCAGAAAACTAAGTCCCAGAGAGGTCAAGTGACTTGCCAAGGTTACCCAGTGAATAAGGAGTAAGTGCTGAGTCTGGATTCAAATCTAGGCAGTCTTGTTCTTAACCACAACCCTTAACCATTACCCCATACTGCCTCCATAGAGTGGCAATTGGACCAAGCCAGCAGAAATAAGGAAAAGAAAACAGCAATGTAAAGTAAATCGTACACACTAAGTAAGATGGAAAGCACGAAAGTAGATATGTAAATCATTGCATTAAATGTGAATGGAGTAAATTTTCCCCTTAAAAGGCAAAGATTTTCTGGCTGGAATAAGGTGGGGGAACAGGTCATGGGGCCTGGATCATGCTTCTCTTTGCTGCCCCTGCAGTCTCTGGAGACAGCCCTCAAGTACTGCAACTACATGTTCACCACTGTCTTTGTGCTGGAGGCTGTGCTGAAGCTGGTGGCATTTGGTCTGAGGCGCTTCTTCAAGGACCGGTGAGCAGCTGGGCTGGGGCAGCAGAGAGTGGGCTGCAGGATGGGGAAGCAGTCCTGACCTCTGGGAAGCCTGGAGCAGCTGGAGGAGGGGAACCAAGAAGTGTCTGGCCACTGATGGCCAGGGACCCCAGGTGTGTGCTGCCTACAGCCCTGATGGGTGCAGGGCATTCTGCCAAGCCCTCCTCAGCTCATCTCTTGTGGGTCTTCCGTACCCCACAGGCAGAGCAGGCCATACCTCACGCTAGTCCTTTCCAGAGGGGACACATTGGGCTCAGAGAGGTTGATGGACTAGCCCAAGGCCACACAAGGGGAGCATCTGGCTCAAGATTCAGACCTAGGAGTCAGAGCCCATTCCTCTTTCCCCACAGAGGCCAGAGATGTTCATTTAGCCTGGTCAACCTCGTGCTTGAGGGATCAGAGGCTGTGGGGGGCCAGAGAAGGCGTTGGAACCATTGGGGGCTGCAGGGGCTGTTAGGGATCCCCTTGGGCCACGGCAGGAGGGTGGAGAGCTGGGAAGTTCCTCCCAGCTGGGCCGTATCTAACCCCGAGTGCCTCTCACCCTGCTTCTCACTCCGGCCCTCCTCTGCCCGGCCACGAAGGTGGAACCAGCTGGACCTGGCCATCGTGCTGCTGTCGGTAATGGGCATCACGCTGGAGGAGATTGAGATCAACGCGGCGCTGCCCATCAACCCCACCATCATCCGCATCATGCGGGTCCTGCGCATTGCCCGGGGTGAGGGGCGGGCGGGGCACTGCGTGGGGACACGTGGGGGAGGGCTGCGGGGCAGCACGGGCCTCCCGCTGAGCAGGGGAAACAGGAGCCAGGAGGAGCCCATACCTGATACACACTCAACCCACCGTCCCGTGGGCACACACGCACCCTTGTCCTGACAGCTCTGTACTGCAACCTGCACGCCCCCTCCATATAACGCCCTGGTCCTTGTGGTCCAGTCTCAGGTTCGGTTGAAAGGAACCCAGTGCAACTGGGAAGACACTGGGTCTCACCAGCACTTCTCCAACACTGCTTGGGACGTGCCGTCCTTGAGATCCTCTTCCTTCTCCCAGAAGCCTCCCTTTCTCCCCAAGGCTGTCCTCACACTTCTTTCAAAAGCCTCCTGCCTCAATGCTCACCCTTCCACCTGCCCTGCGTGTTGCCCCCAGATTCTGAAGTGGTGAGGGGGCAGGTGGAGAAACTCAGCAGTAACACTGGGGCCCTCTCCAGCCAGAGGGAAAGGGAGAGACCCCAGGGTCACTCACGCGTCGGTCATTGTGGCCTCATCGCAGTGAATTACGCACTCACTCACACACCTAATGTCCCTCCATTCCCACTATGCCTGCCCCCCTTCTCTTGGACTTTTTTACACCAACGCCCCGACCTTGGGCACACATGTTTTTGTGCACCCCCCGCACCCCGCCCCCCGACCGCCCTGTTCAGCTGAACCCACGTGCTTGTAGTACGGCATCGCAGAGCTGTCATCCTTGGTTTCACGCTACTCCACTTTCTCACTCTCCTGCATTCACACACGAGCACATACGTGCACACGCCTGTCCCCACTGGCCCGGGCTGAGTGGGCCGGGCTGGGTGTCGCCCACAGTGCTGAAGCTGCTGAAGATGGCCACAGGGATGCGGGCCCTGCTGGACACCGTGGTGCAAGCTCTGCCCCAGGTAAGAGCTGCTCCTGTGGCCCCTCTCTGGGGCCCTGGGGGGCATGGGCCCTGACTTCCATTCTCTCCAGACCTGCCCGGAGCCAGGGCAGAGTCCCACCTCCAGAGAAGCAAATGTGAGCCAGGGGCTGTGTGAGATGGGCGGGGTCCCCTCTGCTTCTTTCTCCCTGACTTGCCAAGCGCTTGCCCACGCCTGCTGTGTACCGGACCCTGGGCTGCCGCTGAGCACCCATGTTCTGCCCTCAGGAGTCACCAGCCTGGTGGGGAAGACAGAGGCCTCAGGGCGGTGTGGGGAGAGGCCCTCACACTGGGGAATCAGGGAAGGTGTCAGGGCACTTTGAGCTTGACCTTGTAAGGTGGCTTGGTAGGAGAGGTGGTGATGTGGATGGAGAGGTGACAGATATGACATTCTAGGAGGGGACAGCATGAAACCCTGGCCTGGGTGAGAACCCTGGGAAGTTAGGAAAACCCCCCACATTGGTGACCGGAGGGGAGATGGGTCAGGGCCACAGAGGGTGCATCCTTCATCCTCCTCGGAATTCTGCAGTCCCAGGCTCCCCCTCCCCGACTGTCCTGACTACTGATGGCTCCCCTTCTCCCTCCCCTCAGTGTGGTCTCACCTCACTCTGAGGTGAACCTCATATACATTCATTTATTCATTATGACTCACCTAGTCTTAAGGAACTTTAAGTGTCTTAAAGTAAAAGGCACGAATACAGCATGCTAAAAACGAGGATAAAAGATTAACAGCCCAGGGCAAGTGAAAGCAAAGCTAACTCTCTCAGGAACCTGGGCTGGGGATGTTAATGAGTTCCCCAGCAGCCTAGCTGCAAAGGGAAAGTAACACGGCTTATAGCAGGTCTGGGTGGAAAGCAAGGGCCTTCATTCAGAGAGCTGTGGTCTTTCCTAACATGAAATCCCTTCAGAGGAATTTGTCTCATGGGAGATGGGGGGGTGAGTGCTGGGCTGGGGGGTTAGGGTGTAGACAGGATGTGGGTTGGAGCCCAGACTCAAGCCCTTTTGACCTGTGGTCAAAGCCTCATCCCCGGTGAGAGCCTGGGTGTGTGACTCAATCTCTCGTGGCTTGGTTTTCTTGCCTGTGAAATGGGGGATGATATCAGCGCTTACCTCAAAGGGGTGTTGTGAGGTTTAAAATAGTTAAAGCTTATAAAGCGCTGAGCGGTACCTGGATCGTAGGAAGTGCCAGGTAAGAGTCTGCTAAGGATGGAGATGGGGGTGGCAAGTGTGTGCCCCCAGCCTGCCTGGCCTCCTTGCCCCTTCCCCTACCCCTTTCCCCTTGTTCTGACCCCTGGGCATGCTAGGGTGGCTCCCAGGCCAGCACTGAGCTGGCATAGGGCACGTGGAGATGCCTAGGAGGTCCCAGCCTCGAGTAGGAGACACGTGACAGTAATTATACTTTAAGAGATGCGTGTGCCAAGAACCATGTGGTATTGGGGTGAGGGGCTTACCCCTCACCATCTGCTAGCTGACCCTGGACACTTCCTCGGTTCTATGTAAAGTGATATGAAAATGAAACTTCAGCCCCATCCTTCCAGGCTTTGCCTCAGGCACTCAGAGGGAGGAGGCATCAGGGAAGGCTTCTCAGAGGAGGTGACCCATGATCTGGGTATTGGGGGTGGGGAGGAGGCATTTAACAGGCAAAGACAGAGAGAGGGTCTTCCCTGCAGAGGAAACAGAATATGCAAATAGGGTCTGTTTTCTGTGTGGTTGGAGTCGGGGTGGAGAATCAGGCTGGGAGGGGGTCCGCAGGGCTGGATCACACAGGCCTTAGATGTCAAGACAGCAAACCTGGGCTTTGTCCTGTGGGCAGTGAGAGCCACGGGAGGGTCTGGATAAGGGAGGCCTCAAGCAGAGCTGCCTTTAAGAAGGTTGCTCTGGTGACCGTGAGGAGAATGGATTGAGGGAGAGGCTGGAGGGAGGGAGGCCATTGAGGAGGCTGCTGTAGCCGTGCAGACTCGGAGATGCTGAGGGCAGGGAAGAGGGGGAGCTGGTAGGAAAGGTGAGGTTGAAGAAACGCTGACCTGGGCCCGCACAGGGTGGGAAGCTGCGCTGAGGCTCAGGCCCTGCCGGATCCCTTCCGGCAGTCGGGGCCTCACATCTGGCCTCAGAGGTACTCGATGAGTGCTTGTTTCATTAATGAATGAGAATCATTTAATTAGTCAGACACTGTTGGTGTGATTGTAGCACAGATTGGAAGGAAACCCTTGTCTGCAGCAGAGAAGCATTAAAAGTCTGTGATTAACGTGGTTTATTTTTCAGCAATTAATGCAAACATCCTCGGATTCTATTCACGCAGGTCTTCTGAGGGTTCTTGGAGGTACTTCATTTCTAAGGCAGGAACATTTTTGAACCTTATCTCATCCATAACACGAATTAAAGGCGGTCTCTGGACTATGGATAGATTAGAAATAGGTTTGGAATCTGCGATGTTTTTCTCCCACAGGAGCTGTGGGATGGGGGTGGCTGCGTTTGCAGGAGGCTTCTGGGGCGCCCAGTCTTGCATGATTCCTATGTTCACTCCGCTCTGTGGCCGGGGCCCATGCTGGCCTGAGGAAGCAGATCTGAATTAATCCAGCCATGTCTCTGCTCTCAAGGACTTCCCAGACTGGCAGAGGCAGTGACAGGGACACACCAGTTACTCTCATGCTGTCAGACTGCATCCTGGTCTGCCTGAAGGGATCCAGGCAGGCTTCGTGGAGGAGGTGGCATTATTGCTGCACCTTCCTTTCCTCTCTCTCTCCATTCATCTGTGGGATGGTACCCACCACACACAGGTGTAGCGACTGTGTGCATGGACCCCGGGGCCAGCCTGCTGGGCTTGATCCCAGTCCTACCACTTATTAGCGATGTGGCCCCTGGGCAAGTACTTCACCTCTCAGCGCATCTGTTTCTTCACCTGAAGAATGCGGGTAAAAGAGAGTTCAGAGATCCCCGTGTGCGGTAATGAACGTGGAGAGCTTGAAACGGGGCCTCTCACAGCAGAGGCTCCACACGTGTTTTATTATTGTCCTGTGCTCTGTGCCGGACCTGGCCTGCCCTCCAGGAGGTCGTGCAGGGTGGCAGGCACGGACACAGAGCCTGGTGAAATGTTACAGCTGCCCCGACCCCCCGGCTGGTCCTTTGCCTGGAGCCTGCCACCCGCCACCTCCCCAGGCCCTGCCCAGTCCCACCTGCTGTCCCCACAGGTGGGCAACCTGGGCCTCCTTTTCATGCTGCTGTTCTTCATCTACGCTGCCCTGGGAGTGGAGCTCTTCGGGAAGCTGGGTGCGTGACGCCTGAAGCAGGCCTGGGCTTGGGGGCTTCGGGAAACAGGTCTGGTGGAGGGCCTCGGCAGGGTGGGGAGGCCTGAGACACACTCCCCCCCAGACCGTCCCGTCAAGGCCTTTGTACTGGGGAGATGCCCCCAGAGCAGGCCTGGGCGGGGGGGTGGATGGGCGACCCTCAGCCATCCACATGCCCCTCCCAGTGTGAATAGCAGCTTTTGAGAGACGCTAGCCTGGGCCCGCAGGCACACCCAGGCCTGTGCAGTGGACCGCCGACTTGGGGCCCCCCAACTGTCTGGCCTCTCAGGGGTGCCCCTTCCGGCTCCACCTGCCGGTGCCCATCCAGAGCCAGTGCCGCCCCAGCAGGCAGAGTGGCCAGGGCACAGACCAAGGGCAACACAGCCCACATCCAGCCCAGCCCTGCACAGGGCTGGCTCCAGAAAGCGGGGCTCCCTTGGGCATTGGCCCTTACCCACCCCATCGCCTCTCTCAGGAATTGATACCTGGGTGGAGGGAGGAGTCAGGCTCACCAGAATTTGAGTCCCAGCTTGTGTGGCACCTCCCCGAGCCTCAGTTTCTCCATACGTGGGCTGGGCACAGTCCGCACGCACCTCTGAGGTTGTCGTGGGGATTCTGAGATGAGGCCGAGAGGCAGCAGTGCAGGGCGGCCCGGGCTGACCCCACTCTCCTTCCAGTCTGCAATGACGAGAACCCATGTGAGGGCATGAGCCGGCACGCCACCTTCGAGAACTTCGGCATGGCCTTCCTCACGCT
>NW_006780611.1:9208200-9214120 GCF_000442215.2 Lipotes vexillifer | reverse complement strand
TGCTACTGTTGTCATACAGGTCTCCACTGGCGACAACTGGAACGGGATCATGAAGGTACACGTGGGTGGGCTGTGGAGGGAGAGTTGGGCTGGGTTCCGGGTCCTGACAGCCGGGGCTCCCGGGCCCTCTGCCTGCCCAGCGCCCCGTCACACACGGGAGGGGGTGCAGGGCACAGAGAAGCAGAGGGACCTGCCCGGGACCCTGAAGCACAGCGAGCTAGAGACGAGGCTGGGGTGTCTGTCCGCCCCTAAGTGCTGCTCTGGGGTCAGTGCTCAGCTTCCAGGGGACAGGACTCTGCCCAGGGCCAGGGGCTCCTCCGGGTGCCAGGCCCTCGGCGTTGGCCTCACTGCCCGTCACCCGGCGCAGCCCCCTCGGCTCTGGCCCGCGGTCTGGCCTGGGCCGGGTGGGGAGGGGCTCGTGAGGAGCGGGATGAGGCCTGTGCCTGGACCCCCCGCGCGCCGGGTGCAGGACACGCTGCGGGACTGCGCCCACGACGAGCGCGGCTGCGCGAGCGGCCTGCAGTTCGTGTCGCCGCTGTACTTCGTCAGCTTCGTGCTCACGGCCCAGTTCGTGCTCATCAACGTGGTGGTGGCCGTGCTCATGAAGCACCTGGACGACAGCAACAAGGAGGCCCGGGAGGACGCTGACATGGACGCCGAGCTGGAGCTGGAGCTGGCCCGCGGCCTGGGCCCCGGCCCGCGGCCACCTGCCGGCTCCCCGGGGGCACACGCGCCTGGCCGCGGGCCGGGAGGGGTGGGTAGCGCGGGCGACGCCGAGGGCCACCTGATCCGAAACTGCTATTCGCCAGCCCAGGTGGGCGGGGCCCGGAGAGGGCAGCGGGGTCGCAGAGGGCTGGGAGGGCAGCTGGGCGGGGGCCTCGGGCAGGAAGCTCTGTCGTTTCGGGCCCCACTTGCTCGGCTCCCCTGAAGGGGCGACCCTGTGGTGAGGGGTCGGGCCCGGGCCACGGGCAGAGAACCAGGAGGGCAGTTGTGCCCACCCGCCCCGCCGTCCCGACCCGGCCGATAATCCCGCCTGTCCCCACCCCGTCCCCGTCCGCCTAGGAGAACCTGTGGCTGGACAGCGTCTCTTTAATCATCAAGGACTCCTTGGAGGGGGAGCTGACCATCATCGACAACCTGTCCGGCTCCGTCTTCCACCACTACTCCTCGCCGACCAGCTGCGAGAAGTGTCACCACGACAAGCAGGAGGTAGTGGCAGCCCCGGAGGGAGCTGGGGCCTCGGGGTGGGGGGCCAGCCGGAGGGGAGAGCGGCTCTGGGCGGAAGCCTGGCCGGGCCGACTTGGCCGATGCTGCCCGGGGGCTGTGGCAGACCTGCCTCCCCGAGCCCGGGCTGGCCTGTCCGTCCGCTCAGTGCAGGCCTGTGGCATGGCCTCGGGAGCTGCGAGGCCCCTCTCTGTGTCTGTACACAGTGGGTGCTCAGAAAGGGCCCACCTTGGTGGTGGGCTGCTGGGGCCAGCAGGAAGCCCGTGTGTCACCTCTGGCGCAGTTTGCCTTTTCTGTGACAAGCTCCAGGTGGAGTTTCCCGGATGGGCATCCCAGGGAGTTCAGTGGCCTTGGGCCTGTCTTGTGCAGGCTCAGGCGGCCCTCTCCCCTCTCCCCAGTGGGGCCCTGAGCTCCTCCCCAGGGGTGTTCCAGCCCCTGGGAACCCCCCTAACCTGAAGTGGCTTCAAATTCCCCAGGGTCCTCCGGGCTTGCAAACACCTCTGCACGTGCAGGTAGCCTACACAGGGCCACGGGTGAGTTAGACCCAGCCAGCCTCGAGTGGCACTTGGCCGGGGGGCAAGCAGACCAGCTTTGGTTCACAGCTCACGGCAGCTCGCCTGCCCTCCAGCCCAGCCCAGGCCTGGCACTCTGCTGGCTGTGACACCCTCGTGTCATCTCCCACCCCCTGCCCAGGCTGGGTTCCTGCACAAGGTGGACATGCTGTCTGTGCTCAGATCTCTGGTCCTCTCTGACCACTGCCCTGCATCTTTCTGGAGGACTGGACTGCCCCATCCCAGCCCCAGGGGGAACCCGACGCTGCCGCCTCTCCCTGCAGGTGCAGCTGGCCGAGACAGAGGCCTTCTCCCTGAACTCAGACAGGTCCTCGTCCATCCTGCTTGGCGATGACCTGAGTCTGGAGGACCCCACAGCCTGCCCACCCAGCCCCAGAGACAGCAAGGTGAGCGCCCAGTGGGCTCCTGGGCAGGCGGATCTGTCCTTGAGCCTGGCCTCTGCCTGCTGTGCCAGAACACTGTTCCTTCCTGGCTCACCACTTAAGTGGCACCCCCTGTGTGCTGGGCCCTCATCTCCTGTTGATCAGATGAGGGCTGGGAACAGAGAGGCGGAGTGATTTACCTGAAGTCACACAGCAACGAGGCCAGCCAGGGCTCCAATCACAGCATCCAAGTGGCCTTGGCCACTCACTGTAGCTTGGATGTTTTTGATCCATTTAATGGGAGTTGTCCCTGGCGGGCCAAACTTACAAGGGGGCCTTAAGGCTGAAGAGTTGAAACAGGTGCAAGCACCTACTGTGTGCCAGACTTTACTTGCACTCAGTGTGTCCATTCCCCAGCTCTGTGGCAGGGATAATGTGGCTCCATTTCACATGTGAGGACACGAGAGCTCTGAGAAGTGAGTTAGCTTGTCCTGTCACACAGCCGGGCAAGGCAGAGCAGGGAAGCCAGCCCTGGGGCTGGTCCCCAACCTCTGCCCTAGAGGTGGTCAGTCTGAGGAGGCCAGGAGGGCTGGAAGGGCCACTATATTGATCCTGCAGACTCGGGCAGGGGAGGTCTGCCACCTGGCTTGTGACCTCAAGGCCAAGTCATTCTTGCCCCAGCTCGGGGATGAGAGAGGGAGCCCCTGGCCTGAGGTTGGGATGCAGTGGCCCTGCCCTAAGAGAGCCTCGGTCCCCCTGACCCCTGACTCCTGGGGCAGCCTGGGTTTGGCACCACTGCCCCCCAGGGCTGTCCTCCACCAGCTCCAGGAAGGCTGGGATGGGGAGAGTGGATCTTCCCAGCCCCTCCCTGCCCCCCTGTCCCCTCCTTGACAGCTGACAGCTCCTACAGCTCCTGGCACCCATCCCCAGCCCCTTCCTGTATCTCCTGCACCCCTGCACTGTTTTCCACACAGGATGTTGGGGTGCACAGTTTCTAAGGCCTCGTTGGGCTTAGATGGGTGCTGTTTTATTAGGACTCAAAGAACAGTTCGTAGGGGGCTCATCTGCCTTGGAGGGGACATTGAGGCAGCTTTTGAGGAGCTTACTGTGCAGAGGTCGCCTTGGGCTGCAGGGTTGAGAAGGCTTAGGGCCCAGGGAGTGCCAGGAAGGAAGGCTGGCAGCTTCTGGGTGCCAGGCCCCAGAAGGAGGGGTTACTCTCCGGTTTATGGCTCTGAGAACGGAGACTCAGCCACAGGAAGGGACCTGCCCAGGCTCATGCTCACAGGGAGGCCCTGCAGCCGCTTGGCCAGGCTTCTGGCCAGCCTTCACCCGCCTACACTTGGCTTTTTTACTGGCCAGGGTCTGAACTAGGCACTTGGCTACAGAGACAAGGAAGACCCTCAAGGATCTCAGAGTCATGAGGGGAGTGAGTGGGAAACTGCTACCTGCCTGGGACATCAGAGAGGGCTTCCTGGAGGCGGGGCCCTTTCACCCAGGATTTGGAAGATGATGATTGCTGGCCAGGTAGCCGAGGCGAGAAGGCCATCCCAGGCAGTGAGAGCGACCAAGCAAAGGGCTGAAGAGCAGGGGCATGAAAGCAGCTGTGGCAGGCTGTGCCCCCTCCACCATCCTGCCCCTTTCACCTCCCTTTTCCTGTAGGGTGAGCCGGACCCGCCTGAGCCGATGCGGGTAGGGGACCTGGGTGAATGCTTCTTCCCCTTATCCAACACGGCTGTCTCGTCGGGTCCGGAGAACTTCCTGTGTGAGATGGAGTCGATCCCGTTCAACCCCGTCCGGTCCTGGCTGAAACACGAGAGCGACCAAGGTGAGGGGTGGGAGCCCCGTCAGCTCCCCACAGCCCTGATCTCGGGTGTTGGCTTCAGAGGGGGTGGGCTGAGTTTTTTCCTTGGTGTTTTTGCCTAGACTATTATATTGAGTCCAGAAAGAACCAGATGGATAACTGATAATAAAAGGTAGGAATCTCAGGCCTGATAGAAACGAGATCATAATTATACCAGAAGTCCTAGGCTAGTGGAAGATTCATGCTGAGTGTCCTAGGAGCTGTGGTGAAAGAGGAAACACGTTGGCACACAGAGCTCATCAAGCAGAATGAAAGCTGCCTAATTGTTGAAGGGTTTTTCTAGAGCTGAATTCTAGAGGTGTTTATCCCACAGATCGTCACACAAGGTGATGCTGAACAACAGAAAGCCTGTTGTCCTCAACAGCCCTTTCATACAAAGCCCCAGCCTCAGCATCCTCTGTTTGCGCTTTGGGCTTGTGGCTGGGTTCTGGGCGGGAGGACGGAGGACTCAGTTAACTGGTCCATCACGGACTTACCTTCACTTCCAGTCCCGTTGGATGGTGATGGGATCTGGCTTCACAGCACTGGCTGGGGAAGGGGGCAGAGGGGTGAGCTCAGCAGAAGAGGGGCCCCCAGACCCTGAGCTCACCCCAAGTGCTATTCTGGGAGGCCTGGCCCTGAGCGCTTTCCAGGAGCTGGGGTGGAGTGACTTCCGAGGACCTTCCCTAAAGCTGACGGCCTCTGGACTGGACATGATGGCTGAGGGGCCAAGACCCCAGACTTCCTGAACCAAAAGTTGGGGCATAGGACCCAAGAGCCGTTCTGATCCAACGAAATCCCATCTTCTTTACCTAACCATTCATTAGCATTTTTCTTACATAATAAGACATAGATTAGGAATCCTCCTACCTGGGGACATTCAGGCTTCCATCTTCATCCTGGAAGGCACTGAGGGGACCATGGACAGAGGTTGCCCCCAAAGACCGGCCCCAGCTCTCATTTCCCCCTTGCCCTCTCCTTGCCCCTCTCCATCCCCAGCACTCTGTCTGCTCTGCCACCCTGCCTGCTGTCCTAGGGGGGCCCCCAGGCCTGGCCAGACCTCCTGGGTGTCAGGACCTGGGGGGGTGACTGTCACAGTGAGCAGTGCTCTGCACGGGGCTGGGAGCTCCACAGCTGCCTCTTGCTCTTATAGCAGCTGGTCCCCATTTCACAGAGGAAGGAACCCAGGGGGCCTTGAGCCTGGGTCTGCTTGGCTCCAGAAACTGTGCCTTTGCCAAGTGCCCATCCTCCCAGGACTCACACGGGCAGGCTCCGCGCTCCTCTCTTGCTTTCACAAAGGGGCCGCCGAGGCTCAGAGAGGGAGCCCACGGTCTCCCAGCCAGTTTGTTCGGTGGCCCTTTCCTGCCGGCCGCCCTCAGGGGCCTGAGCCTGCTCCCCAGCCCCCTCTTCTCCCTCCCCAGCAGCGCCCCCGAGCCCCTTCGCCCCGGATGCCCCCAGCCCACTCCTGCCCGTGCCGGCCGAGTTCTTCCACCCTGCTGTGGCCGCCAGCCAGAAAGGGCAGGAGAAGGCCGCTGGTGCCGGGACACTCCCCAAGATTGCCCTGCAGGGCTCCTGGGCGTCCCTGCGGTTGCCGAGCGTCAACTGCACCCTCCGTCAGCAGGTATGGCACCTCCCAGCTCTGAGAGCTCTCCTGTCAGGGCACATCTGAGGGGGGCCCTAAGTCCAAGGTGGAGGAGGAGGGGGTGGGCCCAGCCAAGGGCATGGGGCACAGCAGTGCTGGGGGCACTTGGGAAAGTGAGGGGGTAGTGCTGAGACTTGAGGGAGGAGGTGGCCCTAGAGGCTGATAAAATGGGCAGAGCCGGGTCCCGGGGCATCTGGGGACAGAAGAGTGTGGGGCAGGCCCGGACACGGTGGGGGGGGGCGCCCTGAAGGAAGGCCATGGGGTGTAGCTTGAGGGGATG
>NW_006780611.1:9207045-9207944 GCF_000442215.2 Lipotes vexillifer | reverse complement strand
GGGCCCCCGGCAGGCAGTCGCTTGCTTGCTCGCTCGGTGACTGCTGACCCCAGCTGCGCACCTGGCTGTGTGCTAGGCTTGCAGGCCACAGCGGGCGGCAGGATGACAGAGTCCCTGCCTCCTGGGGTTTACAGTTTAGTGTTTAGTGCGTTGCCGGGATGTGGGAGGAGAGAAGATACACCAAAAGAAATACATGGAAAGTACAGTCTGTTTGATAGTGATACGGGCCAGGGAGAACGCTGCACAGGGAAGGGGGCTGTGCGGGGAGCTGGGGCGCGGAGGGGCTGGGAAGGCTGTGAGGGGTGAAGCAGGTGGGTATCAGCCGGGAAGAACTTTACAGGGGCAGCCAGAGCAGAGGTGTGGGTGGGGGTAGGGCAGTGGGGTGGGACCGGGAGGATCCCGGTGAGCAAGGGGGAGGGTGGTGGGAAGTGAGGTCCCAGAGGGGTGGGGTGCGGCCCAAGGGCTTTTACCCCCTGTGAGCGCGGAGCCTATGCCACCTGCGGGGGGGCCAGGGTCTGATGGGGTCCGCGAAGGATGACGCCGACTGTCCCCCGAGGGTCGGGGAGTGGGGTGGGGCAGGGGGCCGGGTCGGAGGGCCACCCAGGAGCTCAGACAGGTGGTGGTTGGGCGAAGGGGAAGCCTGGGATGCCGCGTGTGATCCGAGGGAGTTCCTGAGGGCTTGGAAGGAGGGCTGGGCGTGCCCGCGTGTCACCGGGAGGGGCGGGCTGCAGGACACCGGGCGTCCCCCCATCCCCTGTGACCTCCCCGCAGGCCACGGGGAGCAACACGTCGCTGGAGGGCAGCCGCAGCAGCTCGGCCGGCAGCCTGCAGACCACGCTGGAGGACAGCCTGACCCTGAGCGACAGCCCGCGACGCGCCCTGGGGCCGCCCGCGCCCGT
>NW_006780611.1:9197825-9206126 GCF_000442215.2 Lipotes vexillifer | reverse complement strand
CCAGCAGCCTGGCCGCCGGCCCCGGCCGCCCCCGCGCCGCCGCCCGGCCCCGAGGCCTGGCCCGCAGCCCCTCCTGGGCCGCCGATCGCCGCAAGGACCCGCCGTGCCAGGCCGATCCGGCCGCCGCCCGGGGCCCCTGGGCGCCCGAGCCGCAGCCGCCGCCGGGGGAGCCACAGCCCGGGGACGCCGCGAGCCAGGGGAGGAGATGAGGGCCGCCGCCCGCCCCGTCTCACCTTCTTTACCTCAGGAGCCAGGGGCGGACACCAATACAATACTTCGTCCGCGACCTGGCCGCCGCGCCGAGCCGCCGGGGCTGGGGGAGGAGCAGGGTCCGGGCTGCCGAGGCTCAGATGGGCTCAGCGTGGTCCTGCCCGTGCATATACGTGTATACATACGCATATACATAGAGACAGACATATATATTTATTTTTTCTACTGAGAGCTTATGACTTCCAGAAAGTGCTAAAGTTGGGGAGTGCGGGTCCGGGCCCAGACGGGGCTTTCGCCTGATGTTTGGGACCCAGGCCAGACCCCACTCCGGGGCAGAAGGTCCTGACGGGGCGTTGGCAGCCGTGATTTCTGGCGTCTCCCCTGGGCTGAGAGTAGCTTGGAGAGGGCTCTCAGGCCTCCGAGGGCCCCGTGTCCAGGGAGACAGGCCCAGAAGAAGAGGTGGAATTCAGGGTGCATTTTTTTCCTTTAAAGAAGAAACGCTGCTAAGATCCCGCCCGTCCACGTGTTGGGGTGTCTGTCTTGTTCCTGACCGTCTAGTTGTTGTGACAGTCTTTTGTAGATGCCCCAGAGCACACAAACTCTCTTAGTCAACCAGTTAGGTGTCTTTCTTTAGAAAAACCAGGGGTGAGTAGTTGTATTTTTTTAAGGCAGGGGTGGGGGGAAGGGCGTCTCCAAGGCTGGGCAGGGGCCTCTGCCTCAGGTGAGGTCCTTGGCCCCGGGTGGCTTTGCCCCAAGGAGGCTGAGGGCAGCAAGGCTGCAGGAGGGAGAGGAAAGGTGGAGGCATGAAGCAGATGAGATGCTTGAAGGTCAAGGAAGCCCACCTGGTCTGTGCTGGTCGGGCTGCCCCTGGGGCTCCTGGGCTCGGGCAGTAGTCAGTGGCTGGTTACTTATTGCCTTTTATCCCCCAGGTGGTCCCTGAGCCACGGCCATTCCAGGAGGTTGTACCGCCCCCTCCCCTCACAAACCCCTGTCCCCTGAGCTACTCTGCTGCCGCTCTCCCCACCCTCCATGGAGTTCAGGGTAAAGCAGATCTGACAGGATTCTAAGCAGGGGTGACACCCAGCCTGGCACCTGGAGACCACATCCTCTCCCCTCCCGCTGCCTGTCTCTGGGTCTCTGTCTCATGCCCATCACCCCCACCTTCCCAAAGCTGCAATGCTTCCCAAATGGCTTCACGGACGGGTATTTTTTTATTTGACTAGTTATGCATTTATTTTAGTATTTATTAGGAAAAAAACAGTACACTGAACCCATGATTTCACAGACATATTGCTGAGGTCAAGGCTAGTTTCTGAGCAGTGAACGGACTTGAAGTCAGTCTGGAGAAGGTTGGGAGGTGGTGGTGGAATGGTCTGCGGACACGCAGGGGCCATGGGGTGGGAAAGGCTGCAAGTTGGGACCCACTGTTCTTCAGGAATGACCAGGCCCTGTGCCTGTGTGAGATCGTCTCAGTGGCTTCAGCTGGGCCCCGCTGAGGAGCCCTTGACCTTGTTCCCGAACCCTGACCTTAAAGAGTCTGGCTTTGGGCTGGGCTGCAAGTTGTGGGGAGGATCTGCTTGACGGGCTCTGGGTGTCTTCTGGGCAGCGTAGGGCCCCCTGGGGCCTGGGCATCGTGCACATGGAGAGGGCAACGTGGCCTGCAAAGCCTTTCCCCCAGAGCTGGTGGGGGAAGGGTTGCCAGGCCCACGTTACACCTGAGGAAACCAAGGCCCAGGGAGGTGAAGGGGCCACCCGAGGATCCCCCGGGGCCTCGGGCACCATTGGGGGGCCAGCACCTGAGTACCTGGAATGTGAAACAGTGACCCTGAGTTTCAAAGCAGGTGGATTCAGAAGGCATAGCCTGGCCGCGGGCCTCTTTAGGCGGGGGTGGGGGGGGCAGGGGGGATGTTGAGGCCTGGTTTCGCTCCTCAGCTTCCGAAGCCTCCCTCTCCTTGCCCAGAAGGGCGGTGGTGGGCAGTCCTCTTCGAGGGGTCACTATGAGGACACACAAGGCGATGCCCAGACGCTGTGCTCCCTCCCAGGACGAGAGCCTGCAGGGTGGGTGGTTGGCTGGGCCTGGGGTCGCGTCCCCTCCTGCCCCCAGTGGCCTGTTGGCTGCTGAGGGAGGCCGGGCCCAAGTCCCAAGCCACCTGCCTGCCCCAGAGAGCCTTGCGCTGGCTGCTTTTGCCATGCCCATGGCTTCATCACGGGGGCGCTCGCTCGTCTGGGGAAGAGGAGGGCTCGGGTAGCCTGCCCGGCTCTGCCTCGCCCTCCCTCCCAGCGCCATGCTGGCCCCAGCCATCGAGGTGGAGGGGAGGCCACGCACACAGTGGCTGCGCATGGCAGCGTGTTCCTGGAGGGACGTGTGTGCTGGGGGCCGGAAGGTGGCCAGTGGGACCTGAGGGGACCGTGTGGAGGGTGGGTTGGCGTCCAAGGGGATGGCGTCTGACACCGGTCAGCGACTTCCGACTTCTGGGCTCAGGTGTCATCCTGTTTACTCTGCACGGTGGCCCTGAGCTGTGTGCACTGCTGCTCCATGCACAGACCAGGGAAGTGACCTTCTTGGTGTTCACCGGGTTATAAGTGGCTGGGCAGGAAACACATCCCGGGCGAGTCTGACACAGAGCCATCCTTTTACCCTGAACTGAGTGACCCCAGAACCAGCAGACACGTGGGAAGAGTGATCCAGGCATTGCCTGAGCGATGGTGCGAGGGCTGGACAGAGCAGGGTGTGTCTGGAGGTGGGAATAGCTGAACACGGAAGATAGAAGCTTTGCCTGAGGGAGTTGTGGGAGATGGGGCTGTCTCCTGGAGGGTCCCAAATGCTGACCCCAGGCACTTGGCCTTTTTCCTGGGCGCTACAGGCGATGGGGGACCAGGGAAGCTGTGATTCGCTGGCCAGGAAAAGCCCAAATGGCTAAGGGTTGGGTGAATAGCCCCTCGGCCCTCCCTGATCCTGTGGCCTGTCCATCACAAAAGCACAAACCTACCCTAACCCACATGGCCTGGCCCTGCGGAGAGTGAGGACCCTGGTGCTGGACACCCCAAGCTGTCTGTTTGCAGGCTTCTGCAGCGTGGTGCCTGGTGGGCCCCTCAACACCTGTACAAAGGGACCCAAGACCAGATGAGGCATAGTCTACCCAGCCAAACCCTTTTCCTGTCCCCTGCCAGGCCTTCTCCTGCACCAGGCAGCCCCCTAAAAGTGGATGAAGTTTGCACAGTATCAGCCTGTCTTCCCCCCAAATCTTCCCACTGGAGCTTTCTGTTTCCAGGGCCACCTCTGGCCCCCTTTGCTGCGCTGTGTAAGGGCTTGGGTTCTTAGAAGCCGCTGTTTAGCCCAGATACACGTACTCTTTTTGTCTCTGCGCAATAATCAGTGTTCCTGGCAGAGCCCGGGCCGTGCTGGGGTTTAGGGAGGAGACAGAGGCCACCTCCTCCCGGAAGCCCTCGACCCAGCCCTGCTGCTGTGACTATCGCACTCCCAGTCGCTGTACAGTTTCTATGGTGTGAATAAACTTCCCTCCTAGTTGCTGATGGCGCTGGTACCTGCTGGCCCAGATGGCCCAGGATAGAGAAACTAAGCAGCAGCCGCCACCAGTGCTGTTTTGAATAAAACCCAGAAGCTTATTTCAGAATTTCTCCATGTGTCTGTGCTGTTCTTTCCCCAGTGGGGTGGGTGTAGAGTTGGGGGGCTTCCCAGGGGGTGGGGTGGTGATGTGTTCATCATGCCCAGGCTGTGGCGCCTGGGGTGTCTGGGACTTAGAGACACCCATGAAAGTGTCCTCTCGTGGCCGGGGTAAGGGTTGGGGACTTGCTGGGCTGGGGAGGAAGCGGGCCTGGCTCTCGCACTCTGGTTCTGTAGCTACGATGCTGGACCTGGTTGAGAGGGTCACAGAGAGTAATAGTCTACTCACCTGGCACTGTTTTCTGAAATCATACTATGGGTATTTTCAGGACTGTTTTGGCTGCAAAGGACAAAAACCCGACTCAAATGAAACTGAGAATAAAAAAAAAAGAGCGAGCCAGAAGAGAGGAAAGGAAGGGAGGGTGGAAAGTGAGAAACAAGAAGGAAATAACTTAGAGGCTCAAGTAGCTAAAAAGTCCAGAGGTGGCGTTGCCTTCAGGTGCAGCTGGATCAAGAGCTCCAGCTACGTCACTAGGCTGAAGCCTCTCCACATCTTGGCTCTGCTTCCTTTTGCATTTGCTTCCCTCCTCTCCTAGTGGCCACCAGCAGCCTCGCCTTCGGGCCTGTCTGCCTGTCCCCAGACGAAAGAGAACTCCTCTCCCTGACAGTCTGGCAAAGTACAGAATCTCATAGGTTGACCGGGGTACGTGCCATGCTCTGATTGACCAGGTCTGAACTCTGGGATCCAGGGATGGGGGCGACCTACCTGCATCACGGCCTGAGAGCAGGGTAGGGAGGAGCTGTCAAGGAGCACCGCTTGTTGGAAGGAGGGGATGAGGGCTGGGCAGGCAGCCAAACCTCGCCTCGGGCTAAGCTCCCTGCAGCTTCCTCCCTGGGAAGGGCGCTCTCATCACCGCCCTTCAGATGAGGCCAGGGGCCCAGAGAGGTCCAGGCGCTGGTCACCTGGACGTCAACAAGCTGTGGGAGCAGAAGAGCCAAGTTGGTGGCTAGAGGGCCTGCCTGGTCCCCACCAGCCTTTGCTGGGCCTCCCATCCCCCCAGTGTGCGCTGTCTTTCCTCAGGGGCTGACCGGGGTCTGGGCATGGCCAAGGGAGGGACACAGGGATGTCGCGTGTGACCTCCAACACCGCACCTCCCTCTCTGAGGCCCCACCCACTCTGGAGAACAAGGTGAGCTGAGGTCACCCCACAGACAGGCCTGTAACCCTGGCCCTGCCTGATCCTGTCCGCTCGCTCCTGGCTTCCCCGTTTCTGCTCTGTGATCCCCTTCTGATGGCCCCTGCAGCTCTGGGAGAGAACAGAGAAATCACCGCAGCTGTCTAGGCCCCTCTGCATGGTGCCCACATGGCCGCTCCCAGCTGCCGGCTGTGATGCTCGGAGTGCCATGTTTTCCCTGCTCCGGGTGTCTAGAGGGGAGCCCTTCCAAGGCCTTCCTACCTGGGCATCGGCCTCACGGTAGACAGAGCAGTGGGGGCAGGGAGAGAGGCGACACCTGGTGAGGGCTGCTGTGCACGCAGTGTGTGCACGTGTGCCAGCCACGGGCCTGCCCCTGCTCCTGGACGGCCTGCCTCCGTCCAGAGAGGGGTGTTACCCTCATTTTCAGCTGAGGAAATTGAGGCAAGGCAGGCTGTCCACAGAGCAGGCCAAGTGCAGGTCCAGGCCCCAGCCTGAGCCTCATTCATCACCTGTGAGACCTGGTCTGGCTGCCCAGCCTAGGATCTCATGGCCGAAGGGTGCAGCAAGCCCTGGCTCCCTGGGGAGAGCCCCTGCTCCAGCCCCTCCCTCCTCTCCCAGCCCCTTGAGGCAGACCTGCTGGGCTCCACGTGTCCAAAATCTCTAGATCACTGTCCCCCAACACCTATCCCTCCCTGGAAGCCTGGGTCCCAGCCTGGACTCCTCCCTTACCGGGGACCCTGGCCTGAATCGGGCCCACCTCACCCTTGCTTCCCTCCTGCTCCCGGACCCAAACACCTTCCTCCTCAGCCAAACACCTTCATCCCCTCCCAACCCTCCCTGCTGACCCCCAGGGCCACGTCCCTCAGCCCTGCAGCTCACCCTGCTGAGCCCTGTGGAGGCAGCTGTCACTAGGACCATCCCTCCTTCTGGAACTCTCTCCTCCCTCCCAGCCCCCAGGCTGTCCCTGCCTCCTGGTTCTCACAGGAGCCTTGGGGCCAGGCCCCTCCTCGTCACCCTTTCCAGGCCTCCTCAGTCTCTCTCACTCTGCAGACCACCCGTGTGCTGCCAACCCCATGCCTCTTCCCCAGTGCCCTATAGGACGAGGCCCACCCTCTGGACTCCCCTATTCCCTTTCTCCCCATCCCTTGGCTAACTCTTACTTATCACTTCAGGTCTCAGCTCAAACATTACTTCCTCCAGGAAGGCTTCCTGGCTGCCCCATGTCTTTGCCCCCCAGCTTCCACTTCTCCACACCAACGCTTTTCCTTGTCCGTTTCCTGAGCCCCCATCACACTGCATCAGTCGGAGGACTGCAACCATGGTCCCTTCTCCCAGCCCAGAGCCTGTTGCCTGGTTGAGCCTCAGCACATGTCAGCTATATGTCTATGTTTTGGAAGCAGAAGGGATTTTCAAGACTAACTAAGCCCTTCCCTCATTTCTCTACCTGAGGAAACTGAGGCCCAGAGAGGCGGCATGGCATGCGCCAGGTCACACAGGGAGACAGTGCCAGGGGTGACGGTGACCTGCACCGCCCCTTCGATGGCCAGGGAGCTAGCGTCCAGCTCTGCCACTGAGGCTGGGGTGCGGGTGAGGGGCCCTGGGGAGCAGAGCCGTGCTGTGTTTTCCTGTCCCTTACCCGTTTATAGTGGGATTGAAATCAAGCTGCTGTCAAGGAGAGAGGCTGACTTAAAAAAAAAAAAACCCAGAACATTTTAAGAGAATGAAAAACTTCGGCCATCAGCACTTTTTATTTAGACCTGAATGCATGAATTTTAACCAAATAAACACTGGCATGTTAGGTACAAATATATGGACGATTATGCAAAACCACTATTATGACCGTAGTGAGAATTAGATTCTGACTTGGAGGTGGTGTTCCAGGAGGGAAGCATCCTCTGGTTTCCAGTGCTGTGACCTCGGATTGCCATTGCCATGGTAACGGGGCTGCCCTAGGAGTCTGTGGATGGGAGGCTGGTCCTGTGGGGAGGGGCGGCCAGCCTGGGCTGGGCTGGGCTGGGCCGGTGCAGACCTCCAGGCCCCACCTGCTGGCTGGGCTCGGGCAGCTCTGTCCCCTGGGCAGCCCTGAGCCTCACAGGAGAGGGGACAATCACCAGCAGGAGGTGTGGGGTATGAAAAATCAGCAAGTGCATAGTGCCCCAACGTCACCCACATCTTCTCACTCCCCTCCCTGATGGCTCCTCACTTTCATCTTTCAATAGATGTTTGTTGAGCACCTATTATGCACTAGGCCTGTGATAGGTGCTGGGGATACAGCATGGATGGGTCTGCATCTCAGAGTGGGAGACAGAAAATAGACCGCAAACAGACACATGAGTGGGGTTGTTTTAGAGCCTGCGAGGGCCAAGAAGGCTATGGCCAGGTGATGTGACAGAGAGTGACTGACGGGAGGCGTGGTCAGGGGAGGCCTCTCTGGGGAGGAGTCCTTTGTGCCAGGGCCTGAAGGACAAGAGGTAGACAGCCATGCAAATGCACTGGACACCCCTCAGAGAGTCAGGCTGCCAGATAAAATCCAGGACGCACGGTTAACTTTGAATATCAAATAAACCACGAATAATTTTTTAGTGCAAGTATGTCCCATACAATATTGAGGGCATACTTACACTAAAGTTATCTGTGGTTTGTCTGAAGTTCAGATTCTTTTCTTTAAGTTCAGATTCTTAATTGTTAAATCTGTCGAGCCTATCAGAGAGATGAGGTGACTTGCTCAGGTCCAGAGCGGTCGAGCTGGGCCCACACCCTGCCCAGTGGCCCGCCACCCTGCCCTGGTCCTCCTGGAAGCCTGCTTGCAGTCTCTCTGCCAGTCTCGACCTTGCAATCTGTTCTCACTCTGAGCCCTCTGAACCCACCTCTGCCTGCCCCACCCTGTTCCATGGCTCGCTGCCCGGAGGCCTGCTGGCGCTCTGGTCCTCCCCCTCCGACCACTATGATGACCGCACCGCCTCCCTGCCCTTCACTTGGTCATTGTTCCCCAGCCTTCAAGCCCCAACTCGGGAGTCACTGCCTACAGAAACCTTCCTGCAACTCCAGGTGGTCTTCACCCTCTGACAACTATCAGCTCTTCATTTTTTTAAAAAAAATTAGCTATGTATTTTTTGTGTGTATGGTAAAATATACATAACATAAAATTTACCATTTTAACCATTTCTTTTTTCATTGTAACCATTTTTTTTTTTTTTTTTTTTTTTCTTGCGTTATGCGGGCCTCTCACTGTTGTGGCCTCTCCCATTTGCGGAGCACAGGCTCCGGACGC
>NW_006780611.1:9173965-9197787 GCF_000442215.2 Lipotes vexillifer | reverse complement strand
TTTTGCGGTTTGCGGGTTTCTCACTGTTGTGGCCTCTCCCATTGCAGAGCACAGGCTCCAGATGCGCAGGCTCAGCGGCCATGGCTCACGGGCCCAGCCTCTCCGCGGCATGTGGGATCTTCCCGGACCGGGGCATGAACCCGTGTCCCCTGCATCGGCAGGTGGACTCTCAACCACTGCGCCACCAGGGAAGCCTACTGTAACCATTTTTAAATGTGCAGTTCAAGGGCATTAACATTCACTACGTTGTGCAACCATCACCACCATCCATCTCCAGAATTTTTTCATCATCCCAAACTGAAACTCTGTGCCCCACTCCCCCTCCCCCTCCTCCCAGCCCCCGGCACCCATCATTCTTCCTTCTACGAAGCTGACCACTCCAGGTAGCTCATATAAGTGGAATCATACAGTATTGGTCTCCTTGTGACTGGCTTATTTCACTGAGCATAATATCTTCAAGGCTCATCTGTGTGTCAGAATTTCCTTCCTTTTAAAGGCTGAGTAATATTCCATTGTACAGATACAGCACATTTTGTTTATTTGCTGCTGGACATCTGGGTTGTTTCCACCTCTGGCTGTTGTGAATAGTGCTACTGTGAACATGGGTGCACAAATATCTCTCCTTTCTCCTGGGCGCAAATCTAGGAGTGGAATTGCTGTGTCGTATAGTAATCTTGTGTTAAATTTTTTGAGGAACTGCTGTGCTGTTTTCCACAGCAGCTGCACCATTTTACTGCCCCCTCCGCTCCTTGCTTTTGTGTGAGGCTTGGCTAATATTTGGATATATTATCTATAGATTTTTGCCTCTCCTTTCCCGTCTTCGTTTCCTTTCCCCTCTTTTTAGCACACTCCGGCCTCCTGGCCTCAGGGGAGGCTAGCGGCTTAGATGAGTGCTCTCAAGACTTCCTGACTTATTTCCAAAACACAAAGGAGAACTTGGAGAGTCTGGGAGGGAGGAGGGAGAGAGCTCCCAGCAAGGAGGTGTGGTGGCCTTTCTTGTTGCGGAGCACCGGCTCTCGGCACGCAGGCTTCAGTAGTTGTGGCTCACGGGCTTAGCTGCTCTGTGGCATGTGGGATCTTCCCAGACCAGGGATCGAACCCGAATCCCCTGTATCGGCAGGCGGGAGGGAGGGGCGGGGGAGGGGTCTCTAAGGCCTGGACACCGCTGAGGCAAATCCCTGGGTGGGGACAACGCCCGAGGACACAAAAGTGGCGTTTCGGGCCTTTCTGAGCTCCTGGGCAGGGAAGCCTCCCTCCACACACACGTTGCCCTGACCCGTCCATCTGTACGGTGTGTGGGTTTGCAGCGCCCTCCCGGCTATGCCCTCTCCCAGGGGGTGGGTCTGATCTCCCAAACAGCTGCCTGGGGTCCCTGTGCCCCGCCGGCGCCAGGTGGGCAGCTCCTGGGGTCTCCTCAGCTATGATCCAGATGTAAGCTCCTGAGGATGAGGCTTCTGAGTCTCCCCTGGGAGATGCAGGGCACCGGGAGGAAGGTCTCCCCCTGTGCTGCTGCCGACAGCCCCGTTCACTCCGTTTCAGCCCGTTAGCGTGGGCCTTCCAGCCTCACGTCCTGGTCCCTCTGTCTTCTCTGCTGCTCTCCCTCCCTCTCTGCCCCCCTCTGTGTATCATCTCTGCCTGTCTCTCTCTGTCCATCTCTGTCTCTCTGTCTTGTCCTATTTCCCTCCATCTCTGGTTCTCTGCTGATTTCCTGCCCATTTCCCCCTCATATTTGCAATAATAGAAAGCACATCACCGGCCAAGCGGCCACCCCAGGCCCTCTGTGTTCACCGTCTGTGGTGGGAGGATGCTGTGGTCTCCATGTGGGTTGAGGGCTGAGCACGGCCTGGACCTGATTCTGTGCTCTTTCCTTCTCACGTGGTGCATTTTGAGTGCGCTCTCGCCTCCTGAGTCTCAGGTGATGGGAAGGGCACTTAGGTCAGCGTCCCTGTCCTGCCACGGAGAGACCATGGCCCAGAGTCATGCTTCTTGGACAAATCAGGGGACAGCCTGCCATGCTGGTGCTGAAAATGGCCAGCACCGTCCCCAAGGAAAGGGGAGCCACCAGAACTTCTCAGCTAAATGCAGAGCTGGGGGAGTTCTCATCCCACCCCAGGGCACCCCATGCTGCGTGCTCCCCGAAGGGGCGTTCTGCACTAGACGCTCCTTCCAGGAGGACGGAGAGGCAAAAGTCAGGAGCTCAAGGCCCCAGTCAGCTTTGGGACAAGAGCGAGGCCACCTGCAGCCATGGAGACGAGCATCTTCCACCCAGGAGGCCACGCCAAGGGACACAGGCACTGTCACCGTGGTCATCTCCGGGAGCCAGAGGGGCATTTGGAGAAAGAGCGGCCAGGAGGGCCGTTCCCAGCTGGTGATGGGCAGGCCCTGGGTGTCTTGCCCAAGGGTGCTGTGGCGGCAGCTTCTCAGATGGCTCTCAGTGACCCTGCCTCCTGGTACTCATGTCCTTGTACAGTCCCCACCCCTTGAGTGTGAGCTGGACCTAGTGACTTCCTTCTAATGGATAGAATATGGCAAAAGCGATGAATGTTACTTCTTTTAATTAGTTAATTATTTTTTGACTGTGCTGGGTCTACCTTACTGCACACAGCTTTCTCTAGTTGCAGTGAGCAGAGGCCACTCTTCACTGAGATGTCCAGGCTTCTCATTGCGGTGGCTTCTCTTGTTGTGGAGCACGGGCTCTAGGCACATGGGCTTCAGTAGTTGTGGCATTTGGGCTCAGTAGTTGTGGCTCGCGGGCTCTAAAGTGCAGGCTCAGTAGTTGTGGCGCAAGGGCTTAATTGCTCCACGGCATGTGGGATCTTCTTGGACCAGGGCTTGAGCCCATGTCCCCTGCGTTGGCAGGCGGATTCTTAACCACTATGCCACCAGGGAAGTCCAGGATGTCACTCTGAGAGCAGTCTGCAAAAAGTCTGGCTTCCATCGTTCTTGCCCTCTCTTGACCCTTTACCTCTGTGCTCTGATGGAAACTGGCCTCTATGCTGTGGGCTGCCCTGTGCGAGGCCCACGTGACGAGGGATTGAAAGATGCCACTCTCAGGCCAATATCCGGGGGGACGAGGCCCTGAGTCCAACAACCTCCAAGGCACTGATCCTGCCGACCCCCACTCCAGTGAGCTTGGAAGGTGACCTCCCTCAGCCAAGCCTGGAGATGAGACTGCAGCCCCAGCCAGTGTGTGGATTGCAGCCTTAGGGGACCCCAAGCCAGAGGGTCTAGTTAAGCCGTGTCCAGGTTCCCATCCCACAGAAACTGTGAAATCTTAGGTGTTGTTGTTTTAAGCTGCTAAATTTTGGACTAATTTGTTACACAGCCACAGATAACTGGTACAAGTACATACTATACTGTGTTATGAAATCATGTCCTGTATTATGTGAAATTTTACAACAGGAAGATTAACCTATAGTGGAAACCTATAGTGGAAACCACATCAGAACAGTGGTTGCCTCCTTGGAGTAGGGGCAGGACTGCCTGAAAAGAGGCATGAAGAAACTTTCTGGGATGATAATCATGTCTTTTATTCTGATACAAGTTTGTGTTACACGTTTATATGCAAATGACTTTTAAGGTTTGTGCATTTCATTGTATGTAAATTTCACCTCTCAAACAGTTAACTATGAAGCATTTAAGGGGAATTGGACTGATATCATCAACTTACTTTGAAATGCATCAAAAAATAAGATGGATTGATGGATGGATATTGATAATGCAAGTATTATGAAATGTAAACGGTAGAATTCTACTGTTATCGTATCTGGGTGTTCACTAAAAAGTCTTTCAACTTATCTGTGTGTTTGAAATTTTCATAATAAAATGTTAAAAAAAATCACTCATTTAGCAAATACAGAGTACTTAATGGGAGAAAATTAGAATAATAGCATTGTATACTAATTCTAATCAAGGTTTATCATGTTAGGCATCTGATGAGGCTCTTTCACATGTGTTATCTCATTTCATTCTTAGGGCCAGTGCACAGGAAGCAGTGATGATTCGCAGTGTATAGATGGGGAAACCAAGGCACATGGGAGTGCCTCTATCAAGGTCATGCAGCAAGGAAGCCACAGAGCTGGGAATTCCCCGGGTCCGAGTACTCAGAAGGTTTGAGCTGTGTCAGCCTAGAGGCATCACGCCCTTCTGGGCCTCAGTTTCCTAGTCTCTGAAGTGGAGATGGAAACTGCTGCATCAGGTGAGATCAGGTCGCTGTGGCTATGTCTCTCAAGGGCAGCTCAGCATAGGTTCCGTGTTGTAGTCACAAGAAGCTGTGGAATGCGCTGTGAGACCCTTCAGTGCGTGAACTTCACCTCTTTCTCCACTGGCCCTGCTTTCTCCACCAGGGATGGCGCACAGTACATAGCTCAGGACAGGGAGACACATCCTTCCTTAGAGGCTGGCCTCCTCTCCTCTGTGGCTCCCACATTCGGCCGGGGGTTTCTGGGGCCTCACTCCCACGTGGTCAGATCCCACAGGGGATGTGACTTGCTGTAGAGGTGATGATGCCTCACAGCCCCAGGGCTCCACGGGGCCTTCATCCCCAACCCTCCCTTCACAAAGAGGGAGGTCACTCAGTCCATCTGGAGCCCTGGCCTGAGAGGAAGCCTCCAAGCCCCTACTTCTGAAAGTATCAAGGGGCACAGGAAACGCCCCTCAAATGCCTACAAAGCCCACAATTTGTCTTGGGCTTTGCCCACACTCTTCCCCACCTGAAATCCCTGCCGGCCTTCTCTGACCCACCCATCTGCCTCTCACCCTGGAATCGTGTTAGTTGTTACATGTCCCGTGTCCCCACGTGCTTCTGCAAGCAGGGACAGAGGGGGAGCTGGGGGTCTGGGCACAGAGCGCCGGATGCCAGCTGAGCGCTTCCGTGCGGCCCTTCACTCTCATGGCAGCCTGGTGAAGAGGATGTTATTCCCACATCTGTGGACAAGGAGATGGAGGCTCAGAAAGGTGAAGTGACCAGCCCAGGGCCTTCCACCAGTTGGGGGCAGCACCGGGATTCCAGCTCTGACCAGCCGGCACCGAGGTCTGTGTTATTTCTGGCTGGCTCCACAGGGTTTAAGATATAAGTGAAAATGAACTACACTTCCCAGGTGTCTGTGGGCTTCTGAGCATTCTTTTTTTTAAAAAAACAATTAATTAATTAATTTACTTTTGGCTGTGTTGGGTCTTTGTTGCTGCGTGTGGGCTTTCTCTAGTTGTGGCGAGCAGGGGCTACTCTTCGTAGTGGTGCGCGGGCTTCTCATTGCGGTGGCTTCTCTTGTTGCGGAGCACGGGCTCTAGGCACACGGGCTTCGGTAGCTGTGGCTCACAGGCTCAGTAGTTGTGGCACACGGGCCTAGTTGCTCCGCGGCATGTGGGATCCTCCCGGACCAGGGCTCGAACCCGTGTCCCCTGCACTGACAGGCGGATTCTTAACCGCTGCGCCACCAGGGAAGTCCCTTGTGAGTATTCTTAACAGCTAGTTACTGGGTTCACTGTGTTCACAGCTTTCCCGCTGCTCTTTAACCCTAAAAACCCAGAGGCTCTACTCCAAGGTGGGGTAAGCAGAGAAGGAAGGAGCAGAGGAGCATTTTTCTCTGGAATGCAGGGCAGTGGCCAAAATAGTGCCCATCAAGGTCGGAGGGCTGGCCCAGGCTGCAGGATATGTGGGGGGTTGACAGGGATGCCCTGGGCTGATGGCGACCCTTTGCACCCCATTCCCAAAGGGCCTTCACCTGCAGCAACAGATACATCTGGGTCGTGACCGCAGCCCCCAGTGCCAGCCTCCTCTTCCCTCTGGAATTTATGACCTGTGGAGCTCGGGATGGGAGGGGAGTAGGAGATGATGGGTTTTTAAGTGGCACTTTGTTTCCCAGGAGCCTGGCCTCCCTGTGGCCACGGAGTGAACGCTGAGCAGGTGCAAGCCAGTGACCATCAATCTCCTGAGGCAAGTTTGCAGCCCCGGTGCGGGTATGCGGGGCTTCTCTGTCTGCTAAACTCTTCTGGGAGCGAGGCCAGGCCGGGCCGTCCCTGCCGTCACCCCCTCCCGTTCCGGCAATTCCCCCAGGTGTGGGGTGCACTCAGACATTTTATTTTGGGTGGGTGGGAGTCAGGCCCCGGATGGATGTGGGGAGGCCGGCACGACATTCCAGAGCAAAGTGCAGAATTCTCAGCCTGTGCCTCAAGGCTTTTCCCAGACTGGGCCATCTTCCCCGAACCTCTGGCTGGGATCCCATCCTCTGGGATATGTCAGGGTTGGCATCATATATGAGTCTGAATCCCCTGCGAGACCCACCAGGAACTCAAAGACAAGGGCTGCCCCTCCGTGTCTGGTGCACAGGAAGCTCTCGAGACTGTGGTTTGGTTGAGAAGGCTGAGAGACAGGGGAGAGAGAAAAAGAGAAGGGAATTGAGAGACTGATTTTAAGAAATCAGCTTGCATGACTGTGGGAGGTGGCAAATCCCAAATCCCAAGGGCAGGTGAAAAATCAGGCAGGATGTCCGTGTTCTAGTCCTGAGGCAGAATCCTTTTTTCTCTGGAAAGCCTCAGGTTCTGCTCTTAAGGCCTTTACTGGATTGGATGAGGCTGCCCACATCATGGAGGGCCAACTCCTTTGCTCAAAGTCAGCTGATTGTAAATGTCATCACACCCACAAAGTACCTTCAGAGCAACACCTACACAGTGTTTGACCAAGCGTCTGGGCACCATGGCCCGGCCAGCTTGACACATAAAATCAACTTGTGTTCTTATTGGCTGGGGGGCTATGGACACTGCTGTTACCAGCAGCTGGGAGGGGGAGAGGAGGGGTGTGTGTGTGTTGGTTCCCAGCGGGGGACCCTTCCTTGTCCCTCCAGGCTGTGGGCCCATGGGCTACTGGGGTCCAGATGGGGTCCAGTAGCCCCATCCCCTGGCCTGATGTCTCACTGTAGGCGCTATCCCGACAATGTCACCAGCTGACCAAGCATTAAGCGCTGTGGAAACAAGGTTTTCCTGCCCAGGGTGGCCTCGAAGTCCTGCTGGCTCTGGGCCATGTGTCCACCTCCAGAGCATGCCAAGGCCCCTCCCTGCCAGGCGGGCTGTGCTGCCCTCTGGAATCTTGCCTGCTTGGATCAGGGAAAGGCCTGCCTGATTCTCTGTCTCCAGTGACCTAGACCACAGGGTCCCTGTGACAGGCGCTGCCCAGCCAGGCCCTGGAATCTCGGTCTGAATGGGCCACTGCCTGAGTCATCACAGACCCTCAGTCCACTACGACCATCATCTTCTTGTCCCAGGCTTGCCTGTATCTTCATCTGTGTCCCCAATACACAGGAGCTCCTCAAGGGCAGGGCCATGCCTGGGACTTGGTGGCCAGCGCAGGGCGTGGCACAGAGCGGTGACGAGGCAGGGAAGGGAAGGGAAGGGGGATCTTTCTCAAACTATCATCCCATTTGCAACTCCAGTGAGCCCCTCAGGCTCTGTGACCCATTGTCCTGCCTCCTGAGAGCCAGGCCAGATAAATACCCTTGAAGCCCCTACGGCGTGAAAGGATTATGTGGGTGATACTAAACTGTGGGACAATTCTAAATGAGTCTTTAATTCTGGCAAATGGTGGACCAGTGGACTAGTTAAGGAACGCTAGCTGCTGTCACAGATAAACCCCTAAGTCCCAGGGGCTTTTTTCCTGTTAATCTAACATCTGAAATGGTAGGCAGTTCTCCTTCAAGCAGTGATTAGGGATGCAGGCACATCCATCCTGTGGCTCTGCCATCTGCCGCTGTGCATCGTGTGGGAGGTTTTCATGGGCCTGACCTGGAAATGGTCCCACTGGACGTGTCACCATGCTTAGCTGCAAGGGGGGCTGGGGATGTGGTCTAGGTGTGAGCCCCAAAGGAAGAAGAAATGGTTTGGTGAACAGTATCTGTTCTGCTATAGTCAGATCCCCCGGGGCATTGGGGGGACACTCTTGGTATAATAACACCTAAAAATGCAGGTTCAGTTACCACAAACTTCTTTATTCAATGCATAGCTAAGTTTGCAAGAAAGTAAGGGAAATTCCTGAGAGCCAGTAATGATGTTGGAGCTGACACCAGAACAAGAAGCAAATGCTGACCTTTGGATGCCCTGAGGCGTTTGCTAACAGGAGCCTAGAACTTTGGGTTTTAACTACAATGCAGACACTATCTTACCTAGAGCTCATGAGAGCTCGGGAGTGGGAAGTGAGATCCTTGTCCCAAGCTGGGACACTCGAAGGTGGCACCCTCAGCATAAGGGTGGGCTATAAAAACCAACCTTCTGGCAAAGAAAGTTAACAAGGACATTCATTTGTCCTGGGCTCTGCAATGAATGAGGATAAAAAGATTCCTTCCTGAGAACGTGTCAATTTAGCCTGAACTTCGCTAGCATTTGGGGTTCTAATTTGTGAGATCAGTGGTCCAGAAAACCCCAAGCCAAGAAATTAACCTACAGTGGTGTTGGGTGGATAGACCCGGTGCACATGGCCAGAGCACAACCACGTCTTCTGAGTCCTCCTGGGTGCCTACAGAATATCATCAGGCCACAGTGTCAAATTGCAAAACACATGAGAAAACAATCCATGATGAGTCAGAGTCAGCAGAAACCATGCACGCAAAACTAGATGAAAAGATTTCATCTAGTTTTGAATGATCAGAACTAGAATAAAAATAAGTATAGAGCTGATTCACTTTGTTATACAGCAGAAACTAACACAACACTGTAAAGCAATTATACTCCAGTAAAGATGTTTAAAAAAAAATAAGTTAACAATGTTTCAAGAAAGAAGAATTGAGAACACAGACAAGGGGGGAAAAAGGCTAAAAAAGTGATCAGAGACTTATTAAGAAGAGCCACATAGAACTTCTAGAAATGAAAAACGTAACAACTGAAACACAAAACTCCACAGATGGGAGGAATAGCAAGTAGACCCAGTTCAGGAGGGAATCAGTGAACTAGAAGATGGAGCAGAAGCAATGACCAGAATGCGTAACGCAGGACAGAGGGAAAGACCGAAAATATGAGATGGAGGCTAAGACGAAAAGGTTGGGGTGAGAAATAAATGCACAGCTACTTGGGGGGCCAGAGGGAGAGAACAAAGAACAGGAGAGGGAGTCATTACTCAAAGACGTGACGGCTGAGGATTTTCCAGAGCTGATAAAAGACATGAATTTCAGTTCAGGGCACACAATAAATCCTAAGCAAGGGATTAAAAAAAAAACCACACTTGGACCCGTCACAGTGATGCAGAATAGCAAGGAGATCTTACAAGAAGCCTAGAGAAGAGAAAAAGACCCACCTGTGAATGGCAGTTCGATGGCAGGCAAACTCCTTAACGGCAGTGAGAGAGGCTAGGAGCCTGCAAACCAATATCATCAATGACTAAAACACGGGTCAATTAATTGTCCGCCTGGAATCTGTAACACGTAAACATATCTCTCAAGAACAGGATGAAGACATCTTCAGAGAAAGCCAAGAGGGGCACAGTGGTCCTTCACGAGACCCGCTTCTAAAGGAAGGTGATTCCTGAAGGAAGGAGGGCCCCGGGGGCCAGAGCAGGGGGCGAAGAGGTGGTCCATGTGTGGGAAAGCCTGAAGTTACACTGACTTTGCAGAGCAGTCCTAATACTGTCTAATTTGGGGGATAAAACAGATAAAATGCCCAGGATTCTGGTACTTCCGGATGACGATTTTGATGCCCTTTGGAGAAATACTAAATATCAAATTCTTTGAGAAATGTTTTCTGCTTTGCCCGTACCCCAGGTGCACACTTTGTTGACCTGCAGGATGATTCAGCACCTGGACAGGAGCCCGGAAAACGCTTTTAGGCCCCAAACTCTTGGCCAAAGGAGAAAGTTCCCAGGATCTGGATCCCTCGGTGCTGGTCTTCCCACGGCCCAGCCCAGTGGTTCTCACCTGAATCACCTGGAGGGCTTTTTACCATCTGTGTCCGATTCGGCCTGAGAATCTACATTTCTAAAATTCCCAGGTGCTGCTGGGCTCAGACCCCAGTTTGAGAACCACTAATCTAATAATCCCAAGTCTTTCTGGTCTGTTGCAGGGTTAACACCCCTCCTCCCGGAAGCCTTCCAGAATGCACACACACCTCATGAAGCAAGGACTGTGTCTTCATCGTTACCGCTGCATTTTTTTTTTGCGGTACACGGGCCTCTCACTGCTGCGGCCTCTCCTGTTGTGGAGCACAGGCTCCGGATGTGCAGGCTCAGAGGCCATGGCTCACGGGCCCAGCCACTCCGCGGACGTGGGATCTTCCTGGACTGGGACACGAACCTGCGTCCCCTGCATCGGCAGGCGGACTCTCAACCACTGCGCCACCAGGGAAGCCCTACCGCTGCATTTTCATCATTTGCCTGCTCAGAACAGAGCAGATGCTCAATCAGTTTTCTTTGAACTGCTCACTACATAAACTTAAAGGGTATATTCCAGCCAGTGGGTCTTTGAATGGGGGTTCAAGTCAAAGATAGAGAAGGCTGGGACTTGTCCCCACCAAGAAATCACTGACACACATACACACACACAACCCATACATACACACCATGAACACACCCTACACACACACACACACACACACACAAACACACACACCATTTCCCTTCACCAGAGTTGCCGTACCTCCTCTGCCCCTCAGCAGGCCTTCTTGAGTGCCCACTGTGTGCCGGGCCTGGCACTGGACTCTGTTGGTCCTGCTGCCCCTCACAGGGCTCCCCAGGGCCTACAGCCTTGTGGCTTTTTCTAAATACAAGGTCACTGGCTCTGGGATGCTTCTTACTGCCCGTCCTCCAGATCCCGCTTCATTCTCCACCCTGAAGGCCACGTCCCTTAGGGATTGGTTCAGAGTCCTGAGAAGTCCTCGTTCCTCCCCGCCGCTGAAGCTGTCAGTGCCTGGCAGGGGGGCTAGGTGGAACGCCACGGGCAATTGATCCCAACAAGCTTAAGATGTCCTGGTTCTGGGAGAAGGCCCTGCTGACAGGAGAGGCAGCCGCCAGGCTGCAGGCGCACTGCTGCAGGAGCAGCTGTGAGCCCTCACCTGGTGGGGCGGGAGGGAGGACGGGGCTGGGCACGTGGGCGCAGCAGTCCCTCTCCTGGAGGGGCTGGAGGTCTGGGTGGGTGCTGCCGTGAGAGGCGCCCAGAGGACTCAGGGCTTGGCGGGGGCAGTGGGGGGCTGCTGGGGATGCCCAGGTGGCTGATTTCTGAGGTCAGATGGATGGCCTGTCCCGGGGCCAAGAAATGAGTCCCATTGCAAACCTCTGAAGGGCACGAAGCAAACGTGGAGAAGGAGAAGCTTTATACAGAGGCGCTCAGGAGGGCAACGGGTTGAAAGTGAGCCGACTTCAGGAAAGGTATCTTGGCTGTGACATCTGTCTGGGCTGAAGCTGGCTCTGGCAGGGAGAGGATCCTGGGGCATCTACGGGCGTGGGAGGGGCCCAGGGCCCTGGGGAGGCCACTTCTCCAGACGCACACTTGGCTGTGCGATGGCCCTCCTCCTGGAGCACCTCATCCCGAGGCGGGTCAGACCTGGCCTGCATCCCCCGCCTGAGCAAGGGAGGGTCACAGCTCTGGGGCTGCCTGGGGCCAGGAGGGGATGGGGGCCCAAAGAGTGACAGCTTTCTGACAGGAAAGCTTGGTGTGGCCTGGGCCCTCTGCTCTGCCCGTGGGGGACCAGGCAGGCATCAGCAGCCACCCTGGGGGGCCCGGGTCACCCGGCAGGGGGGGGATTCAGACACCAAGCAGGCTCGTGTCAGAGCCCAGCTTTCCGTTTTGGGGAGCTGGACCTATGGGGACCTTGGCACGTGGCCATGTCCCCGGGAGCAGAGCGTTTCCAGAGACTCTCAGCCGCATCCCGGAGCCTGGGGGAGCGTCTACACCCTGGAGCTCACTCCAGCTCCCCTGACCCGGTCCCCAGGCTGCCGCCCCTCCTTCCACGTGGGACCACGTGCCAAGGCGGTTCCGGCCCTGGGGGACACCCATGACGCAGGCTCCACTGCAGCACCCAGGCTGCACTGTGTGGGACAGGGCTGCCCTCGGGGACCCCAGGAGGGGACGGCAGGCCTGGGGTGCGGAGGGGGAGCCCTCCCTCGCGCCCAGCCCCCAGCACGCCTCCTGGGGAGGCAGGAGCTAGCTCTCTCCTTCTGCAAATGAGAAGGCTGTCGTGAGGCCTCGCCCTCCTGGGTTCCTCAGCTGCTGAGTGCACATAGGGTTCGAACCCTGACTTCCACCATGTGCGAGGCCACGCATCTTGCACTGTCATGAGTTATGAGACCAGTTGCTTCACCACCCCCGGTCTCTCCTAGAAAAAGGAGTCAGGGCCTGATACCCACTTGCACAGGGGTCCAGCCTGGCCCTTGGAAGGGGCTCCTGAGCACCAGCATGGGCTGTTTCCCTGGGTCCCGATGAGGCCACTGGGCCGTGGAGCAGGGATGTCCTCCTCATGCAAAACGATTGGTCCCTACGCTCCCCACACCCTGGCAGCAACTTGCTTTGACCTCTGCCTCCCTGTACAGTCTGGCCATCCTGGACCCGGTCTGGAAACTTATTCCCGCCTGCAGGCCTCACCCACCCCAGCAGCCAGTGCCTGCCCTCCCACCCCTCCTGCCGCCCCACCTCCCTGTCCTTTCCTCCCCTCACTGCCCAGGCCTCCCCTCCCTTCTGGCCCTCCACTCTGGAACAGCCTTGCTGTTGTCTTTGCAACTTTCTTGCTGTCAGAAGGCAGCACTTGGAACTCTTTGCTTGTGGGATTTTTATTCACCCAGGAAACTTGGTGCTTGGCAGATGGGGAGTAAGAAAGAAGTGTAAGTGTCAGCTCTGCCTCCTGAGCAGACCCTCAGGTCAGCACCGGTTCCTGGGCGAGCTCGGCCTCCCCAGAGGGGACCTGCAGAGCTGAGAGCACACTAAGCCACGTCCCTTCCCCGTATAGATTTGTATTCCCTTCCTCATATACATCTGTATTCAGGAAAGGCTTTGGGGGAAATTAATAAAAAATGAAGGAAAAAAAAAACCCCAATGCATCCAAACAAGATTTCTCATTAGTTTGAAAACTAGACTAGGACCTAGGTCTATAATGAAGGGGCTGGATTGAGTCCTGATCGAGTGGCCTGGCACTTGGAAGTGGCACTGCAGCTCCATCTTGACCTTCACAGAGGTCTCCAAAGACACCAGGCTCATGCCCAAAGAGACCCTGCCCAGTTTCAGGTGGCTTTAAGATCCCCCATCTCCTCACCCATCACAGAGCAGGCCTCCGGCCCTCCCGGCCTCCCCGCGGGGGCTGGTGGAGGGGCTGTGTCTTCTCCTCTGGACCACAGAGTCCTCCCTGTTGGCTGGCGGTCATCACCCTGCCTGGAGCAACCCCGAGGGTCCGCAGTGAGAGCCGGACAGGATGCCTGGCCCTCAGCCCGCCCTCACTCGCCACCCTTTCCTCTCCTGCTCTTGCAACACCCTGCCCGGTCATCCGGTGAGAGGCTGGCTGCCCCCCTGCTGACTTCCTGCCCACTGGGGCACCGATGCCATCGCTCCTGCTGTCCTGGGCTCAGGCTCGTCCTGCGGTTCTCATTGGAGCGGTGAGCGCCCCTACGTGGGTCCTGTAGATTTGGACTGTGTTAAACTAGGAGTCATTTCTCAGCTCAGATGTGTCTTCTTCCTGGAGAAAGGTCTTGAAGTGCCTACTAAACAACGTACAAAAGCAGCTCAGGGCCCTCTATGCGCAGCTTCGGTGGTGACACCAGATACATCAAAACGATAAGGACCATTTATCTTCTGTCTCTGGAACGTGAAAGCAGACGCTTAGGCCTGAGACTATAATATGTGAATGGAATTGCCGTTACCTGGAGCTGACAAGCAGAACCTTGACTTCCGGAAGCAAGGCCTCCGGGGCAGCCTGCAGCGATCCTTAGAGAAGCTTCCACATGATCTTAAATTAGTGAACACGTTTAATGGCCTCTCCCTCCCTTGGGCTCTGGGTGTAACGGGCTCCCCCGAGCTCCCGCCCTGGACTGCCTCATTGCCACTCCTCCACCACCTGCAGGCTGAAGCCCACCTCCGTTCTGGGACCTGCCCAGGCCACCAGCTCTCTCTGCTCAGGCCTTGAGCTGAAGGGAGCTGAGCTTCAAGCCCCGAGAACTTTGCCTCCTAAATGTCTCTGGGGTCCTTCTGCTGCCGCCAAGACCTCTGTGCCGGGTCCCCTTGTCATCTCTCCCCTGAACCCCTCGGGGTGCCCTCACTCGCCCTCCTCACTGACCCACGGGATCTATGTGAAGCATGAATGAATCCTGCTGCATCAGCCCCTCACCTTTGGTGGCTCCCCAGTGCTTTTGGCACAAGACTCCCTCTCCCTAACATCAGCTGCCCTCTGCCCACTCTTCCAACCTTCTCTCCGTACCCTGTCTCAAAACTCCATGCTGGCTACAGCACCCCACCTGGCTCATGTTGCCCCCACCCCCCAAATCTTTGCTTATGCTGGTCCCTGGATGCCTGGATGCTCTCCCCTCCCCAACTCCCTGGGCTTTGCTGGAGAGTGACTACTGGTTTTATAAGAAGTGTCTGTGGTATTTCCTCTTCCAGGAAGTCCTCCTGGAGCTGCAAAACCCTACCCCCTCTCAGTATGGTATGTCATGGCATCGCCTGTTTTGGATCTGTCTGACCCCAGTGTCCCATCTCTCCAGGAACACTAGTTCTGTCCAAATCCCAGCCCACGAGGCTGCCTGACTCTGTCACTCCTGGGGTCCCTGATGCAGATAGAAACTAACTTCACCAAGATGGAGCCCGCAAACCAGCGTGAGACAGCTGCCCAGGACTTCCTGAGGCCTGGCACCAGCACTGGCTGGGACCCCGTGGGAGAAGGCGGGCCAGAGGGCTCCCAGGGCCCCGTGCCCCTCGGCTCCTGGGACCTGCCCTGTCACCTCCCTCCTTGGAGACCAGCTGGCCCTGAGGGAGAGAAGGAACAGCGCTGGGCTCTCCGCTCCGGTGAAAGAGGTCTGAAGCCCACTTCCTCGGCCAGCAGGCTTTTCTCCCAGATCCCACTCGGTTACAGCTGCTCTCAGCCTGCATCGTCTTATCCATTGGAGGGGGTTGCTCAGCTCCCAGAGCCCTGCTCCCCTCAGCTCACACACCCCAGAGTCACATCATTTTGTTTTCATCACGTGTTCTCATCAGGAAGGCCTGGGGAGGACCCAAGTGGCACCAGGATGTGGATCCTTCTGGAAACCTCTCACGTCCTTGGGCAAATAGACCCCAGATTCTCAGAGCCCATGAGGAGGGGATGACAAGGACCAGAGGGGGTCCCTGCGGACAAGGGTCACATGTGCCTTGAATGCTTCTGTCTTCCCTGGAAGTGTCCCTGCTCTTGTCATGAGGATGGGCGGGAGCGAGGCTGTGAAATGTCACATAGGGAGAAAACTTTTGAATTTTCTGACTTATATAAGCCCTAGCCACACTGGGGCCCAACACCGAAGAGCCTCAGAGGGACAGTAAACCCTGCGTGTTCCCCAGCGGGGCTGGTCTTGTCACCTCCTCCTCCTCCGGGGCCCGCAAAGGACTTGGGGCACAGCCCCAGGGGCTCTCAGGAGCCCAGGGACCCTTGGGGCCACCCCAGGGTGGCACCGTGCTGTACAGCCTGGCACTTTCGTGCAAGTGCATTTGCCTCGTTATCTGCGTTCCTTCCATTTCTCAGAAAAGCTAGTACTCCTGCAACTCCCAACCTCTCGGCTGATAAGACACAGGGGATCCAGGGTGCGTACCTAGGTCAGGGGGTCGGACTGGAGCTCTGAGGCAACTTGGTACCAGTGGAGGGATTGCTGGATGTGAGTCAGTAACATCCTCGTGGGAAGCAGTTACAGTCGGACTCAGAGCGAACACCCGAGTGGAAACCGTGACCCTGTCACTTCTTGGCAAAACACAGACCCTCTTGGCCTGAATGTCATGATTTCAAAGGGACACGTGTTCCCTCACAGGGTCATGGTGGATGCCCTTGAAAGTGACTGTCAGCGCTTGCTAGGTGCTGGGGATGCAGAACCGGAAGCCGGGTCTCCGCCCCAGGGGCCCACAGAGGAGGGAAGCACCCTAGGGTTTGTTGGGTCAGAAGGAGCAAACTCTTTTTTTTGTTATTGTTATTGTTGTTGTTTCTTGGGCTGCGCCACGGGGCCTACGAGATCTTAGTTCCCTGACCAGGGATCAAACCCAGGCCCCCTGCAGTAGAAGCGTGGGATCCTAACCACTGGACCGCCAAGGAATTCCCAGGAGCAAACCTCTTTGGAGCCAGTGTAAATAAAGTGAGTTAGTGAGTTTGTTGTCAGGATCCAGGGAGATCTCCCAGGACTTACTGCAGGAGGGAGGGCACCTCTCCTGGCCTCTCGGGGTTCCTGCCCCTCTCTGTGTGTGGGCTCCCTTCTCCGCGGGCAGGAAGAGCTGTTTCTGCCCTCCTGAGGTGCACGGGCAGGAAGAGGGCACGGAGGGGTTCCAGGAGACTTAACAGATGAGAAGGATTTAATCCAAGGCCGGACCTTGTAGCATCCCCAGCACCTAGCACGAGGCCGGCCAGAGAAGCTAATGATGAATGAGTGAATGAATGACTGTCAAATGTGGGTGGGCCTGGCTGTGAGGCCTGCATTGGAGCTCGTGGGCAGGGGGAGGTGGGCAGGCTGGGCAGGACCAGCGCAGGACACCTGGTAGGCTGCCGGCTGACCCCCAGGGAGCAGTCACTACGAAATATCCACAGAGGCCTTGACTTTCAACCCAGCAATTCCACTTCCGGGAATTTATTCCATGGAATTACTGGCATAAGTACACAAAGATATTTAGTACAGCATGGAAATTTCCATCAAAATGGGTTCGAAACACTCTACACCATGGAGCATTCATACCATGGAATCCCAGGAGCCATTAGTGAGAATAAAGTCGATCTACACAGCCTGATAACAAAAGGACTGCAAGGGGCATATTGTGAAATGAAGAACGGCGTGTGCAAGATGGTGTAAGAAAAAGCAGGCGCGGGCGGGCGGGGTGTGGCCACGCATGTGTGTAGAAATGTTCGTGGCAAAGGCTGGGAAGCAGACAAGGGCATCTTACTGATCTTAAACCCTTTTGCTTTTTCCATTTTATTTCTGTCTCAGTTTGAAAAGCAGTTATTAAAGATGGAAAATAACAATAAACTTATTTAGCATCTTTCTGGCAGGAAGGAGCAGGTTGCTTGCTAATAATGTGATGATTCTTAAAAAAATTGCCCTCAAACAAGAGGCGGGGTGACCTTGGTCTAAATTGGGGCCCAGGCTGGCTCTGGGGGAGGTAGTCGGGGGGGTCGGCCCCCCCAGGGGTGTCCAGGACGGGGTGGCCAGCAGGTGCAGGCGGCATCAGCCCTGGGCTCAGGGGTGGGGCTGAGGGCGGGCGGGAGATGGGCCAGCCTGTGCCGACCAGCCAGGCAGGGTCTGGGCCACGATGGTGGTGCAGCCGGGCCCAGGGAGCACAGACCAGGGAAGGGCAGCAGAAAAAACTGCACCAACACGAGCACTCAGACCACACATATGTGAGCATGACAACCACCGCCATGTGCCTGGTTCGGCGCTGGGCCCTGCCACTTAGCATTTCATTGGCTCCTCTGAAGGTCACAGGTCAAGAGCACTTAAAGGATCCCCACGACACAGACAAGCAGGTGGAGCACTTTGGGCGCCGCACCAGCGGTCAGAAGAGGGTAACTGGATAGTCTGGTCCCAGTCTGTGCTAGCCTTCAGAGATGCTCAGGGCCCAGATGCACAGCAGACACCAGGGCGAGCAGGCATCTTGGCCAGCCCTGGCTCTGGACTTGGCCATTTAGGACCCCAGAGCCGGCAGCACAGGCCTGGGAGGCTGGGACCGAGGGCTTCAGGGGCCGCAGGCACCCATACCCCCTACCCCACCCTCTGTGATGAGCAGCCCAGAGCGGGTTGAGCCTTTTTGCTGGCTCTGGTTAGGGATGGCATCGGTGACCCCCACCCCCAGGCCTGCTGGGCAGGGTCTGTGTCCTGCTCTGTCTGAGGGCCTGAGACCTAAAGCAATGCCCTGTCTGCACGTGGCCTGGGAGGTGGAGGCTTTGCAGAAAAAATTTGCTGTTTCCTCTAAAGGTGTCTTCACCAGGCAGAAGCTTGGGGCATCATGAACTTGATCACTTGGTGACCTTGAGGAAGAAGGGGTCCAAAGGAAGCAAGGGAGGGGCTGCGGAGAAGGCCTGGCTGTTCCCTCCTCGTGGCACTCCCACCCCACCCCACCCCGGGCCACTTGGTGACCGCAGACATTTCCCTACGGGTCAAGCAGACACTACAGGGTGGGCTTGGGAGCTGTACTGCTGAGCTGGGCATTGGCTGTGGAATAGGGTCAGGGCATCAGCTGGAGGAATTTGGTGAATCCATGATTTCTAATAAAAGTAACAGCAAAGCAGGATAAGCATGAGAACGTTTTATTCTTCAGGGCTTTATTTCCCTACAGGTCAAGCAGACACTACAGGGTGGGCTTGGGAGCTGTACTGCTGAGCTGGGCATTGGCTGTGGAATAGGGTCAGGGCATCAGCTGGAGGAATTTGGTGAATCCATGATTTCTAATAAAAGTAACAGCAAAGCAGGATAAGCATGAGAACGTTTTATTCTTCAGGGCTTTAGGGAGGGAGTTTCCTGCACAAATAGGCAACCCCCCAACCCCTGGGACCTTTGGGCTTGGTTAAGCAGGAGTATTTAGTATTCATCTATTTGGGGGGGGGTGCTCTGTTAGATTTAACATATTCAGCTAATATTTCTTGAGCACATATAGTGTTTCCATACATCCTAAAACTCTGCCTGGTATTTCACTCATATCACTTCTTGTGATCCAAGTAAGAGGCCTGTGAAATCTTCATCCCCATTTTACAGATGAGGAAATGGAGTCTCAGAGGGCTTGGGAGACTCTGAGGTCTCGTGCAGGCAGTGGCCCGGCGGGATGCTGAGCATCTTTTGGGCCTCACCTGGCTCTGCTGCATCTCCATTTCCTCCCAAGGCTTGACTTCCTTCTCTCCTGAATCCCCAGGACTGACTCAGACAGTTCTGCTGCCCCAAGTCCTCTGGGCCGGCTCCTCCGGCCTCACCCTCCCCAGGCAGGTTCAGACCTCCGCTGTACGCCCCAGGTCTGCCTTCTCCAGGGCATCCCAGATCCTGGATGGAAGAAATAGGTTTAGAGCCCAAGTTGGAAAATCCTAGCTAGGTGAGCCCGGGCGGCGTGTTCCAGAATACCAGAACTCAGGAGGTGATCTTTCTTAAGTCTGCACTTTAAGGAAGGTCTGAACTCCTGGGAGATGGGGGCTGAGATGCCCCGGGAGCTAGGAAGGAGGAGGACACACACACACACACACACACACACACACACACACACACACACACACAGTCTTTACTTTTTACCTGCAAGGCATGTAATGTGCAAAGTGCACAAATCTTAAACCATAGTTTGATTTGCTTTTACGTATATGTACCCCTGTGTAACTGTCGCCTATATCAAAATATGGAAGAGTCCCCTTGCCCCTTCCTACTCAGTCCCAACCCTGCCCCCCGACTGAAGTAACCACTATTCTGACCTCTATCATTCTATACCAGTTTTGCCTGTTCTTGAACATATAAATGGAATCATACAATGTAGTCTTTTGTGTCTGACTTCTGTGAGACACAAGATAAAGTCTGTGAGATTCATCCATGCTGTTGAGTGTCGTGTATCAAACATTTGCCCCTCTTTCTCTCCGAGGTGTATCCATTGTACAGGCATGACTCAGTTTACCCATTCTCCTCCCAGTGGACATTGACCCATTTCTACTCTTTGTTTATTCATGAATGTGGCTTTATTATAAATGGTGTGGCAGCTAAAACATTCCTGCCCTTGTCTTTGGATGGATGGATGGACTCTTCTCTCTTACTTTTTACCCAGAGGTAGAATTTCTGGGTCAGAGAGTGGGCACGTGGGACTAACCAGTGGTGTACTAATAAATATTTAACCAACAGCTCTTTGGGGAGAAAGAAAAAAAGTCCTGCTGTGTACTGCTGGCCAATTTCCACGGCATAAATAATTCCACTATGGCCGATTTCAGGCTACCCACGTGAAGTCACTGTACCTAGATTTGGAGAGAGAGTCACGACGTCAGAACTTGGTGCCCATAGGAACCGGCTCGGGATCGCCACCAGGGCTCTTTTCCTCTGGAACTTGTTCAAGCAGAACAGGGCCTCTGGACCCAGAGACTGGGCTGCGTTGTGTCCATTCACTGTCCCTTCATAGTCACATTTGCTTTTCTGCTGTCACCCTAGTCCAGTCTGTGGGTTCAAGGGCAGTGTCCACCTCTCACCAGAGCATTAACAGGGGCGTGTGTTCATGTGGCTGGCAGTAGGGATCAGTGAACCGTGGAGAGTTGCCCCATCCCCCCCGGAAGTGTCCCCTTGCTGCCAACATTGGAGGATGTAGGTCTGACCATTCTTAAGGAAACTGGTCAATTCCTTACAGAAACTGAGGCTCAGAGAGCTTAAGGGGCTTGCCGATGACTGCACAGCTAATGAGAGCGGCCAAGTTGAACGGCACCTCTAAAGCTGGTGCCTGGAAAGAAAAGACATCATGTCAGAGGAATGAGCTTCTGATGACATTTCAGCCTCCTCCGCAGGCCGGTCGGGGAAGGAACGGCCTCACACCCCTCATGACACCCCAAAGCTCCCTTGGAAGGCTGGGCCGGCCAGCCAGGCCTTTCTGCCTCCTTTGAAGCCTCCATTCCCCACTGTGCAGCCGCGGGCGGTATCTTACAGAGTAGCCAGCCAGCCCTCAAGGAGCTGTGTGAGGGGCGACTTTTCAGTCCAGGCACGCAGCGGCTGTTAACAGACACGCCGATCTGAGGGCCCAAAGCCTCTGAGGACACATCTGCTCCCCAGAAGGCTTCACGATGTGACAGTCTTCCATCCCGGCGCCCTGTCTGCCCTGGAGGAGGAGGGGGAGTAGTGTTCCCATTCCTTCCCAGCGGCTCCCCTGTGTCTCTCCATCAGGCGCTGATGAGCCCTTGATTCCCCCCTACAGATGTTTCCTGACTCCCCACTGCCTGCAAGAGGAAGTCCAAAGTCCTGTGTTCATTGTCTTTAGGGTCTTACAGATGGTGCACCCACCTGCTTCCCAGAACACCTCCTGTCACTCACCAGCTGGCCCTTCACCACGGACTTTCCGCGCACGACGCACAGCCTGTGCCCTCTGTGGAGCCTGGACCCCACGCCTCCACCTGGTGGGCTCAGCCTCGTAGACCCGGCTCAGTAGAATCTCTTCTGTGCTGCGTTTCCCCATCCCTGGCAGAATTAGCCCCTCACCCAGCACCATTGTATGGTAACAGGTAGGGGACGGCTGTCTCTAGTCTGCCCCTCAAGGTCACAGATAAGGTCATCTTCATCTTGGTGCCTTGGTGCCTAGCCTTGAGCCTGGCACGTAGCAGAGGCACTCAGGAAATGTCCACGGTTTATTGAGAATAGGTGAAGAAATATCTCGGCGCTAAGGACCACCACCAATACCTCCCTGCCTGAAGGTGGTCCAGGGAGGGGGTGGGGTGGGGCGACATTTGGAGTCCTGTCCCTGAGGAGGGTCCCCAGGCTCTGCCGTGGTGGCAGTAGTGGGAGGAGCCCCAGTCTGAGCTTTGTCACAGGTCCCCCTCCCCGAAGGTGGACTTGGGGAGTGGTCTCACCTTCCTTTCTCCAGCCTGGCAGCAGAGGAGCTGACGATGAGGCAAGAGAATGAGGACTTTGCAGCTGTACTTACCCGGCTCGCTTCCTGCCTAACTGTCTCCACGATGGGGGCAGATGTTCCCGGTTGTGGGGTTGTTGTCAGACACGGGATGAAAGGCCCCAGCAGAGGACCTGCTGCCCCGGGTGTTCGGCCAACAGCAGCTACTGTCACCTCCCCGGCTTCCCCGGCCCGGCCTGGCCTGGTATGGCTCTGCCCCAGCCTTGACTCAGCCTCACCTGCGTGGTTTTAAATGCAAATAAGAGATTTCCTTCTGCTGTGTTTCCCCCACGATCATGATGATCTTCTCCTATAAAAAGACTACAGACAGCTAGTGGGAAGCAGCCGCGTAGCACAGGGAGATCGGCTCGGTGCTCTGTGACCACCTAGAGGGGTGGGATAGGGAGGGAGGGAGGGAGACGCAAGAGGGAGGAGATATGGGGATATATGTATACGTGTAGCTGATTCACTTTGTTATAAAGCAGAAACTCACACACCATTGTAAAGCAATTATACTCCAATAAAGATGTTAAACAAAAGAAAAGAAGACTGGGAGTTAGACTCCGCAGATCACAGCAGAGGCACTGGGGTTGGTGGGGGGGGGTTGTTTTTTTCTTTAGCGGTACGAGGGCCTCTCACTGTTGTGGCCTCTCCTGTTGCGGAGCACAGGCTCCGGACGCGCAGGCTCAGCGGCCATGGCTCACGGGCCCAGCCGCTTCGCGGCATGTAGGATCTTCCCAGACCAGGGCAGGGGGTGGGTTTTTTTCCTTCTTTCTCAAAAGGTTTTTGAGATGAGAATCTATTAACACCCTGACCTTGTCTGAGCCCCTTCTGGAAGCTCTGATGAATGAATATATGTGAGGAGAGAAATAAAATGGGAAAGTGAACATCAGGCCGAACAAAGCATAGGTTCTGCTTTTCGCATCTGAGATCAGGGTGGCCTGGGTCCAAGGCCTGAGCATCTCCGAGAGACTTCATTCCTCACGTCTGAGGCAGACTAATCATGTCCATCTCCAAACACTGCTGGGGATCAAATGAAACCCGGTGCAGAGACAAAACTTTCTACACAGAGAAACAGGGTGTAATCACTGACCATTAATGGTCTTGTACCATTTAAGAAACGTGTGGTCTATCCAGCCCATGGAATATTATTCAGCCTTTAAAAAGGAGGAAATTCTGGGGCTTCCCTGGTGGTACAGTGGTTAAGAATCCGCCTGCCAATGCAGGGGACACGGGTTCAAACCCTGGTTGGGGAACTAAGATCCCACGTGCCGCGGGGCAACTAACAACTAAACTACTGCGAGCCACAACTACTGAAGCCCGCGCGCCTAGAGCCCGTGCTCTGCAACAAGAGAAGCCACCGCTCTCCACTACTAGAGAAAGCCCGCGTGCAGCAACGAAGACCCAACGCAGCCAAAAATAAATAAATAAATAAATGTATAAAAGGGAGGAAATTCGGACACACGTTACAACGTGGATGAACCCTGAAGACATTCTGCTAAGTGAAATAAGCCAGTCGTAAAAAGACAAATCTGATATGGTGCCACTCATACGTGGTACCTGGAGGAGTCAAGTTCATAGAGACAGAAAGTTGGGTATCGGGGGCTGGGGGAGGAGGGATGGGACTTAGTGTTCGATGGGCACAGTTTCAGTTTGGGAAGATGAAAAAGCTCAGGGGATGGATGGTGGTGATGGCTGCACAACCATGTGAATGTACTTAATGCCACTGAACGGAACCCTTCAAAATGGCTAACATGGGAAGCTTTATGTTACGTATATTTTATCACCAAAAGAAAGGTGTGGCAGACACTTTGGGAATGGAAAATGAAGGGATGGAAACATACACCTCATTTCCAGAAAACAAAGGTTGTGTGTGTGGGTTTGCTTTATATAGATGACAAGTAAAATAAAGGGAAAAGAGAGAAAACTTTAAAAGGAAGGATGCCAGTCCACGAGGCTGTGGTTTTTATAGCCTCTGGGTCAGTGTCCTTCACATCGGAGAAAAGGTGATATTGCCTGTAACATTTTTAAAGGTCAAAACCAAGCGAAACGTCAGCCTACTGCCTAAACGCATGATAATAGCAAATTTAAAAATTAATTACAGAGTCCTTC
>NW_006780611.1:9127474-9173412 GCF_000442215.2 Lipotes vexillifer | reverse complement strand
CCTGCTGACACCTGGTGCCGCTCAGAGGTGCCACTGTTCTCAGACGCCTTTCACGCCTTTCACTGCTTCTATTCTCAGGAGCAGCTCAGCTCTGCCTCACACCATTGTTCCCAGACAACAGTACATTTTGAAATGAAAAATGTTCTAATTGGACACAGAGGAGACACCTTCCGGATTCTGAGCCTGGATGGGAATAAAAATTCTACTCAGCTGACGGCAGAAGGAAGAGCAATTCAAGGACTGAGGAGCCCAGAGCCATGGCTCTGAGGAGCCCTGAGCCATCTTCAAACTCCCTGAGTTGCAGGAGCACCTGTGAGATATGGCGCCGGTGGAGTGGGGGAGGGTGCAGGGCCGGGGGCGCAGGGCTGCCGAGCACCCGTTACAGCCAAGCGCTCTCTATACAGCATCTGATTACGTTCTCCCAACCACCCTGTGTTCATCTTGTTTCCCAGATGAGCAGTGCAGCACTCACAGAGGCTAAGCTTGCCCAGGGTCACCCGTTCTAACACTCAAGCCGAGCTGGATTCAACCCTTGCTCTCCCTGATGGCAAGGAAGGAGCAGAAGACCCAGGATCCATTGCAAATTGAAATCTAGGAGGCCTTGGGGAAGTGTGTCTTCATTTGCTCATTTTGGAAATGGGGTTAATTTCTGCACCAGTCAGTACTGAAACCAAGTGGGACCCTGTGGGCCTCCTGGGTACGGAAACCTTTCTGTCCCAGAGTTTATTGTTTGTAGGGAATAGACTCCAGCCTCCATGATCTTCCCTGAGTCCCAAAGGGCAGATTAGAACAATTGCTAATCAGGGAAGGTGTGTGTGTGGGGGGGGGGGGATGCAGAGACAAGGGAGGAACAGCCCAGAAACAATAGTGCAGCCTTGGGGCAGGTCCTGGTTCTGCCTCAAGGGATGAGCATAACAGTATCTTTGAGCTCTTTACAGAACTAAAACCCCCAACAAATGGAAGATGTTAGCATTCTTCCTTCCAGAGAAGATCACCTGAGGCCAGATTAAAGGAACCAGAAAAGTTCATCAGACCACCTGAGGCCAGATTAAAGGAGTGCAGGCCCTGCACACACCCTAATCCTTATCAGCAGCCCTGCCCGTGAACCATCGTTATAAAACTCCTCACCAATTCCTCCCAGGTTGGGACACACAGTTCTGAGGGCATTAGCCTGTGTTCACCCCTTTGCGTCGCAAAGCAATAAAGCTATCCTTTCCTGCTTCACCCAAAACTCTGTCGTCAAGATTTGATTCGACATTGGTGCACAGAGGCCGAGTACGTGTATTTTTCGGCATCAGTATGGTGAGGTGCTGCTGTGGTGATGTCTACGTGTACCAACCGACACACACGCCTGCTGCCTGGGGACTCTGCTGTGTCTCCCTGCTCTGGGACCCAGGCTGTTCCATGGCAGGGAACACGTGACTTTTAACGCAAAGCCTTCAGCGATGTTTTAAGTGACATGGCCACACATAACCTCCCAGTGAATGGTCGTGCAGTTTTGCTCTGCGTGGGGGGAGGAGGGGACCAGGTATATTTGGTTCCACAGTGTTTTTCCTGATTGCTTCGCTAGGTTGTTGTCAGGATGGAGAGAGGGAATTGTATGACATGCACTTTGTTAAACATCAAGTCCTCTGCAGGTGTGAATTCCACATGTGAAATATAAATGTAAGCTACTAACGTATTATCATTGTTATTATTACTGTTATTAATACGCCTTCCTGTCTTTCACAACATCCGAGAATCAGCTGTGACCATGAACCCAAAGTGGTTGTAGGTGCTCTCTTCCTGTCAGGACAGAAGGCCCTGAGCAGACCCTGGCACCGGGACTGTGCTCTCTGCATTTGACTCCGGCTGTACTAACTGCCATTAGAGCTTTTCCTTCCTCTGCTGAAGTTTCTATCATTATCCAATCCCAAAGCCACAGAAGCATTAGAATTTTAACAGACTTGGGCCCCAGAGCCTGAGAGCAAAACATTATGATGCACAGCTACGGATGCAAAGTGCTGGGTCTTTACATTGTGACTGAACACTGCGCCTTTTAAACCATTCAGTGGGGCCCCGGGGCCCTGCAAGGGCAATGGAGAGGTTTCTGGGAAAACATTTCGTGGTGGAGTGTCATTTAATTGGCTCCGTTTTTCTGTCCCAAAGTTATGCCATCAGTTGGATACCAGGGATTTAGAAAAAAACACATCAAGAAAGATTTGACAGGGCTTCCCTGGTGGCGCAGTGGTTGAGAGTCCGCCTGCCGATGCAGGGGACCCGGGTTCGTGCCCCGGTCCGGGAAGATCCCACGTGCCGCGGAGCGGCTGGGCCCGTGAGCCATGGCCGCTGAGCCTGCGCGTCCGGAGCCTGTGCTCCACAACGGGAGAGGCCACAACAGTGAGAGGCCCGTGTACCGCCAAAAAAAAAAGAGAAAGATTTGACAACCTCTAAAAGTTCCCAGATGTCTGTCCTTGAGGTTCATGCCTGCACCTGTTTCTCTTTATTCTCTCCCTCTGCAGCTCTTTCTTTTTGCTTCTCTTTTCTAGCTAATGGTATCTTCTTATCACTGTTCTCTCCCATCGCCCACCCCTCACCCGACCGGGAACACACACACACACACACACACACACACACACACACGCACGCACGCACAGAGTTAGCTCTGAGCACTTTCTCTTTGCACTTCTCTGATAGGAAGTGTAGTGTCATGTATTTGCAAGAATAATTCTTTGGCCTCAAGCAGATCCGTGTTCAAATCCAGCCTCCCACTTGTACTGGCTGTGTGCTCTTGGGCAGTTCCTTAACCTCTCTGAGCCTAATGTCCTCACCACAGCCTGGGGAAGGCAACGCCTAGTTTGCAGAGCTTGGTGTGTGACGGTGATTAATTTCCTCTTTTCCTTCCTCCCTCTCCATCTCCCTCTCCCACCACAGCCCTGGCCCTAGGCCTGCAGTGCCCTCCTCTGGGCTTCCCAGCCCCCACATATGTCCCCCAGTCCCATGTGGGTGGCCCTGGCTCGCCCTGTGCTGGGAGGGCCTCTCTCCCCCTTCTGGAGCTCGTGGGTCAGGCAGAGCTTGGAGAGTTGGGGTGCTGGGGCTCTGGCAAAGGAGCAGCCCAGGAGAGGAGTGGCGTATGAGGGAAAAAGAGGATCCAAAGTGTCCCGCTCAGGACACAAGCTGCGTCAGCTTTAAGAGATGTAAAGGCAAAACAGGGAATTCCTTATCATTGCTTTTGGCTCTTTGGGTTGGGCTTCTGGCCTGTGACTCCATTCAGAGGCTGGTCCACGTGGGTCCACGGCTCCGAGAGTCACCTTCACGTTGATATTCAGTCCGTGTCACAGCTCCGTCCCTGGCATGGGTTCGTCCACGGCCCTGCCTGTGCCAGGCACTCAGGAAACCTTGGTTCCCGCCCAGGACCCCTTCTGCCAGGTTCTCGGTCACGGCTCTGCATGGCATCCGCTCAGGAGTGCCCTGGGCACAGCTTCCCGTTGGGGCTTCCATCTTCCTCGCTCACCCTCCCGGGCCGCCTGCTCAGTCATGCCCCGCCCTCTCGCAGCCTTCTTTGCATCGTTAGGCACCTGGACTTGAGGTGCTTCAGCTGACTTGCAGCCTCCTCAGGTTTTGCCGTTTCTGCCTTCGTGGGTCTGCCTCGCCCTCATCGCCCCCATCTGCTTCCAATACCCACCTCGCCTTGAGACCTCTGGCAGGAGGGGCCGTGCCACAGCCCCACCAGAGATTCGAGACTCTTTCTAATTAGGCTGGGGCCTGGGCCTCTCCACCACGACAGCTCAGCTTGACGGTGCATCACTTTGTTGTCTCTGGGGCATCCGATGCTAAAGAGGCCACTGGCCAAGGAGCCACCCTGGACCAGGAGGTCGACTGACTGCCCGAATCAGCCTGGTTCCAGGGGCGTGGCCCCTCTTGAAGGGGTTCGTGGACAGGCCGATTCCTTCCTGGTGGGAGCTGATCCTCCAGTCTGGCTTGGGAGGCTCCAATGGGCGTCCCCTCCATGGCTTCTTTGACCCAGAGGTGGCCTCTGCCTGCTATCCCTCCCCAGAAGGATTCACTTCAATGTTCCATATTCCCGCAGCAGCACCCCCTGCAAGATCAGAGAATGTCAGAGATGGGGGAGGCACTGAGACCATCCACCCCAAGGTCCTTGTCTTACAGATGGGGAGCTGGGGCCCAGGTCACCTGACTCAGGGACCAGCCAGGGCCAGAATCTTGTCCTCTGACTCCCAGCCAAGCACACAGGGCTTCTCCAGTGCCATCCCTGCACAAGCAGCTCAGGGCTTTGCTCTAAAATGAGCCTAGACAGTGGGATTGCCCATATGGTGGCTCCTCACCCCACTCCCCACTGGAACCCCTGGTTAGGCCTCCCTGTGAGACTGACATCCTGGCACCTGGCCAGCCCAGCCCAGGCACCCTCCATGCCGGCACTAAGCACCATCACTTTACAGGAGCCAGGTGTCTTCAGACCTCCCAGATCTTTAAACAGTAGGACCTTGTGGACCACGGAAGGAAAGATGCTCTCACCGCGAGAGGCACCAGGGCACCAAGGGAACCGTTGAGTCTCGTGTCCTATTTCGGCTCATTCTGAGGTCTGACTCCACTGCGTTAACCTAAATTACTGGCTCCTTCTCTTCTGCAAGCCGGCGTAGTGTGGAGCATGGAGGTGGAATTAGACATGCATACTGTGTGACTCCTCTGTTTGTGGGTAGCGAGATCCAGGCCCCCAAAATGAAAGTCACACTGAAATCCAGGCCAAGGTCAGTGGCTGCCACAGTTTGGAGGCAGAGCCGACAGAAATCGCAGTGGATGGGATTCGTTTTGGCCCATGCCACACTGTGATTTGGGGATAGTTTATTTATAAGAATGAAGCCCATCTCTATATCGTCAGAAAGCTGTAATTTTGGAAATTGTAACACGTCATGGGGTGACGCTGCTCTGAGAGAAGCTTCTAGGGGCCAATGAGGAACCAAGAAGGAGAATCAGAAAGAAAGAACAGGCAGAGCATCCACAGCCCCCTCCAGGGGAGGAGTTCTGCCTCGGTGTGGCTGTTGTCCCATCTTGATGGTTTCTGTTTCTCAAATAGATCCTTCCGAGACTCTGGCTGTGCTCCAGGCACTGTGCTAGGTTCTGGCGGTCCTGGAAGCAAGACACTAGAAAAGGGGCAGAAGCCCCTGCCTCTTCCCCAGCTGCCTTCTGTGTGGGTGCCCCCTGGGCTCAGGACACCCTGGCCTGATTGACCTGCTACTTGTTCCTTAAACAGTCAAGCTCATCTCTGCCTCGGGGTCCTTGTCTGTGCTATCCTCCACCTACTCAAGATGCTGGTTCCTTGTATATTTTCATGACTGGCTCCTTCTCATCATTTAGGTCTCAGCTCAAAGTTACCTCTTTGGTGGGGTCTTTGTTAATTAGTGCCATTCACTCTCTGGCCTGTTTTCAGTCAATCTGTTTTATTTTCTTTACAGCTCTTACCACTCTCTGGAATTCTGATTTAGTCATTTATTGCCTGTGCCCACTAACTGGGCTGTAAGGTCCATGACAACAGGAACCTTGCCTGTCTCGTCCTCCACTAGATCCCAAGAACTTTCCTAGAATAATGCCTGGCACAGAGTAGGTGCTTGGTAACTATTCATTGATGAATAACGTTCCACAAATAACTCTTGAGCACCCGCTGTGTGCCAGGCACTGTGCTGGGCCCTAAAAAGTTATAAGTAAATTGACAATTTACTGTGCTGCCAGACACATTGCATTTCATTTAATCTACGTAAGTGCCTTGTCAAGAGGGAACTGCTATGATTTCCATATTGTAAAATAGACCATAAATGTAAATAACCTGTTAGAGTAGATTATATTACTGTTGCCAATTACCTGCTGCCTTAACTTGAAAGCGTTCCTACTCCCCTGCCAGGGACAGCAGGCTTGGCTAGGCGGCTTACTTGGTAACTTTTGCCAGAAGTTTTAAAAGTCATCGTGTGGTTCCACCATTGTTCTTTCCCTTCTGCCGTGAGAGCACATCCCAGGGAGGGGCTGCTCCTTCAGCCTGGATCTCAAAAAGAAGATGCTGTGGGTCAGAGCCTCGGCTGGCCAGCAGATGAGGTTTAACCTGAGAGAGAAATGAGCTGTTGTGGTCACAAGCCACCTAGAATCTGGGGTGTTTGTGACCACAGCATAACTTAGCGAGAGCTGATTAGTACACTGGCTATAAGAATGTTGATCAGGGAACGCTTTCTGGGGGAGGGCACAGCTGTGGTTAGCTGGAGACACCCTAATGAAGAGATGGGAGGATGCTGGGCAACCCACATGCAGCCATGCAAGTGCTCTGGCCACACATGATTTCTCCTCTCTGGGTTGACGGTCACCAGGACGCTGGTGTATTGTTTCTTCAATGGACATCCCCTCCCCCAGGTTTACAATCAGGCCCCAACCTGCCTCTCCAGCTTCGTCTCCTCACTGCTTTTCTCTTTGGTCCCCCCCATATTCTTTCCTGTCTCTATCCTGAGTTCACCACAAGAGCAGGCATCTGGGGAAATGACTTCATCTTCCCAAACCTCAGTTTCCCCATCTGTAAGGGGAAGGATAATGAGACCTCTTGGGATTATTTTAAGAATTAAATGAGTCAACATGGGAAAGTGCCTGGCCCTCCTTAGATGTTTGTTGAATGAGTGAATGAGTAAACAAATGAATGAATAAACACGTGAAATCTGGTACCAAAGAATGATCTGGCTTATAAAAGAGTCTCTTTTGATTTGGGTTATTACAAATCAGTCTCCTCTGGCTTGAGCATTTCTGGAAAAGCTAATAAAACAAGCATTTCTGAACCTGCAAAATCGAGACGGCGGTGACCTCGGCGAGGGGCAGCACTCCCGTGAGTGTCATTTTGCAGCAGTTACAGTCTCAGCTGCCCGAGGCAAGGACGGAGGAGCCAGTGTCAGCCGGGGCCCCTGAGCGGAGAGACGCATGCTCCAGGGCAGCTGCTCTCTTCTGAATACTCCTCCTCAGGATGCAGGCTCCCAGTAACAGGGCAATTGATTTCTGTACGGCAGACACAAAGGCCCACGCAACACGGGACTTGGAGAGACACCGCGACAGTCAATCTTTGCCAGGCACGGCGCTGGCCCTGTGTCTTTCTCAAAGAAGGCAGCCTACCAGTTGGCTTGGTACCCCTTGGTGGATTCTGAAAACCCAGGCACTGAAAAATGCTTCTCCTTGCCAACTAATTGAGCCACAAATGCAGCTCGAAAAGCACATATTTGCTGCAGAACTGCCTATATAATAATGTCAGGTCAGCCCCAAATCCCAGGACTGTGTGGGAAACATGGAGATGGGAAGAGACAGCTAACATTTATTGAGCATCTACTATATGCAAGGCACCTTGTAGACATGTTTTCGCGTAATTCCCACAATAACCAGGCAAAGTGGGTGCTATTAACTCACGATGCAGGTGAAGGAACAGAGGCTTGGGAAGGATGAGTAGTAGGCCCAGGGCTGCAGAGACCAGAACGGCAGAGACTGGACTCAGATCCCCACTGTCCGATCCCCAGAGTGCGATTCTCACCCTGCCGCCTCCTGTGAACCTGCACAGCCTCCGAATGGTTGAAAGGGAACCTGAGGAGGGCTGGCCTCGGGTCACACTGCACTCTCTCGGGAGCCGGGCTGGATTGAGCTAGGTGGGAGCCTGGGGAAGGGGTTGTTTTTATTGAAATGTTTGTTCACATGTGAGTAGAGGAGAGGCTGTGTGTGGGAAAGGGGGACTGTGACGGGCTGAATTGTGTCCCCTAAAAAATTACATGTTGGGGTTTTAACCCCCAGTATCTCAGAATGTCTTTTTTTACAGAGGTCATCAGATTGAAATGAGGTCATTAGGATGCGCCCTAATCCAACATGGTGGTGTCCTGACAAAAAGGGGAAATTTGGACACAGACACATGTGCGCAGGGCAGACACGTGAAGAGACGCAGGGAGTTCGCCATGTAAAGGGGCTGGAGGGAGGTGTCTCCAAGTGAAGGAACCCCGATGACCACGACGCTTGCCAGCCGCCACCAGTAGGTGGGAGGGAGGGAGGCCTGGAACAGATTTTCCCCTCGCTGCCGTCAGATCACATCTTGATCTCAACTCTTGGCTTCCAGAACGGTGAAATGATAAATTACTGTTATTTTAAGCCACCAAGCTTGTGGCCAAGGAGCCCTAGGACACTAATACAGGGATGACGGTGATGGCTTAGCTTCCCCTCTCTTGTGGGAGCCCTCAGCTCTGGCCCTCAGCTTGGACAGGCCACTGCCTCAGCGAAACCAGCTCGACCCCCGTTTGGAAGGCTCGGGTGACACCAGTACGCCCGTTGGAAGTCCCCACCCCCATCCCAAGGGAGCTGCGGTGAAGACACGGCTCTCATCCTGTCACGTTTCCCATATAGACTAGGGAGTCGGACGGGTGCCGGCGGATCTGCAGGGGCTAGCTGCAGACACAGAAGAGAGAAATCACAGAAAGGCGCACGCTCACTCCCAACCCTGTCCCGCCCCCTAGATTATTTTAAAATTCTTTAAAATTCAGAATTTTAATAACCAATTGCTTGTGAATATCAAGCATCTCTATTTACTGTATTTTTCCATGCTGTGATGGTGATGGGCTGAGAAGCTGTCGAATACTGCTTCTGTTCGCATGTTAAACAGCAGAGCGTGGCTGCAAACCTCAGCAGATTAGTCATTGAAATTCACCCTTTTAAAGACTGTCATCTAGGCGTAGAGGCAGACTCGGGGTGGATAATCACCACTGCCCCCTACCAGTTCATCTCAAGAATGTGAGGTATTCTTGTCTTTGTGTAATATTGTTTCCAACAGCTCTGGCTTTTAGGGGAAGGAGCGGAGATTAATGAGTCACATGAAAATACTAATTTCCATATATTAGAGATGATGAAATATGTTAATGGCTTAAACAAAGCTAAACAAAGCTAATCTACAAGATTAAGAATGTAAAAGACAATTTTAAGGGCAGAGACTCCATATTGAGTTTTTGGCAACTGATTAAAATGCTGATGCTTCCCTGTGCCAGGAGAGGCGCTGGAGGCGGCACAGCTAGTGGCAGGACAGGATGCCTCCTGCATCAGAAATCCGGGGGAGGTGTCCCGCCCGCTGCTCAGAGCTGTGTGACCTTGAGCCATTGACTCAGCCTCTCTGAGGCTCCAATCCCTTATCTGCCTCGCTCTCCAGAGAGCCATGAGACTAAAGAGAGATGTATTCAAGTGCTTTGCCAACTGTAAGGTGTCCCACAAACGTTAGGAAGCACAAGGCCAAGGGGATTTGAACAGACTGAGCAGTGAAAACCTTCTGAGATGAATAACCATTAAGCACAACGAACTCACGTGTTGAGATTTTCCTCCTATAGCTTCCTAAGATGCCCTAAAAGAGGAAATCTACAGGCTTCGGGATGAGGCTTGTCGGCCAGCTCCCACCTACACGGCAGGTAGAAGAGCCTCTGGACCTTTGGTCCCTAAGTTGCTGGCCCTTACTGTCCCCACTGGGGACCACAGCTGGTGAAGGGCACCTCCCCTCAGTACAGCCTTGACGATTTAGCGGCCAAGGTGGCAGGGCCACACTCGACAGTGGTTCCCATCAACCCAGTAAGCTGGTCTGGGATCTGTCCAGCCACAGACAAGACGGCTGTGCTTGCAAAGGAGCCCACTTCCTGAGGACTGCCTGCCTGGTCCCCACCGCAGCTTTGGGGGAGAAGGCAGGGAAAGCCCGTCCTCCCTGTGGGCTCTCACGGCCTCCAGAGGCTCCTATTTATTCAGGGTTACAGACATGGATCTCAAGGCGCGGTGGCATCTTCTGTAAGGGCACCTTGTCTCAGGAATGTAGGTAATTTTGGCTTCGTGTTTCCTGTGTCCTCCTTCACGGTCCCCACGAGGGGACCTACCGGCACTGCCTCGGATCCTGCTGTGCTCCCACTGAGGCTGGGCCCTGCCTGCCAGCCTCCCATCGCAGACTGACCTCCCTCCCCTACGACTGCCTCTTTCAGCCTCAGACCAACTTCTCAGTTACGTCCCTTCCGGCTCCTTGTCCAAAGGCTCTGCAAACACCAGCTGCCATGGTCCGCAGTGGGTCTGTATTGACGGCCATCTGCCCTGTGAAAGGGACAGGCTGCTGTGCCTTCCGTGGCCCCGGATTCCCGGTGTCGCATGTGTTTGCCTCCCTCTTGCTAGTTCTCTTTATCTTTGGAATTTGTGCTTTTCACGCTGTGTATTCATTCTCAACTTCGGCTTAATCTCGTGTGTTACTGTTTCTGGTCAGTCCTTTCTCTGTTTTTGTTTTTTTGGGGGTGGAGGGAATACAGGCGGAACAGACAGGTTGAGGGTTAATAGAAGCAGCTCCTCCGGGGACTCCCTGGGACTCTCTCACACAGAGAGAGTGGACGTAAAGCAAATACCACACCATTAGCCCAGAGATAATGAAACTAACCAACAAGAGTCACTATGGAGAAAGAGCTCCCCATCACTTTTTCTTTTTTTAAGTATTTATTTATTTATTTGGTTGCACCAGGTCTTAGTTGCAGCAGGCAAGCTCCTTAGTTGCAGCATGTGAACTCTTAGTTACGGCATGTGAACTCTTAGCTGCAGCATGTGGGATCTATTTCCCTGACCAGGGATCAAACCTGGGCCCCCTGCACTGGGAGCGTGGAGTCCTATGAACTGCGCCACCAGGGGAGTCCCCCCATCACTCTGTAGGAAATGAAGTATGATCATATTACTATCATATGTAACTGAATCAAAACTAAGTTTTTCTTTAGCTTCTGTCGGCTGTTTCTGGGTTGCTCTCTGTGGTTTTCAAGTGCATATTATGTACTCCAGAGGCAGAGACCCATCAGAGAAATGAAAATTCTCCACTGCTGGGGTGAACCACTGAACGCAATCCCCAATTAAAATCGTGTGTGTGAGGCTACGTGACATTTCCCAGGTTTAATTATGTGGGGAAAAGAAACTGGGGCAGTCTCTCCACCTCCAAACCAGCTCTTACTATGTTCTAGCTTTCTCCAGGCTCTGCTAATTTGGGTCTAGACATGAAAGAGGGCAGGGAAGGGCTGGGGAGCGTGTGTGGAAGCAGAAAGCTCCTCAGCAACAGGAACCAACAGCAGAAGACCGAGAATGTCTGGGGCGGCCACTTGAGCTGAGCAGTTCTAGAAACTGGGGGCAACCGGCTGGACAGCAGGGTGTGAATGGGGAGGGCAGCTGTGCATGGCAGGAGCTCCAGCTCCTCCCCAAGCAGGGGCCAGACAGGCTAGGCCCACCCATCTTCCTCACTTTCCCATCCCAGCCAATGGCACCACCGCCCCGCTGGCTACCCTCACCCCGAATTGCGAGGCAGTGCAGCCAGCGGTGCAAGCACAAGCTCTACACCCAGACAGACCAGGGTTCCAGGTCTGGCTCTGACCCTTAACAACTACCTGTGTGACCCTGAACAACCAACTTCCTTAGCTTTCCTCAGCCTCTGTTTTCTCATAAGCAACGTGGCAATCCCTTCCTGGTACAGTTGTTGAGAGAATTAAAAAGTGCTTAGAACATTGTTAGCAGTCAATGAATGTCAACCATTCTTATTGTTGTTGATGCACACACACACACACACACACACACAGAGCCATGCACAGACCTGGCCTGAGTAGACACAAAAGGGCGAAAAGAGCCAGATTAAATACGTGTTGATTATGTGAGCTCGTGCTCCTGTTCATTTCTCATAAATAAGACATGACACCTGTATTCCACCCCTAACACACACACACACATACACACACACACACACACACACTTCCAGGGGGTGATATTTATTGTATGCAAATCAGAAACTAAACTGGGAGAAGTAATCAGCTGTCACACACACACACACACACACACACACACACACACACACACACACACACACACACACACACCAGAATTCTGGAGCTCATCCTTGATTCATTCCTATTTCACATCCTCCAGTTTTAATCAATCACCAAGTCCTAGAACTACCGCTTTTTGCATTTTGCTTCGTTGTTCTATGGCGTAAGAACGATGCAGTAACACTATAGGGGACAAGCTCTCAACTGCAGCACAACTGAACACACAGACTGTCATCTTTTATAATGGAATTTTACTGTTTGAATAGCTACGAATGCCCGAAGCCATAATTCTGCAGTAATTATCATATCTTTGAGAACTTTCTGCACCATCAGTGAGAAGGCAATTTGAAATTACCAACAAACACCTAGTTTCTTCTGAGCCAATTGACTCTTTTCTAAGCCTGCCTGCTGATAAAAGGTGGCACATGTATTCTGGCATAACGATAATATGGCTGGCCTCCCCAAATTACTTGGCGTTCTGCAAGAAATAAAAATCTCTCAGTTCCACATACCTAAACCCTTTTTTATCACATCTCAGAATCCACTCTATTAAAGTGAAACCTAGAACAACAGTCCCCAGTATACTGAGTATGTAACTGATTTGCCAAGTGGTCCTCTGCTCCCTTTCTCTGTGAAATGAAGGCACACGAAAGAAGGGGCTCCTTGGGCAGCCAGGAGCAAACCACTGTCACCACAAACTCATTTGGTGAGGAGATGAATCACCAAGGTCTCCAAAACCCCCTTTTAAAGGCTATTTTTACCCGTCTGTGAATGGATTTTGGAAACCCTTTAACCCCCAGGTTCTTCATTTTCAATACGATCCATTTCCTTGTCACTCGGTCCTTTTCTGTTATTTAGTCTATAAATGCTACCTACCCATCACCTACTGTGTCGACGCGTAAAGGTAAACTAAAGTGCTCACATTTCTGACCCACCAGTTCGCAGTCCTATCCTCAAATTCTCCTAGTTCTGGCTCCCAGCTTTTGTACATGCTGTTCTCTCTGCCTAGAAAATTCTCTCTCTACCCTAACCCCCTTTGCTTTACTAAATCCTTCTTACCCTTCAGAATTCAGTTTGGACTTCATTTCCCTCGGGATGCAGTCCCTGACCCCCAGATCAGAGCTGGTTGTGGCTTTATACCAGGCTCTCCCACACCGTCCTGTGCTTCCCAAATTCACAGGACTTACACATTACACTCTAATTGCCCATTTATCTGTCTGTGTCTCCACTAAGCCGTGCCTCTGAAGACAGGACCGCATCCATCTTGTGCATCATTGTATCCCCAATGTCTAGCAAACTGCCTACTCATAAAGGGTGCTTAATAAATGTTTAAAGAATGAACACATGAGTAATTTGACAGCAAGTAAACTGTAAGATATTTTTATAACTGCCTTATAATAAGGTCCTCAAGTTCCAAGTAAAATGCTTAAGAGAATAACATCTAATGAACTATTTTTAATCTGAGATAATTACAAAGTCAATCAGAATATACCCACTCCTAATTTAAGCCAAGTTTGTTCTATTCGTTTAATGGAGTTGGCTAAACAGAAACTCAAATAAGTGCTTGTTAATTATGCTAATTAACAAATGCTTGAATTAAAATATATGAGCTATGTAAAACCTTGTTAACATCTCAAGTTACGGGCTTCCCTGGTGGTGCAGTGGTTGACGGTCCGCCTGCCAATGCAAGGGACGCAGGTTCGTGCCCCGGTCCGGGAGGATCCCACGTGCCGCGGAGCGGCTGGGCCCGTGAGCCATGGCCACTAAGCCTGCGTGTCTGGAACCTGTGCTCCGCAACGGGAGAGGCCAAAACGGTGAGAACCCCGTGTGCCGCAAAAAAAAATCTTTAGTTACTATGTGCATGCAACAAGCACATAGTAAGGAAAGTAGTTTCTCAAAGGGATAGTTTTTGCTGCCTCAATTATTCGTGGGGTTTCTCTAAACAAGTAAATTTCAAGATGTCTGACATAGTACTTTTTGGTGATGGGGGGTGGGGAGTAAAGAATGCTTTATCTCTGGAAACGTTTTCTTCTCAACTGTTGGCAGTGTACAACTAAGAAATTCTATAGCCACTACAAAAAAGAGATATTGTATCCTACTACCCCTTAAGAATCCATTGGTGGCTTTCCCAGATGCATGAAGAAAGCCAACAGAAGATGTCTTAAGATTTCATACTTACTTTATGCTCTGATTTATTTCATAAAGTTTATTTGCCCAACATGTCATTAGTGGCATTTATTTCAATAACACTGGAATTCATATTTCAGCTCAAAAGTTATTTCCTTAAAGAATTCTTTCACCAGGTCAAATCCTATATATTCTTTCCCAGAACTATTAGCCTCCCACATTTTAAAAAACAATTTGACTAATCTATCAAATTTCTCCAGAATTCTAGAACTCAAGCTGTGTGAGGTCAGGAACTATATCTGATTTTGCTCAGCACTGTATCCCCAGGTCCTGGTACAGAGTTTTATAGATAATAGGCACTGAAAAAGACAGAGACCTGACAGGCAAATGATCGCACAAGCCACTTTTCCCTGAGAGCACTTGTTGAGTTCAACAAATTCCAACTTTCATTTTGATGGCCTTGAAAGGTGATAGGAACAGAAATTACTGCACACAAACAAGGTGGGGCATCTAACAAGAGATACTCCTTACAGCAAAGTGGAATCCAATGGCTATGCATTGAGAATGAATTAGAAATGAATCATCTCTTATGAGGAATTTAAGTCTGAGATTAACCTGGGTATTCTAGAAAACTTCAAGCCATGACCTTGATTTACCTAACCAGTATGGTGGTACAATAGAACCTGGTACTTGGCAGAAGCAAAAAACAAATTCTTGTGTTAATTGTACAAATAAATTTTCAAGTGTCATGACCAGCACATAGTCAAAAATAATCAGGTACGTTGGGACTTCCCTGGTGGCACAGTGGTTAAGAATCCACCTGGCCAATGCAGGGGACCAGGGTTTGAGCCCTGGTCCAGGAAGATCCCACATGCCGCGGAGCAACTAAGCCCTTGCGCCACAACTACCGAGCCTGCGCTCTAGAGCCCACGAACCGCAACTACTGAGCCTGCGTGCCTAGAGTCCGTGCTCCACAACAAGAGAAGCCACCACAATGAGAAGCCTGCGCACCACAATGAAGGGTAGCCCCCTCTCTCTGCAACTAGAGAAAGCCTGTGTGTGGCAACGAAGACCCAATGCAGCCAAAAATAAATAAATAAATAAATTATTTATTTATTTGTTTATTTATTTTTTGTGGTACATGGGCCTCTCACTGTTGTGGCCTCTCCCGTTGAGGAGCACAGGCTCTGGACGCGCAGGCTCAGCGGCCACGGCTCATGGGCCTAGCCACTCTGCGGCACGTGGGATCTTCCCGGACCGGGACATGAACCCACGTCCCCTGCATCGGCAGGCAGACTCTCAACCACTGCGCCACCTGGGAAGCCCAATAAATAAATAAATTTATAAAAAAATAAAAATCAGGTACACGAGAAACATAACATCATGAGCACAAATCAGCAGGGCAACAGATAACAAAAACAGACCTGCAAAAACCTTAGGTGCTAGAATTACCAGACAGTACAATATGCTGGGAAATTAAGAAATATACTTCTACATTTCTTCATGATAGGAATTAGAAAATATTTTGAGCCAAAAGACAATGAAAATATTATCAATACCTACCAAAACTTGTGGTTCAATGCTGAAGCCACTTCAGAAAATAGTTTGTCAATTCCTCAAAAAGTTAAACATAAGAATTACCACATGACTCAGCAATTCAACTCCTAGGTATATGACCGAGAGAAATGAAAACACATGTTTACACAAATTCATAACAGACAAACTGTGCAAACAACCCAAATGTCCATGATGAATGATTAAACAAAATGTGGTATATATCCATATAAAGCAGTATTATTCAGCCATAAAAAGGAATGAAGTACTGATATATGTTACAACATGGATGAACCTAAAAAACACTATGATAAATAAAAGAAGCCAGACACAAAAAGCCAAGTATTATATATTCCATTTATATGGGATATTCAGAATAGGCAAATTCAAGGAGACAGAAACTAGACTAGTAGTTGCCAGGGGCTTGGAGGAGGGGGAAATGAGGAGTGGCTACTAACAGGTATAGATGTCTTTTTTGTGGTAATAAAAATGTTCTAGAATAGGATAGTGGAACCTTGTGAATAAACTAAAACCACTAAATTGTACACTTTAAAAGGGTAAATTTTATGGTATGTGAATTATATCTCAATTTTAAAAAACTGTGGATTGCAGCTATGTAAAGGAAAATGTATAGCCTTAAATGCATGTATTAAGCCATTCTTAATAGTTCCTATCAAGAATACTTCCTAGTTTACTTACTATTTTTACTAGTAAGAATTCTATACTAGTTTGCTTGCCATTCCTAGTAGCAAAGATATGCTTGAAAATATCTGCAAGAAACATAGATGTATGAAAAGCAATAAAGCAGATTTTAAAAGAACCAAGTAGAATTCTAGAAATGAAAAATACAATAACTCAATTAAAAATCCGATGGGAAGATTTAACAACAGATTAGACATAGCTGAAGAGAGAATTAGTTAACTGGAAGGTAGGCTGGGAAATAATTACCCTGATTCATGCAACAGGTATGCTGAAGTATTCTGTTGTAAAGTGTCATGATATCTGAAACTTACTTTCAAAGGGCTCAGCAAAACATGTTTTTGTGTGTGTCTACCTACATAATGTGTATACAGACATACATGTGTTTAGCAGCAGAGGGAGATAAAGCAAACATGACAACATGTTAAAAATTGGTGAATCTGAATAAAGGCTATATGGATGTGCAATGTACAACTGTACACTGAACATTTTTATAAACTATTCTATTCTAAAATTTAAAAATGGTAAATTAGCAAAATGGTAGCACTTACAATAGCATAAAAATATCAAGAACAAAGAATTGGGTCTTTAAAAAAGAAATAGAAGCCCTCTGTGGGGGAAATCATGAGCCTATCGAAAAACATTAGGAGAACATTTATGTGGACATAGATAGAGATATACCATGTTCATGGATTAGAAGATTAAATTTTTTAAAATTCCCCCAAATTGATTAATAGACTTAATGCGACTTTGTTCAAAATCTAATAAGGCTTTGGAAAGAACTTGACAAGATGATTCTGTAATCCATATGGAAGACAAAAGGGCCAAGAATAGAAAAACCTTCTTGGATTCCAAACACTACACACTGTATTTTTTTTGTTCTTACCTCAGTGGTGGCTCTTTCTCAGCTCCTTCATTGGTTCCCCAACTTCTTCCTGATCTCATGTTAGAATGCCCCAGGGCTCAGGCCTTCAACTCTTTTCCACTTTCACACTGACTCCTTTGGTGATTTCATCCAGTCTCATAGCTCTAAATAAAAATCAACTACTAACTCTCAGCCTCCATTCCAATCTAGACCTGTCTCTCAAACTCACTCTCATATCCAACTGTTTACTTGATATCTTTAATTGGTTATCTAATAGATATCTGATATTCAACAAAATGGATGCCTCAATTTTTTTTCTGTCTTCAACTTTCCTCATCTCAGTTGATGGCAACTTCATCCTGAATTTTAGTTGCTTAGTCCAATACCTTGGGTTAATCTTTGACTCCTCTCTTTCTTTCATATATTTTATGCAACCCATCAGCAAATCCCTAAACGAATCACTTCTCACTTTCCTTTACTATGCTCACCCTGGTTTGAGCCACATCAGCTCTTACCTGGCTAACTTCAACAGCCTTCTGATTGGCTTACCTGTCTCATCCCATGTCCTTGCACTAACAGTCCCCTCTAGTTCCTAACCGAGTTTGCATGATGAAAATCAGTTTGATTTGGGAGTGGCACCCAAGGCATTAGAATATTTTTTAAATGTCTCATACTTCTTCAAAATTATCAGATATTATTTTACCCTTTGGTTAGTAATTGTTGAAACTGAGTAACAGGTACATGGAGCTCTTTACACTATTCTTTCAAATAAATATGAAATAAAACGAAAGCTTCTCTGGTGACTCTACCACTTTTTTTTTTTTTTTTTTTTGGCTGCACTGCTTGGCATGAGGAATCTTAGCTCCCTGGCCACTCGCCCTGCAGTGGAAGCATTCAGTCTTAACCACTGGACTGCCAGGGAAGTCCTCTGGTAACTCTAATCTGCAGCAGGATTGAGAAACAATGGTCTGTAATCCCAAAACCAGAGCATTTTCCCTATAAATAATTGAGACATTTCTACTTGAAAGGCAGTCTTAAAGAATTTAAAAGATACATGTAAGATGAAAAATACCAAATTTATTTTCCAAAATACAAGAAAGAGAGTACACATTTAAATTCACTTTGCAATATACATTAACAACAACAAACCACCTGTTCCATGCCCTACTTGTCTCAACTTAACTCTCAACCAACAGTGGCATTTGCAAGAAAGGAAACATTTCTGGCCCTTGGTTTGCAGAACCTGAAACTTGACATTAGAACATGTGAAATGTATACTCCAGACTCAGTTCTTCTAAATCAAGGCAAAGGTTTGTTAACAATGAATCTCCATACAGATGGAAAATGAAGGGCTTCTTACTACCAATTTATCCAAAAGCTCTAGAATAGTCATTTGCAGTTTGAAGTCTGACCACAACTTTCACTAGTGCTCAATGTATTTTGAGGTAAAGTACAGAACGTGGAAGAATGAAATTCTCTTCAGTTTCAAATGAACTAATATCTAAACCTGAAAATATTATCAAAGGTGATTCTTTGTCTCTGTAAAAAAATAAACCACCCAAATGAATTTATTGGTTTGAAACATACTTGTTTAATAAACCTGACAAGGAAAAATCAAACCAACAACCCTATTTTTGCCATAGTAATGAGAATCTATAAAAGGTTAATTTCTTAGTCCTTGGGAAGTGACACCACATGAGTTCTATAAAAAAATGGCTATTGAGATTGTTAGACTCGATGTGAGCCCCCCTCAGAATACTGGGGAGACTGCAGAGACTTGTTTATTTGTGGACTATTCCCACTCATGCTTACCAGATGGTTATTGATGACATTAAGTTCTTGTATCACCATGCTCAGATCTTCATGTAATTTAACTATTGCATTTTTCACCTCCCTTAGAAGAATGTTAGTGGAATCGTTTGTTTCAGGCTCCCCAGGCAGGTCTTTGGTTGCCTGAAAACTAGAACAGGACACAGAGGTGAAATGGTCTACATTTTGGGTGGAAAATGCTACCCAATTACTGCTAGAAATAGGACTTGTCTTCTTTTTGGCAGAATCAGAGCTGTCTGGAAAAATTTCCAGTAGGTTGAGGTGGTCATTTTCCTCTTCATCAGAGGACAGTGGGCCCCTAGGAGCAAAAGGGTGATGAACCCTGGCTGTCTTATCTTTAACAGAGGCAGAAGAAGACTGTTGATGGGACAAACTCCAGAAGGAAGGTCCGGCCAAAATTGGGGGTGAGAGATGAACAGACTTCTTTGGAGAGGCTGAATCAGGAGATGACACGGATAAAGTAGAAAAGGAGGATGCTCCCTTAGAGGCAGTTGAAACTGAAATGTATAAATGACAGACAAAGATTAGGCAACATACAAATGACAGTAATAGCTAAAATAATTTTACAGTGTAAAATCCTATCTGGTCTCAACTTAAATAAATTACTTAGAATTTTATATGTTAAATAGTCATAATAAGCCCAAATAAACCCAAAGCAGGAAATAGAGAAAATCTAAAGATGTGTTATATATCAATAATTCCATGGAAATGAAACTAAAATAGAAATATCAATATTCATCTTGACTCTCAAACCTTGCCCAATATATTTTTACACTACACTTATCAGAGAGAGCAGAAAAGTAAAGTATTACACGGTATTCTACTCACTGCCAGCATTTTAAGTTGACATTTAAAGTAGAAAGTGTGAGAAACCTGTAACTTAGATTCCTTCATTTTTTTTTTTTTTTTTTGACAGAAAATATTATGGCAAAATGAACAACCAACTACAAGTACCCCCACAGTTATAAAACTAGTCTTTTTCTCTTAATGGTCAAATATAGTCAAGACTGAGTCGAACCCATCTGAGATCCAGGACACTTCAGCACATGTATATAATTTTTTTTTCCACCAAGAAACTGTAAGTAAAATAAAAAGCATTCTAAGCCTATTTTCCATAAAATTAAAAATTTGATAACGTTTTAAACTTCCCTTCAGGCAAAATCATATTAAATCTCTTCTTTCACACTTCATTCCAAATCATTATTTCCAAAACTGTTCTGGGAAACACTGTGTTCCTTAAGATGTAAAAAGATGTTTTGTGAGAACAGGGCTTCAAAGTCAAGATTAGCCAATTGCATACTGTGCCTCCCATTAGGAAATTAACAATGTCCGTTAGCATATTTAAGGTTCTGAGAAATCGACAGTACAGCTGACCCTTGAACCACATGGGGGTTAGGGGCACTGGCCCTCTGCACATTTGAAAATCCCTGTATAACTTTACAGTTGGCCCTCCATATCCGAGGTTCTGAATCAGCAGATTCAATCAACCTCAGATCCTGTAGTACTGTACTACATGTTTATTGAAAAAACTCATGTATAAGTAGACCCAGGCAGTTCAAACCCATGTTGTTCCAGGGCCACCTGTAATTTATTCAAGTGTTTTCCAAACTTGCTTGGGCACAGAACTTTTTCTTGTCTCCTTGGAATGTCTATTTACATTCACTTATGTCTTAGGTGGTAAAAATTGGCAAATTCCAGTGCTAAAGTCTTTGTAACTAACTCTGGGCTTGTTACTTAAAAAACAAAACAAAACAAAACAAACGTATTCACTATAAGTCATAGAAGAGGGGAATTAATGCTTACCATTTAGCACTTAACTTTCTATATTAATTTTATTTATTTTACATATTCATGTCCTTCTAAACTAAATTGGACCTCCTGTAAAAAATGTGGCCAGGGCAGGCAGCTTCTATTTTCTGCTTCAAAGCTCTCTGAGGCCTATCTCCAGTTCTCAGGAAAGAATTCCCATCACAAAACTTTTGGGGGGTGAAATGAGTATTCTCAGCTGATGCAGCAGCAGGACACAAAAAGGAAAGTAGGAACTTCATGAACACACGGTCAAGACAGGACAAGCACACTTAGGAATCTAGGTGAGGCCTATCAAGACATTCTATCCTTGGATTAAAAAGAGGGTATGTGGTAATGGGCATGCCAATGCCGAAAGCCTCAGCATATTTGTGTTGAGTCACACAGCGACACTCTGAGCTCCACTCACAGCTGTCATCTGACATGTCCCTTCGCCATCCTCCTGTTTTCTATATTCCAGGTCTTTCTCTTTCTTGGTCTACTCTCGTGCTGGACTAGCACGTTCTCCAGTAGTTCACTGAAAAAGGATGCACGAGAAGTAAAATTTTGAGAACTCGCATGTCTGAAAATGTCCATGTTCTACTTTTAGGCTTAATGATATTTGGTTAGGTAAAAAATTCTGGGCCAGAAATCCTTTCTTTCAGAATTGTGAAGGCAGAATTCCACTGTCTTCTTGCTTCCAGCGTTGCTGCTCTGCAGTGGGAGTCATTCCATTCATTGTATATAACTGTATGTAACGGTTTTATCTCTGAAGTTTCATGGAATTTCCTCTTTGTCCACCATGTTTGGAGGCTTCTCTGTGTGCCCCAAGGGTGACTTCATCGAGGTCAACTGAAAGTCAACTGACTTTTAATCAGGAACTCATTTCCTTCAGCTTTAGAAAATTTTCTTTAATGCTTTAATAATTTATTTTCTCCTCTCTGTTTTCTCTGTGTTCTTTTTCTGAACCTCTAACTAGTCCAGGTGTTAGATCTCCTGGACTAGTCCTCTAATCTTGTCTCCCATCTTCCGTACATTTGTCTTTGTGCTCTCCTTCCTCAGAGAGTTTTGTCAACTTTAGCTTTCAATCCTACCACTGAGTTGTTAATTTCTGCTATTATATTTTTAATTTCCAAGAGCTATTATTTGGGGGTTCTCAGAAATTCTTTTTGTAACACCCTGTTTTTGTTTCATGGGTGCAACATATTCTCTTATCCCTTGTTTCAATGTTCTACGTTAGAAGTTTCTTTCAGATGTCTGTCTGGAACACCTTGCTGTCTGCTTATGATTAAGAATGAAAAATTACCAAGTTGATTGGAAGCTCTGAGTGTAAGTGTGAGACTTGTCAACACTGAGCTTCAGTGTATAGTCGTTTCAGTGGGTCATCTGTTGGGGAACCACTAATGTCAGTATCTTTGGTTCTTTCCTCTGAGGGTTATAGGTTCTTGTGAGAATAGTTTCTCTCTCCTGCCTAGAAGGTAAAGATCTGGCTCCCAGTGCGCTGGGAGTCTAGCAGGGAAAGGAGACAGGGTTCTCAGTATTCAGCGTTTGGTTTGCATATGGTCACTTAAACCTGTAGTGTTTGTTATAGGACCTGCACACTCAACTCTACCTAGCATCTCTCATTTCAGAGACCCTCCACCTACCTTCTCCAGAAAACAAATCTCCAGACTTCTACCAGAGGTTGTGAGAGTGGGTGAATATTCAGGGCAATTGTTCATCTGTTTGGCAAGGAGGAAAAGTCTTAAGGATTTAAATTGCTTCTCAAATAGCTATTTTCTAATTCTCTTTATTTAGCACCAGACTCCAATAACAACATGTGGAGTAGGCTTTATAACCCCATTTATTTTATTTTTATTTATTTATTTATTATTTTTGTTTTTTGCAGTATGCGGGCCTCTCACTGCTGTGGCCTCTCCTGCTGCGGAGCACAGGCTCCAGACGCGCAGGCTCGGCGGCCATGGCTCACTGGCCCAGCCGCTCCGCGGCATGTGGCATCCTCCCGGACCGGGACACAAACTCGTGTCCCCTGCATTGGCAGGCGGACTCTCAACCACTGTGCCACCAGGGAAGCCCCATTTATTTTATTTTATTTTTTAATAAATTTATTTATTTTAAATTTATTTTTAGCGTGTTGGGTCTTCGTTGCTGCATGCTGCACGCAGGCTTTCTCTAGTTGCGGTGAGCGGGGGCCACTCCTCGCTGCAGTGCGTGGGCTTCTCATTGCAGTGGCTTCTCTTGTTGCAGAGCATGGGCTCCAGGCATGCAGGCTTCAGTAGTTGTGGCACATGGGCTCAGTAGTAGTGGCTCTTGGACTCCAGAGTGCAGGCTCGGCAATTGTGGCACACGGGCTCAGCTGCTCTGTGGCACGTGGGATCTTCCCGGACCAGGGCTCGAACCTGTGTCCCCTGCATTGGCAGGCGGATGCTTAACCACTGCACCACCAGCGAAGTCCCTATAACCCCATTTAAAACATGAGGCAAAGGAATCTCAAAGAGGCAAAGAAACTTTCCCAAGATCACAGGACTAAAAAGGGGCAGAGATGAGACTCAAGTTCTAGTCTCTGATGTTAAACCATATAATCTAACCCACTAAGCTCTAAGTCCACACCATTCTACTGTATTATAATTATTTTTACAGTATTAGAGAATTATGTTAAATTCTGGATATAAAACTGAGAAGGCAGGCAACCAGGATGATGAGGGAATATGACAACTATTCCTTATATAAAGATATATAAGGAATGGTTGATGGATATGCACATCTTTATTCAAAAAGGGATAGGAGGACAAAGGGTAAGAGGCTATATTTGGTTATTGGAAAATAGTCACAAAATCTTAGTAATATTTATCTCCCTTTTCTCATATTGTGCACAAGCTGGAACTGGGGTTAACAGGTGAAAGTAATAAGAAAAGAGATTTCAGCCCAATTTAAAAAAGAAAACTTTTTAATAGTCATGGTTTTCCACACATGAAATTAGCTGCTTTGGGAAGTGGTGAGTTTCTTGATACTCATGGAGCTCATGCACAGCCTGAATGACCATTTGGCAGGAATGTTTCAGGCAAGATCAACGCATCATGTGACAACTATATATCCTTGGTGAGATTCTAAGATTCTAGGACCCAAAACACATATGTTAAGAGTACTAAGAAACTATTCTAGAAATAATTCACTCTGGTCAGGAAGAATGATTTCATAAGGAACATTTAAGAAGGCCAGGAAGAAACTAATATTTGAGTCAAATATTAATATAATATTATATATGTAAAGATAACACAGTTATGATAGTCACACATGTATGATGTGATGAGTATCTGGTATTCCACTTTATGTGTAGTGTTTCTCAGAGTGTGGTTCCTGAACCAGGAGCAGCAGCAGCATCACCTGGTTATTTGTTAGAGATGAACTTCTTGGGCCCCACCCCGGACCAACTGAATCAGACACTTGGGGGGATGGGTTGGGCTCAGGAGTTTTAACAAACCTTTGAGAATCACTGCTTTTTACTGTATGCCCACCTTTCTTCTGCTTCATAGCTACAACTGCTGAGTAAATAGCTTCTCACTGTTTACAGTTCTGCAGCTTTGATTCATAGGCTACAGGATGCTTTTGCTCATAAAAAGCCACTTCATCTCTAATTGCTGCAGGCCAATTTACTTTTGTTTCCAAACACGCTGCAGCTGTACCAGACACTGCACGCTGCACTTCAGGGTGCATCTCCCTGCCTGTTTAGTGACCCTTCTCTGGCTCACTAAGGAGGTTATTTGTTAACAAGCATCCTCTTCACACAGTCCACCCCCCAGAGCTGAAATGCAGAGAATATTGCAAATAAGCTGCTGTAAATGGCTGGTTGTAAAAATCTCACTGTGTGATACATGCATGCTAATGAACGTTGCACTCACTTGAATATAGCACTGACAAAATTATTCCAAATGCTGATGTGTTATCTCTAACTTTTTATACTCACGAATAACATTGGGTCTGTTAATTATCATAGTACAATTTTAAACTTAAAAAGCATTTGGAAGTACTGGGCTGCAAAAATAAAATGACAAATACACTTCTGGAAATATTTTAAAACTCTCTTTAGCAGTAAATGGAAATTTTTCTGCTAGCAGCAGGTCTTTGGTCAACTAAACAGTTCACTGTACAACAGAGGGATTTTTTTTTTTTTCATTCTCCAATTCATCTCTTTCAGTCTTCCTCACTGATATATAATGGCTGTCAAGTTACCCACACATGTGAATTAAACTATTCTGATTTTGTTCTATGGTTAAAAAAATGAGACATTTACAAAAATCTTTGTAACAGAATTATTCATAACAGCCAAAAAGTGGAAACAACTCAAATATCCATCAACTGATGAAGGGATAAATAAAATGTATTTATCTATACATTGGAATATTATTCAGCCATGAAAAGGAATGAAGTACTGATTTATGTTACAACATGGATAAACCTTGAAAACATGATGCTCAGTGAAAGCAATCAGTCACAGAAGGCCACATATTGCATGACTGCATCATATGAAATGTCCAGAATAGACAAATCCAGAGAGACAGAAAGTAGATAGTGGTTGCCAGGGGCTGGGGTGAGGGGGACTGGGAGTGACCACTCATGTGTACAGGACTTTTTAAAAATTAATTAATTGATTGATTGATTTTTTTGGCTGCGTTGGGTCTTCGTTGCTGCTCGCAGGCCTTCTCCAGTTGTGGCGAGCGGGGGCTACTCTTTGTTGCGGTGTGCAGGCTTCTCATCACGGTGGCCTCTCTTGTTGCGGAGCATGGGCTCTAGGCACGCGGGCTTCAGTAGTTGTGGCATGAGGGCTCAGCAGATGTGGCTTGCGGGCTCTAGAGCGCAGGCTCAGGAGTTGTGGCACACAGGCTTAGTTGCTCCGTGGCAGGGACCCCGGACCAGGGCTCAAACCCATGTGCCCTGCCTTGGCAGGTGATTCTTAACCACTGCGCCACCAGGGAAGTCCCTGTACAGGACTTTTGAGGGTCATGGAAATGTTCTGGAATCAGTAGTGATGGCTGTACAACTCTAAGAATATACTGAAAACCACTAAATTGTCCATTTTAAAATGGTGCATTTTATGGTACATGAATTAGATCTCAATTTTTTTAATGTAATATTTGAAATTTTATTTTTAATGCCATTATTATAAATAAGCTACACAAAAGAACCAGATTTAGTAGTAACACAGAGAAATGCTAATAAGTCTGCCTCATTATAAGTGATTATAAATCACTTATGCTACATTTGTATTAGGAAAATTGGATTACTGGATTAAAGGTGAGTTTACTCACTTACCTATGAAGTATAAGTTTGGTTCACTAAACTAAAAAAATCAAATCAGGGCTTCCCTGGTGGTGCGGTGGTTGAGAGTCCGCCTGCCGATGCAGGGGACACGGGTTCGTGCCCCGGTCTGGGAGGATCCCACATGCCGCGGAGCGGCTGGCCCCGTGAGCCATGGCCGCTGAGCCTGCGCGTCCGGAGCCTGTGCTCCGCAACGGGAGAGGCCACAACAGTGAGAGGCCCACATACCGCAAAAAAAAAAAAAAAAAATCAAATCAGTGTGTCTTTTTGTCTGTACAAAAGCAGGCAGGGGCTGCACAGCTGGAAGCATTGTCGGGCCGTGTCTGGGGGACAGGGAGCGCGTGTGCTGTGACTTCCCCGGCAGGTGATAAGACTCCCCTCTCCCTTCAATGCTCTGCTCTGCGCGGTGCTTCTGAATCAGCCTGACCAGTAGCTCAGAGTCAGCTGAGATGGTCTGCAGAACTGTCTATCATTTTCCCCATTTCTTAGGGAAATTGTTAATTGTTCTAGCTCTGAAGGCTTTTACAGCCCAAAAGAAAAAGGTATGGTTAATGAGTCTTGTGTGTGTGTGTCATGTTTGGTTTCTTTCCCCAGCAAAGGTGAACTGAAACACAGCTACAAAGAACAACTACTGCTGAAATTCAGAGTAAGAAAATGGAACCGATGAGACAGAAAGAAAGGACGAAGCCAGTGAGAATGCTCACGACTATCCCAACATGAGAATGTATAGATTTTTTTTTTTCCTCCCCCAAATTAGAAAGTAAAATCCAGTGTGTCTAACACACTTACCCTAACTGTGGCTTATGAGACTACAATGAAAGCTGCCTGCCACCAGATCTGGCTTCTAAGTACTCACTAGCTCCTGCTTCCTTTTTAGCGTGCATGATAAACTAACGACCTAAAACAATAGTTTGAGCTCCAAATAAACAGAGGAGCAGAAAGAATGGGCTGTTCTAGGAACAGTTATTTATCATCAAAGGGTCAAAGGAGGTCGCTGCAGCAAATCCATCCCTCTCATTCAGTAAAGACACTAAAGTGTATTAGGTGGCTGCCTCAACAGCCTCCCTGATATTTGCGAACTGCTAAAATATGAGTGTGCAAGTATTTTTTAATTTGCCCAGCTCATTATCTCCAAAGAGTTTATAACATCAGACCTGGAGCCTTCATGTAAACACATATTTCTTAAAAGAAAACCAGGAAATAGGTACTATCTTCTTTATCCTCCATCATCTGAGACTAGCCATCCATCCTAGCCTCATCATTTCTTGAATTCCTCAACCACAATGACCTTCAGCCATTCCTCTGAGTATTCCCTAGAATATGTCATCACTCACAACTGCCCTACTCTGAAATCTTGTTTTCCAAGATTACTTTTCTTCTCAATTACTTCCAGCCTTTTAGATTCCTTTTACATTCCTTTTAATACATCTACACTTTGGCCTCATTGAGACAATAGATGCAACCATCCTTCTATTTTCTATCAGTGCCTCCTAGTTCTGGCTCCTTTCTTGTCCAGTCTAGAATCCCAGGATCCATCACTTCAGCCATTTTCTAGCTACCCCCTTGCCAACACGTCTTCTGCCTTACCTGCTACTAATTCCTAATTCAGGAGTCAGCAAACCTTTTATATAAAGGACCAGAGAGTAAATCTTTTAGGCTTTGTGGTACATACAGTCTCTGTTTGAACTACTCAGCTCTGCTGATGTAGCACAAAAGCAGCCAAAGACAATATGCGAGCTGAGTGGTGTGGCTGTTTTCCAATAAAACTTTATTTACAAAAACAGGCTGTGGACCAAGAGGCTGCAGTTCCCCAATCCCTGTCCTAATCCTATTTCAATTTAAGTATCTACCCTTTTCATTCCTATCCCTGGGATGCTCAGCACTACAGCAGAAAAGCACAGGCGGCTGCAAATCTGGACTACAAATTACTACTCCGTCTTCTCAGTGTCTTATCAGCTCCCTCTTCCATTCTCTAGATTGGCTGTTCTAAATCTCCAGTCTCTTCACAGCCCTTTTACCACTCCAAACCCTCAGGCTTGGTAGGTGACCTCAGACAATAAGATACTGAGGCCATGACACACAGAGTGTGGCCCACGAAGGCTCAATGCATTTAAATTATTAAAAACAACAAAACCCTTCCCTCACATCTGGTACAGCCTTTCTCCTCTTTCCTTACAGGCCCGCAGCATGAGGTGACTCTCTTTCTGGTCTGGATTCTTGTCTGCCTTCCCCACATCATGCTCCATCTTGGGATCTCTCCCCCTACCTGACCCACCAGCTCTTGTCTCCTTTCTCTCACCTCGAATCCTTTCCTATAACGGCCTCTGTGTTCCATGTGGCAGTGCCATCATGACTTCTGTCCTATAGATGGAGATACTGACATGCAGAGAGGTCAAGGGCCTTGCCTAAGGTCACACAATTAGTGGTTGAGCTGAGATTATGAACCTAGGCAGTCTGACTCCAGAACCTGTGCCATTAACAACTATGCAATTCAGCCATTCTTTGTGCTATGTTGTGATATAATTACATTTACATAACTTTTAAAACCCAAAATACATTATTAAAATTTTTTGCTTTGAACAGTTGTATGTTACTTTTCAAATTAGAATTGAAATAAAATATATAGCATTTTATATTTACCCACATATTTATAATTTCCAGTGTTCTTTTTTTTTTCCACGAGTCACTGGGATCTTCCCTTACACATACAGTTTAGCAGTCAGTCAAGGATTTGGGCAGAGTTTATAAATGGAATCTGAGACTCCATCTGAGTCTCCCTCCCTTTCAGGGTTTCCCTCATAAATTTTCAGCTTCTCTGCCAGTGCTGAACTGTCTCTTTTGACATCTCAGGCCATGTGCACTGAACAGTACCCTCAAGGTATTAATTTCAGTTACTATATTTTTCAGCTTTGGAATTCATGAATTCACTTGATTCTTTTTTTAAAGAAAGTAGTATTCTATTCTGATGAAATTCCCCATCTTTTCTTCTGTTTTCTTGATTATATTAATCATAATTATTTTAAAGTACCTATCTTATAACTTCAGTATCTCGATTATTTGTGAGTCTCTTTCTGTTGTCTGTTTTCTCCTGTATTTCTGGTCATTTGTTCATTTCCTGGTATGCCTGGTAATTTTTTGTTGAATGCCAAACATTATGCATGAAAAATTGTAGCAGCTCTCAAGAAAGGATTTCATTGTCTTCCAGACACTTTGCTCTAGTTTAAGTTCGGTTTCAGCATTTGGGAGGGCTGTTCTATATTTGGCTTGTCCTTACTCCTAGAGTGTACTTCTGATGCTTAGGGTGTAGCCTGTTAGAGAGCCCAGCTGAAAGCACAGAGTATTTAGCACAGCCCCTACAATCTGGCATATCCTGAACTCCGACCTCTGTCTCTTAGAGCCACGAGATTATGAGAATCTCTGATTAGCTCGTCAGCCTCTTCCCATTTAGGTTGGCTAAACGGGTTGGCTGCTTCCCGTTTCGTTTCTCAGCATCTTATCCAGAACAGGAGCAGTTTAGCAGCAGGCAAATGTAACAGTAAGAAATTACACAAAGACTTAGGACTTTTTCTCTGTGATTCCCTCCCCTCTGGAATATTGGCCCCTTGAGTCCCTGACACCTTGGAAGTCCCAAACTCCAACCTTACCTCCCAAGCTCAGTGAGACTGTGGAAAGCCCAGGCCTCTAATTTTCCCTCAGCTTCTATCATCCTGCTCTGCTAATAAGCAAACAATGCAAGTGGGGAAAACTGAGGTGAATGTGGGACCAACTAAATGTGAACTAGTTCCTACTCTTCTCACATCACTTCTTTTTTTTTTTTTCGTGGTACGCGGGCCTCTCACTGTTGTGGCCTCTCCCGTTGCGGAGCACAGGCTCCGGACGCGCAGGCCCAGCGGCCATGGCTCACGGGCCCAGCCGCTCCGCGGCATGTGGGATCTTCCCGGACCGGGGCACGAACCCGTGTCCCCTGCATCGGCAGGTGGACTCTCAACCACTGCACCACCAGGGAAGGCCCTCACATCACTTCTGACACCAAACGTGTGGGTTTTCCACACAAAGGATTTCTCCTGTGCTCTGTGGACACCCAACTGGGTGCCCTACAATTTAATTCAATTCTGACACTAACTACCCAAAGTTAGTGCAGACCCCAGAGATTAAGGGCTGAAACCCTCAAGACTGCCCCCCATTTCAGACGCCAATTGCAAGTTCAGGCCTCCTCTATTTCTGATCTGTTGACTATAAATTGAAGGATCCCATGGTCCCCTCCTTGGGTTTGATAATTTGCTAGAATGGCTCGCAAAACTCAGGAACATGCTTTCCTTACTATTACTGGTTTATAAAGAAACAGCCAAATGGAAGGAATGCATAGAGCAAGGTATGGGATAGGGGCACAGAGCTGCCATGACTTCTCCAGGTGTGCCATCCTCCCAGAACCTTTATGTGTTCCCCAACCAGGAAGCACTCTAAACCCCGTTGTTTAGGGTTTTTATAGAAGTTCCAATACAGAGGCATGATTGACCAAATCACTGTCCCCTGATGATTAACTCAGCATCCACCCCCTCTCCTCTCCCCACAGGTCAGGGGTGGGCTTGAAAGGGCTTATTATGATTAACAAAAGATGCTCCTCTCTCTCCTATCACTCAGGAAATTACAAGGGTTCCAGGAGCTCTGTGCCAGGAATCAGTGATGAAGACCAAATATATATTTTTTATTATATCACAATATCACAATCCTTTTTCCTAGGATCCTGACCCATCATGTGTTTTCTACCTCGGTTGTTTTACAATGACTTCTAATAGTTTTCCAGCTTTAACCAGTATTTTTGGTGGAGGATTAGACAAATGCTATCTCCTTCATCTTAAGTAGGAGAAGAAGTCTTCCTTGTTAACTGGTTTTAGAGGAACTTCTTGCTAATTTTTTTAATTAAATGTACTTGGTACACAAGCAGTGACCAAAATTTATTCTCAATTTTCTTTTTGTGGTACTTGTGAAAGAAATGAATCAAAATAACAACTTCCCAGGGGACAGCCATGCACATAAACTAACATGGCCATCATAACCAGTACTAATTGGGTTCTCCATCAGCAGTCTCAGCAGAAAAGTTGATCTGGTGACAAAACTAAGAATTAGTCTTATTTTAGGCTACTCAATTCAAAAAAATTCTGGAAAGAGCAGTAAGAAGAGTCTTTTGTTATTCACTGGCCCTACTAGCACCAAGATAAATTTCTTTAACCTCAACATTTTGGCTTCCACTGTTTGTATTTATATTGTACTTCTGACCTGAATTTGAGGCAGTTTAAAAGACTTATATTAAAAACTTTATATTTATATGAGTTAATTAGCATATTATCCTATACAAGAATAAACTACTTTGTCTTTGAAAAATGCACCAGCAAACAAGTTATTCTTTTACTAATTAACTTTACAGAAGAAAGTGTAATTATAAAAATGTAGGATTTAGTATCTGATGGCCAGTGACCTGGAATCTCAACTGGCTTTATCCTTTATCACCCAGTCTAAAGAATACTGCAACCCTCTTAATGTTTTGTAAGACAGAAAAGGGAAGAGATTCTCCACTGTTTTTGGAATCAGTACACAACTCTTTTAAAAAAGGGAAAACACACACACACATATGCATGTGTTCCCATATATATATATATAGATAGATAGATAGGTGTGTGTGTGTGTATACACACCGACGTACACACTAAACAATTTTTTTCATATAGTTTTTTAATAATTAGCCTAAATGTTTAACAGGAAGCTCTTCTTTAATGCTAGTTCTTTCTAACTTGTTCTGCATCAAAACTGTTCAGAACGTGTGCTTCAATCAAGCACTTGTAATCCACAAAGATGAACTGCTATTAGCCCTTTAATAAAAGGGGACTTTCCCAGCTCAAGTACCCCTCTTAATACCAATGGATGGAGAGTAAAACGAGGGAACAAAAACAGGAGACAGAAAGCAGAGAAAAGTAAAAGAGAGTACTTCACAAGAGGTTTTTTGTAGACTCACCCCACGTGGTTAAAGTCTTGAGGTTTTCATCCTCCATCTGAACCAGGCCGGATTCTGTTCGTTTTTGATGGTCCTTACTGATTATTACAGTCTGTTTCACTGGGTCAAATGTTTTGAATGAGGGAGAGACAGAGAGTGTCTCCACAGAGCTCTGGTTATGGAAAGTAGAATCCGGCTTTGATATCCTTAAATTAGGGTTGATGAACTCTTCATTACTAGATGGCCAAATTGCTGGTAAAGTTGTCAATGTTTCAAAACTTTTTGCAGCTGGCTGCTTTTCTAGAGACGTTTGCAAAGGGTTTTCTATTACAGTATTTGTAATGGTACTGTCTGATTTCCTGTCGAAACTCACACTTGTCTGCAGAGCTGGGCTTTTTTCTGAGGGAACAGGCACAGCATCTGTGAAGTAACAAATAAGAACTGTGAACAAAAAATAAAACTGAAAATATTTCAAATTTACTGCATTTTTAATAATTGGATTTTTTTAATGACATAACAGAATTCTCTATTTAGTCGTTTCTACTTTCTTACTATGTTCCTATTCTGTCTGTATAAAGTATACCCAAGCTATAATTGATGCACTAGTCATTTGGTGGCTGTCTTCTCTCTCTCTCTCCTCACTGAAGCCAAGTCAAGGAAAGCTTCAAATAACTTGTCTTTAAATATTTCTCCCTTCACCCACTTTTCTGTCTCTGAAACCACTATATTTTTAGTGCCTTCAAACCTTCATCTCTTACAAGATAAACTAGAGAAAATATGCCACATCATACTGGTCTAGCCTTACAGAACCCCCAGCTACAAAAAAGCCTTTTTCCCCAGAAATAAAAAATGTCTTCCCACCCCAGTGTCTATACAAAGCCCGTAAAAGAAAATCACTCTCTTAGATAGCAACCTAATTTTCATGATAAATCTCTGTGGAAGAAAAAAAGCAATTTTCCAGAGCAGTTGTGATGATTACTAAAATGTAAGTTCCATCAGGTCAGGGATCTTTGTTCCTTTTATTCATTAATATTACCAAAGTACCTAGAATATAACAGACAAAGTACCTGGAATACAACAGACAAATAATATTTATTACAAATTGAAGGAATTGAAAGAATGGAGAGGATCTGGAATTTAGGGTGGGTCTGATATGGAAATATTACTGAATATGAATTATGAGCCTGGTCCAAGTTTCTAGATGCAAATTGTTATCAACACTGTCAGTGCTAGGGACTTGCTCTCAGATATTTTCATCTGAAGTTGGATATGGAAGGAAAGAAAACTGAGAGAGGGCAAGAGGAAGACTGTCTCATTTGAGCTCCCAAAAGAGAGGAGGCACCAGGAATTAGTAAGTTGCTATTTTCATCTGAAGTTGGATATGGAAGGAAAGAAAACTGAGAGAGGGCAAGAGGAAGACTGTCTCATTTGAGCTCCCAAAAGAGAGGAGGCAGCAGGAATTAAGTAAGTTGCTATCAAGTGTTTACATATCACAATGTGCATCACAACATACCTCACAGTGTGCAGTGAGATGCTTATTATCATCACTTGCAGGCTCTGAGTTATTATAAAGAAAAACACATTTTCTTTGACTCTAACCTTCCTTTCCATTTTCATCCACAGTTGGAGGCTAACCTGGGCAAAAGTGCTGCTAGTTTACCACAGAATCAGACAGTTCAAGAAACCTAAGTCATTACCTCTACCAGGAATTCCATTTTTTCCCAGACCTCTCATCTCCAAACTTTTTCATCTTTTAAAACTCAATTCAACTCTCACCTTCTCTATAAAGCTTGCCCTGATTTTTTTTCCTCGTCTTATCCTATTATTGTTTATCTTACCATACCCTGTTTGGAGCCCTGTGAGCAGTTGTAACACTTCATCTTGTTAACTACAAGTCTGGCTGCCTACCTGAAAACAGGCTCCTTGAGGAGACCTTACTAGGAGTTTTCTTTACACCGCAGCACACAACAGTGCCATTCCCATAGGATGTGTTTGATAAGTGCTTGTTGAGTGAAAAGCCAAACGGAAGCACAAGAACAAAGAAAGGTAATGCCTTTGTTTTTTAAATTGAATATAGTTTAACTACTTAATAACTTCTGAAATATTCCCGATGTGCATATGATCAAGTTATATACCTAGCTGATAAACGTTCTTTAAAAAATATATTCTTAGTAGAATATGAGATCAATTGTATCCCAAAGTGCCTGTGTACATCACCAGATTGACATAAAAGCATTCCTAAAAAGTGAATTTTAGTTAAGTATTTTTCCATTGACTTTAATTTTTCTTAGGAGGAAAGTCTTTCTATAAGAAATGAAATCCTCTTGAAATTTAGCAATATGTAAACTAAGATAATTCAGAGTGACAATGACTTTCTGATGACAATATTCATAATAACACTCCATCTAAATCTCAGAATTGGGATGTATAAAGTCATCTGTATAACCATAATTTTAAAGTTTAGTACAAAAGTTTAAAATTACAAAAGAAAAAAAAAAAATTAAAATTCAACGAAAGAAACCAGACTGGAGTCATTATGTTTCTATCAGCCCCCTTTCTCAATAGTCCGGAAAGAACAGAATGCAATCTTCTGGTTGCTTAGACTTTTTAAAAAACCGATAACCTTTTAAAATGAATAAAATCCTATGGTCTTGGGCTTCCCTGGTGGCGCAGTGGTTGAGAGTCCGCCTGCCGATGCAGGGGATGCGGGTTCGTGCCCCGGTCTGGGAGGATCCCACGTGCCGCGGAGCGGCTGGGCCCGTGAGCCATGGCCGCTGGGCCTGCGCGTCCGGAGCCTGTGCTCCGCAACGGGAGAGGCCACAACAGTGAGAGGCCCGCATACCGCAAAAAAAAAAAAAAAAAAAAATCCTATGATCTAAAAGAGAAAGCACGATGACAAATCGAAAATAATGATTTTAAATGCACAGATGACCTAAAAGAGAAAAATCTTCACTTAAATGGAAAGCTAAAGAGGCCTGGAGACTCTAGACAGCAAGTTGTACTGGGTTTCTATGCCATCAGCCGGGTTTCATCTCTGCTCTTTCTGTGCAACATGCCAAACTGATCCTCTTCAATTCAATCTCTACTTTAGTTATTTATAGTTCATGTTAAAAAAAATCCTGCAAAAATTCCCTCTTGTTTCAGTGACAAAGTCTACATGCCTTGGGTTTAAAGGCCCTTCATTGCTTATTTTCTATCCTTACTCAGTAGGAAACTAACCCTCAGTCAGGCCATTCTCTTGGTTACTCACACACCCCATGTTCATTCAGGTCCCTTTATCCTCATTCTCCGTGTTATGTCATTATTACCATTGATTTCTCACCCTGTACTCCAACACTGGAACACCCTCCCCGTTCTCTGTCTACTTAAATCCTACCTATTCCTCAAGGCCCTTCTCAAATAATTACTACTTCTGGAAGCTATTTCCAGTCATGTCTATTGCTCAATCCTAATCCTTCCCTTCTATGAAATAGTATTTATTTCTGTAAACTCATTTTTTTCACTGAATTATTTGCTGTATAGAGCCTATCACACACCATATTATGTTCCTGCATTCTGACTTCATAGCCTCCACCATGCTTTTGCCTACAGGAGGTGTGCAAATATTTGTTAAATTTAATAATTCCTTAATTTGTAAATTATCTAATATCAATTTTATATGTTGACTTTGTGTATAACAATGCATAGTGTATGTGAAGCCTAAAAATAAGAATGATCAATCAGGAAACGCTTGTTGAGCACCTACTGTTTGCACTGAACTGTATTAGATTTTAGAGACAAACTTAAGAAGAAGTCATAGTTCTAACTGTCAATGAACTTAAGAGCAAGTGTGTATTTTATTGAGATAGATAAGTAGATAGGTAGAAGGAAAGAATATATATACATACTTGCAGGCATATACACACTAAGTGCCAAAGACATAAAAATAACTAATAATACAAGTTACCAGTTCAATTTCACAATGTATAGGAGACTGCAGCTTCTCAATAAATGAGTGAATATAAAGAATACATTTGTTTAGCAAATGGTCTTTTTCGTGGAAAAAAAAGAAAGTATTTGTATATTTGTATAAAGATTTACATAACGTAAATTGAACATGTTTCAGTTTGGGTTCCCCCAAAAGCAGACTCTGAAAAAAAGACTTAGATGCAGGTAGTTGATTTGGCTGGTGATCCCAAGAGCACAAGTGAGGGAGGAGGAAAGGTAAAACAAAAAAAGGGCAAAAGCCAATAAACTGTATTAATTACCAGATTATAATATATATATATATACACACACACACGCACACACACACATACACACATATATATTGTGCTGAAAGGAAATGAAAACTGTCAATGCAGAATTCTATGTTCAGCAATAATGTCCTTTAAAATTGAAGGCAAATTAAAACATATTCAGATGAACAGAAACTAAGAGAATTAATGGCTAGCAGACCTTTATAGCAAGAAATGCTACAGGAAGTACTTCAGGCTGAAGAAAACTTATTATACCAGATGGGAAGCTGGATCTTTGGGAAGGATAAGGAGTGCTAGAAATGGGAAATATTCAGGTAAATATAGAATATTATTTTTTCTCTTATTTCTTTAAAATATATGTGACTGTTTAAAACATTATAACACCATGTGTGAAGTAGTGCAACAGATGTAAATATAATTTATACTCTACAGTTATGGCATAAGTGATGGGGCAGTAAATTAGACCTATTTGTTGCAAGATTCTTACATCTTATGCAAAGTGGTGATGCAATGGGACTGCACAAGGTTCAGGATATATAAATTAATCCCTAGAGAAACCACTAAAATTAATACAAAGAGGTATAACTAAAAATCCAATTTAAAAACAAAGTCACAAGTAAATTGAAAGTAAAAGGATTTTAAAAGACATACCATGTAACAATAAGCATTAGAAAGCTGAGTGGCTATATTAAGATCAGATAAAATAGGCTTCAAGACAAAGGGTATTATTAGAGAACAAAAGGGACAGTTCATGATGACAAAAGAGTCAATCATCTGGAAGATATAAACATAATATGTGTATGTAGATGTATAACAGAGTTTCAAACTAAATGAAGCAAAAACTGATAAAATTAAAGAGAGAATTAGACAAATCCAACCAAATCACAGTTGGCAATTTTGATACCCCTCTCTCAGCAAGTGACAGAATACACAAAATATCAGGATACAGAAGACATAAACAACACTATCAACTATCTTGACTTAATCAACATCTATAAAGCACCACACCTAACCACTGCCGGAATACACATTTTTTGGTAAATTTGCAAGTATACGTGGTATGTTTACCAAGATAAACTATATGCTGAGCCATGAAACAAATCTCAATAGACTTTAAAAGCTTGAAATCTTATATTAACTTCTCTGGCCAGTGGAATTGAATTAGAAATAAATAATAATATACCCAGAAAAAACTCCCCAATATTTGGAGATTTAAAAACACATTTCAGGGAATTCCCTGGTGGTCCAGTGGTTAGGACTCTGCGCTTTCACTGCCTAGGGTGCGAGTTCAATCCCTGGTCAAGGAACTAAGATCCCAGAAGCCGTGCGGCGCAGCCAAAAAAATAAATAAATAAAAACACACTTCAAATGCCCATAGGTCAAAGAAGAAACTCTGTTAAAATAACTGGTGCTGATTAGACTTCCTCTTCTGGCTAAGATGGAACAGAGACTGGATTTAACCTACTGCTTAAAACAACCGAGAAACTGGACAAAATTAATGAAACAGTGTTGCCAGACTGTGAACTTCAGGCAATACAGGACAGTGAATCCTGAAAGAAGGAAATTAAAGAAGGTGAGCTCTAAGGATTTTCCCAGTGTACTGCCTGGAGAGAGTTTCCAGGCCACAGAGAAGGAAGTGGGAACCCAGGGGGAGTGCAGTAGTATCCGAATTGAGGAGATAGAGCTGGGCAGCTGCGGAGGCTAAGATGATAGGAGTGTGTAGGGTAGAGTACCAGAGAGACCTCTGGAGATCTGCTGATCAGTGCAGGCAGGTGAGGAAGCTACCTGAAGCCGGGGCATGCACCTCCTGAAAGGAACAGTAGGTGTGATCTTCAGAGCTCACACGGGTGGGGAGTTCATGCATCCAGTAGCCAGTGGGAGACCTCATCATTCACAGGACACTGGTTAGAGTAACACACATTGCTGGTGGGAATGTAAGAGGGTGCAATTACTTTGGGAAACAGTTTGGCTGACCCAGCATTCCACTCCTAGGTATTTGCCAATAGAAAACAAAATTTAAGTCCTCACAAAGACTTCTTCATGAATGTTTTTTTGTTTGTTTGGTTGGTTTTTTGTTGTTGTTGTTTTTTTAATTTTTTGGCTGAGCCGCATGGCACGTGGGATCTTAGTTCCCCGACCAGGGATCAAACCCGCACCCTCTGCATTGGAAGCGTGGATTCTTAACCACCGGACCGCCAGGGAATTCCCAAGACTTCTGACAGACAAAATCTGAAAACAACCCAAATGTCCCTCAATAGGTGAGCGGATAAACAAATTATGGTATACCCATACAATGAAATATCACTCAACAATAAAAATGAGTGAACTATTGATGCACACAGCTTCAAAATAATTAGGCCAGTGAAACAAGACAGACAAAAAAGCACCTACTGTATGAATCCATTTATATAAATTCTAGAAAATCCATAAAATCTATAATGACAGGAAGTAGATTAGTGATTACATAGGAACAGGGAAGGGGCAAGGCAGGGAAGGGCAGGTGTAAGGATTACCAAGGGCACAAGGAAACTTTGGGGAATGATGAGTATTATCTTGATTGTGGTTGTCATTTCATGGGTATATACATATGTCAAAACTTATCAAATTATACACTTTAAATATTTACATTGATTGTATGATAATTATACCTCAATAAAGCTGCCAGAACCATTACTGGTACACCATTTTGTCTCTTTACTGGATTCTGGCTGATACAGTATTTTAGGTAAATTATTGCTATACCTTTAAATTAAATGCTCTAGGGCTGGGAGAGAATAGAAATAAGGAAAAGCAACCAGGAGACCGAGAAATTCAGATTCTAAGGTTAATTTAATACCAAAACAAGTACCAAGAAACTACACATTCAGGCACTGTGTGAGGTTTAGAGGTACAAAGATGTCAAAGAGGTTCAAGGAAGTCTCCTGAAAGAGGTAGTGTTTGAGCCGAGCTGAAAGTAGGAGAAGTCAACCAAGATGAGACAGATGGGAAGGGTGTCCAAATAGATGGGACAACCTCAGCAAAGCAATGAAGGTTACAGACAGCGTGGGGCGGGGGAAAGCAGGGCAGATACAAACCATTCGGTGGTACTAGAGCAAAGTGTGTGGCAGAGGGGAGGAGTGAAATCTGGAGGGAAAGGAAGGAGCCAGGGCCAGGGGACCTCATGACTGACAGGCAGGAGTGATGAGGAAGAAGGAAATTGAAATCTCAAGACACTCCTTGAAACTCATTCCTCTGTGGTTGCTTCAGCTGAATTCTGCTGGCTCCTCCATCTCACTAAGCAATCTTTTCAATGTTCTTCCCTGGCTCTGTTTCCTCTAAAATGTAGACAGTCTATCCTTGGCCCCTTTCTTTTCTGCCTCTGCAATACCCCAGGGCGATGTCATCTATTACCATACTTAAAGGAGGATGAGATCTATCACCTGTAAGCAAGTAATTCACACATTTTAATTCTCAGCTCTGACTTCTGCTGAGTTTCAGCCCTAAATATATAGTCATCCCTCTGCACAGGGCAGTCTCACTACCCTCCAGCCTCCTCATCCTTGGGTGTTTGTTCTACCTCTATTCATATGACCATGAACCTCCCAGTCACGCAGGTTATTTTGGAGCATAGCTGCTCCCACAGCCTCTAAAAGGTCTCCCCGCCCTGTCCCCTCAGTTCAAGCTGCATAGCACAGCCAGAGTGACATTTCCAAACTGAAAATCTGATCATTTTCTTTCCAATACTTCTTCAAACTACTTAATATGGTTTACAAGGCTCTTCATAAATCAGTCCCCATTTACCTCTCGTCTCGTTTTGTACCACTCTTCCTAAAACCGTGTGATTCTGCTATGCTTAACTTCTCCCAGTTCTTCACATTTACCACGCTCCTTCCAGGCACCAAGTCTTCACCCACACTGTTCCTCCTGCCTGCAATGCTCTTCTGCCTCTTTATACCTGACTCCAGCTTCCAGGGCGATGGCCATTAGGCGGACATACACTTTCACGTCTCTCTGGTTTTGCTCATGCTCTTCCCTCAGTCCAGAATATCCTCATCCTTACCCTTCTCTATCAAAAGCGATTTCACTCTTCTAAACTCGATTCAAATACTACCTCCTTTGTAAAGTCTTTTCTATATCCTCAAAGTTAAAATGAATCCCTCTTTTCTTTGCTTTTGCATAATACAATGTGAATATTCTTATTTTCACTTATTATTTCAAATATTATTCATTCATTTGACAAATATTTATTACGTATTAGTAAGTGGCAGGCACTAAGCTCTGGTATCAGCAATAAACAAATCTGTGGTTGACGACCTGTTAGAGCTTGTTGACAGCTCTGGCACCCCTGGAGGCTGAACACCTGCTCAGGGCACACATCCTGCTCAACTTGCTCAACCTGTAACTGACCGGTGGAGTACCTAAACAGTCACTTGATAAATGTTTGTTCAAGGAGTCATTATCTGGATGATCTAGTCACTAAGAGAAACTTGACTATAGGACAGGAGAAGTCTTAGAGGACATTCTAATTCAGTCCCTTGGTGATACACAGGAGAACCTGAGACTTCCAGAGATTAGGTGACTTGCCAGGATCACATAATGATTCAAGGGCAGAAGTAGGACTAGAACTCCAGATTCCTGACTTCTAAACCAATGCTCTTTTTAGGGGAGTAAAAGGACCAAAGAGTGTGGTAGAACCAGCTGCACCAAGTACTTCTTTACCACAGTTGTTGTAATGGTGCGTAACTGTGAAGTGACTGGGTTCAGGCCATTTGTCCCTGGGGCTGCCTTTAGGGATGCGGGGCCTTGTAGAGGGGGACAGAGTTAAGCTGGCCTGTGTATCTGTGCCTGTCTGTCTTCTCCCAGGAAGGGATATGGGGTAGATTTTTTCTTGGATTCATATAAAGAATGAACAGCATTTATGGAAAATTTTCTGAAGCCCAGGAGAACCTGTGGGGATTTGATGGAGAACAGCAAAACGTTTGTCTTTTTATGTTTGAACACAAAGCGCATAAATGGATACTCTGTAAACACTAAAGGGTTTGTTTCGTGAGGGCTTCCCAACTTTCTCTGGGAGAGAATTTCTCTGAATTCCACTGAAAAGGCAGAGAGGAGTACAGAGTGAATTAATTTGGTTGGCTTGCTTTATCTGGTTTCTCATTTTCTTTCAATTTAAACCTGAATGTCAAAAAGCTTTATTCTCAAGTATATATCCAGCAGACTCCTGGATGGGAAGCCCAGTATTAAATTATGAGACTGTACCCAGTCTCTTTATTGTACAGTGATTTACACCTGCTAATATACTTGATTAATGCAGAATAGGACCTTGAAATGTCAGTCATATTAAAGCTGGTTTGGATATTCTTGACAGTTATCTTTAGGAAGAAGCTTATTCCCTATGTAAGACATCAGACAGCATATTTAAACGCAGACTTATCACCAAAATGCCTGAAGCAAGGAAAAAAAAACCCACCACCAACACACCTCCACGCTTTGAGCCTAAGGACAAAAGAGAAATAGCTATGCTGTCGAAGGTACTGAAAATGTTTTTGCTGGTTTGGAGACGATGATGAAATCATTTTTAAAAGAGAACATCAGATTTAATTCTGAGTTGAGAGACTTTGCCTACAGACAGGAACATTCCCATACTGGTAACACCTTTTCATTTTTCAATAATTCCACTGCCTTGTTTCAGGTACTATAATCACTGCAAATTATTTTATATTCTATTATATTGTGAATCTGATAATGGGTGTTATATTCCAACAGAGTTATTGCTGTGATCAGTTCTCCTAGTCTGATACACAGTATCCAATTACAGCTACAAAGCAGAGAGTGGGCATGCACGACAAAAGATGGATGCCAACATATGTCTTTCTGTAGTTTAAAACTGTGTAACTGAAGGAGCTTCTACTTTAGTAATTATGTTAACCAAAGGAAATAGGACCTGAAGATAATAAGGCATATATATAATGGAATATTACTCAGCCATAAAAAGAAACAAAATTGAGTTATTTGTAGTGAGGTGGATGGACCTAGAGTCTGTCATACGGAGTGAAGTAAGTCAGAAAGAGAAAAACAAATACCATATGCTAACACATATATATGGAATCTAAAAGGAAAATGGTTCTGAAGAACCTAGGGGCAGGACAGGAATAAGACGCAGATGTAGAGAACGGACTTGAGGACACGGGGACGGGGAAGGGTAAGCTGGGATGAAGTGAGAGAGTGGCATGGACATACATACGCTACCAAATGTAAAATAGATAGCTAGTGGGAAGCAGCCGCATAGCACAGGGAGATCAGCTCGGTGCTTTGTGACCACCTAGAGGGGTGGGGATAGGGAGGGTGGGAGGGAGACGCCACAGGGAGGAGATATGGGGATATATGTATATGTATAGCTGATTCACTTTGTTATAAAGCAGAAACTAACACACCATTGTAAAGCAATTATACTCCAATAAAGATGTTAAAAAAAAGATAATAAGGCCATTTTGCTAAGAGGCCAGAGTTATAAATAATTAACATGGAGGGGTGATTTGAATTGCTCATTAATATATTGGTTTAAAGTAGACAGGCCGTTAATTTAAAATGGATATTTAATGTGAAAGTTAAATAACATGTTTGACATGAAAATCTTAATATATTTACCTTACAATATATACATAAAGCTCCAAATAATCATAATAAGTTAGAATAGCTCTACTCTCCATATGATCTATGATAAGTGTGTGTGTGCATATGTGTACGTGTGGGTGTATACACACACAGTTATAGGTTCTGAGAATTTTTTATCGTATATCATTATATTTAACTGTAGTATATATTATATCCAAGTATTAACATAAGAAAACATATTTGGAAAATACAGCTGTGAAATATGCAAAGTATATTTACTACTTCTTTCGATATAAATTTGAGATAATGGTTTAGCGTCTCACAGAAAAATATGGACACATTTAAAATTAAGGTGCTTTTCTTTAAAAATCTTCAAGTGGGACGGCTGAAGACTTTCAGGCCACGAAAATGGCTCACAATGAATGGATTATAAAATAGGTAGATACAGGATGCTCATTATTAAATTTTACACCATAGTTATGGTTCCAACAATAATAAAAACTATAATTTCCCTCAATAGATTATCGTTATCAAAACTGAAGCTGGACATGTCTTCGGGAAGCTGGTGATCATTACCTATGTCCATTTTTCTGTTTTTTAGGCTAGAGTTTAAGTGGATCTGTTCTCTGGCATGCTAAGGTCTCCACGTGCTACAGGGTATACTCTAGGCTGACCGAGATGGGCAGGTGCCTGAAGTGTTTGTGACCACCCAACCAAATCTTGTAATGACAATAAAACCCTACAGGTGACTCCAGGAGAGTAAAATATTAAGCTAAATTGGGTCAGAGGTTTAATTCTGACATGAATTAAATATACGAGATGTTTGAAATGGTACCCAGCCCACAGTAAACAAATAAACAGGTACTGTATTTCGGGAGAGTCTAAAGAGGTGGCATTACGAGGGAGTCCCCACCACGGCCCTGCCTGGAAGCAGACTGGAATCGGAACACACCAGTACTCTCCCTTCTCCCCAGAATTTCTGTATTCACAGACCACAGGCACGATGCATGCTCTTTGTACCCACTGGTTCTTGGTATTTGAGACCACGAGACCTGGTGTGCCGTGGAAAGATGACGATGAGGTGAGGAACTATACAGTTCTCAAACATTTTCCCCATTATATGTACAGACCAATAATAAACTTTTTTACCTCAGTACTGAGTATAAATCATGTCTAAGTCTGCAATACCGCACAAACCTTTAAATATCATTTAAATTGTGAATTCAAATGAAGTGCTATTTCTCATGAAGCATGAGTGCTCTACTACTCAAAATAAGCATACACACAAAACCCTGACCTAGTAAAACTTCAAGTATTATATAATCTATGTCCCTTTGGAAAACACCTTACTGAATACCTGATGACAGGTACCTTTTCTCTTCCCCCAGCAAAGGGGGATGGTCCTTGTTCTTACAGCTCTCTGCATATATATATATATATATATATATATATATATATATATATATATATATATATATATATATATATATATATATATATAATTGAAATATAATTGATGTACATTATGTGAGTTTCAGGTGTACTACATAGTGATTTGACATTTGCATACATTATGAAATGATCACTATGACAAGTCTAGTAACCATCTGTCTCCATATAAAGTTATTACAATATTGTTGACATATTCCTTATGCTGTATATTACCTCCCCATAGCTTATTTATTTTATAACTAGAGGTTTGTACCTCTTAAGCCCCTTCACCTATTTAGCCCGTAGCTTATATTTTAATAATATGACTTACAGCACCATATTGGAATTTATCTATTAACGTTTCATTTGCTCTTTTTATTCCAGCACCTTCCATATATTTTCATTCATTCATTTATGCAACAAATACATTGAGGATGGATCATGTACTATGCACTGTGCCTGAAAATACAAAAGCCAGCAGAATTAGACCAGCAAAGCCTTTAGACATTGTTAATTCACTGGAATTACAAAACATAGAAGATAAAATAACCACAAATATATTTAATTTGTTTAAAGAAATAAAAGCTTGAAAAGATGAGCAAGAAATGAGAGATTATAAAAATAAAACCAAGTAGATCCGACAAAGATCCAAGTAGACTTCTAAGAATGAAAAATAAAATAACTGAAATGAAAAAAGAATAATTGGTTGATTTAAGCAGGAAATTAACTCCAGTTGAAGAGAAAATTGGGAACTGAAAGACAGGTACAAAGAAATCATTCAAAAACACAGCACAGAGATCAGAGAGAAAGACAATATGGATGTGAGGAGTGAGAGGGTCTACATCCCACCTGACCAGAATTTCAACTCTCCTTCCAGTCTCCGGTCACCTGCCCCATGATGTGTCAGTCACACGTGCGTGAAAGATTCCCCAGCACACCAGGTGCTGTCCCACCTCTGTGCTTTTGCTCTGGCTGCTTTTTTACTTTTCTTTCCCTTCCGTCTTCTGGAGGTCGACTGAAGGAACACAGCTCCCGCCTCTGAGCTCAGCTTCTGACAGGTGCTGGAACAGAGGCAGGGGGTAAGGGACAAGTGTCTGCCTCTTCCTCGTCTGGCCCCTGTCATGGTCACGTATCTGTTGGTGGCTGTGGCTTCTCTGGCTAGGATGGCCATCCGGGCCCCCTGTACGGCAGGCACCCCACGCCGGCTCTCCTGTGGGGTGAGCACGAGTGTGCCCTGGGGAGCCCCCACTCCCGAACGTGGGCCGTCCAGGTCTGGCTCGGCTCCTTCCACCCACGCCCCTGCTGCCCCGCCGCGACCCCACAGACGCAGTCTAGCGCCTCAGGTCTGACATGCGTTAGGATCCTCTCCTCCTCTCCTCTCCCAGGAGACCGAGAGAAAAGCCACACTGTAAACCGATGCTCTCCAAGCCGCCTGGCTCCTCAGGAGTTTCCCACAGACCCTTCTGCTTGTCCTCGGCGCTCCCGTTTCCCTCAAAGACAATTCCAAACCGCCACTGCTCTCCTCAAGCACTCCCGTCAAGCTGACCTTCTCTCCCTCACTTCAGAAGATGAGCTTCTCCCTTATTCATCAACAAGAGAGACTCTAAGCTGATCCGCTTCAGCCTCTCACCCTCGTGCTCACCTGCTGACCTTCGTCC
>NW_006780611.1:9116590-9127389 GCF_000442215.2 Lipotes vexillifer | reverse complement strand
TGCTGAACTGCGTCCACAACCAGTCCTACACCTTCCCTCAGCCCTTCCCTCCCACGCCCACTGGGCCTGTTCTGCCAGCCGTGTCCCTGAGACCCCCACACAAGTCACTTCCTCTCTTTCTTGTTGCAACTTCTTTTCTATTAGCTTTCTCCTCTCAGCTCAGAGGAGCCCAGTCTCTTCTACTGTACATACTTCTTCTCTGAGCTCCTCTGGTTGTTGTTGAATCTTTCTCCTGCTCCCCTCGCCCAAACACACTGAAAATTGATTCTTCCCCCACACACAGTGAATTCACTTCCTTCTTTCCTGTTCACTTCGTTCCTCAAAACGCTATACTCTGGCTTCCATTCCTACCCCTCTCTCACCCCGCAGCGGCCCTCTGAGAGGCTAGCGCTGGCCTCTTAATTGCTGAATCCAGTGGACATTTTTCAGTCCTTACATCACACGACTTCTCTGTGGCGTTTAAGATTGGTTAGTCTCTCCTCCCTCCGCGTCCTTCATTTCACACCTTCATTCATTCCGAAGATATTTATTAGGCAATGTGTCACACACTATTCTAGTTACTAAAACTACAACAGTGAACAAAAACACAAAGTCTTTGTCCTCTTGGAGCTCACATCATAGTGAGGGAAGAAGAAATGAACAATTAAGTACTTATATATAGTAAGTCAGATGGTGGTAAGTTCTGCGGCAGACAATGAAGCAGTTAAGGGGTACAGGGAAACCCAGGAATGAGCAGGCCAGTGGGGAGAGGGAGGGGGACAGGCCTCACTGTTAAGGTGATATTTGAGCAGAAAACTAAAGGAGGTGAGAGAGAAAAGCACGTGGACTAGTGGAGGACAGAGTGTTCCAGTAGGAGGGAAGCATCCCTGTAGAGACCTAGAGGCAGGAGGGTGCTTGACAGGCCCCAGGAACACCAAGGGATCTCAGGCGGCGTTGCAGAGCGAGCAACGGGGAAAGGGCGGGAGAGGAAGGCAATCAGAGGAATGATATGCTATGACTTCTTTTTTATAAAATCACTTTGGCTTTTTTTGTGAAGAAAGGCTATGGGGGCAAGGAGAGGAGCAGGGCCACAAATTAGGAGACTCCTGCAATAAACCACGTTAGCAGTAATGGGCAGGACCAGGACAAGCCACGGAGGTGACCTGATTCTGGATATATTTTGAAGGTAGAGCAGATATGAGAGAAAGAAATAAGCCAGGGATGACTCTAAGGTCTGGGTTGGACGCATCTCTATTCCAGCTGCCGTTTGGGAGGCTCCTCACAGACTTCCAGCCTCTTTCTGCTGAGGTCTTTCTGCCCTCCAGGCACCACTACTGGACAGGGCCCAATATGACCAAGATGGCTCTCTGTCGTGCAAAACCCGCATCTGGGAAGCCCTTGTTCTGATCAGCTACAGGGCACAGGCCAAAACCAATTCACCAGGCCTCAGTGGCTTTACTACCAACGCTACTGGTCAGCGTCTCTCTCTCCAGGCCAGAGTCAGATCCTGACTATAATTCCAGGTATGAGCCAGGCACTGGTTCTCCAATTCCAGAGAACGTATTTCAGAGCCTCTCTCACTGGGGTTGGGGTTAGCAAGTAGCAGTCTCTTCACTGCTCCCCCAAAAGGGGACTGCATGGAGACTCACAGCATATGGTAATAGCTCCCTCCCAAGACATTTCTTCACCAGACTCTTCCACCACACTGTCCCCTTATAACATTCCAAACTGTATGTGTGCGTGTGTGTGTGTGTGTGTGTGTGTGTGTGGCGAGGGTGGGGCTCAAGAGTCACAGAGTAGGTTTTCCTCCATTTCCTTTTAAAAATTTCCACATATGGACTTCCCTGGTGGTGCAGTGGTTAAGAATCTGCCTGCCAATGTAGGGGACACGGGTTCGAGCCCTGGTCTGGGAAGATCCCACATGCCGCGTAGCAACAAAGCCCCTGTGCCACAGCTACTGAGCCTGCTCTCTAGAGCCCGTAAACCACAACTACTGAGCCCGCGTGCCACAACTACTGAAGCCCGTGTGCCTAGAGCCCGTGCTCCGCAACAAGAGAAGCCACTGCAATGAGAAGCCCGTGCACCGCAATGAAAAGTAGCCCCCACTCGCTGCAACTAGAGAAGGCCCACGTGCAGCAACGAAGACCCAATGCAGCCAAAAATAAATAAAATAAATAAATAAATACTTCCACATATGGATATGGTATATGATATCTATTTTATTATTAGCTCCTAAGGCAAAAGAGAGTCAGAAAGAGTCCATTTTAACATCCGAATACACATACGTAGCCTGGCAGAGTCCAAAGTTAATATATTAACCCACCTTCTGAATCATTATTCAGAGACTTTAGAACCCTGTAACTCTAACTTGCCCCTCTCCTCAGTTATATGCTGTTGTTACAACTAGCATTTCAGTTCTTCTTCTAACACCACAAATTAAATGTTATAATTATTTTTTAAAAACGGTATTTGTTTAGATTGACCTATATGTTTACCAATGTCTTTGCTCACCATTCCTTCTGAAACCTCAGACTTTCCTTTTGGAATCATTTCCTTCTTCCTGAAATATATGTTTATAAGTTCCTTTACTGAGGGTCTGTGGTTGTAAACTCAGTTTTTGTTTATTTGAAGTGTCTTTTTTTTTTTTTTGAAAAGGACTTTATTTCACTCTTGTTCTTAAATGATTACACACTTTAGGTTGACAGATATTTTCTCAGAGAATAGAGACAGTATTATTCCCTGTCTTCTGGCTTCTAATGTTGCTGTTGAAAAGTCTGCTTTGTTATTCTTTCATAAATAATTTGTCTTTCTTTCTTTCTTTGGTGTTCCACAGGTTCATTATGATATGAGAATTTGAAAAAAATTTTAAATTATTTATCCTATTTGGTATATATTATGCTTCCTGTATCTTTGGATTCATGTCTTTCATCAGTTCTGGAAAAATTATCTCCCATGATCTTATCAAACTTTGTCTCTCTTTCTACATATATATTCTCTCCCTCTGGGACTGTAAATGGCTATATTAAATTTCATTTATCATTTGTGTCTCAAGTTTTCTTTAGTATTTTCCATCTTCTTTGCCTCCTTGCTGCATTCTAGGGAATATCTTCTAATACACACTCCAATTCAGTAATTCTCATGTCAGTTTTATCTGATCTATTGTTTAATCCATCCACATCCACTGGGTTTTTACTCTGAAATAATTTTATTTTTCCTTTCTGAAAGTTTTATTTGGTTATTTCCCAAATCTGTCTAGCCATCTGTCCCTTACTGATTTCATTTTTCTTAAACATTTCATACTCAGCTCATGTCTGAAATCCTTGGAAGCTAAATCTGCTGTTGACTCTCAGTCATGCAGGCTTATTCCTTGTGTTCTGGTGGTCACTGATGATGACATCACGTTTTGCCAAGGTTAATCTGTAAGAGTGGGGTCTAAACTGGGCCTGCTTTCCTCCAGAAAGGATCTGCGTTTTTGTCGGGAGCCGGGAAAACAGACCTCAAGCACTTTAGCCCCCCAGCTAATGCAGAAGTCTGAGGTTCCGCTCCACTCCCTCCCTTGCCACAGACTCATTCAAGCCTTAGTTTTCTGATTGTGGATGCTGATATCAGCATTTGCCTTCAGGGAAAACTGTCTTTGATTCCTTTAAACTCTCAGCTCCCCACTCTAATCAGGTTTCAGTTCTCGGGTTCATCTGGTTTTTGCATTTTTGTTCTGTTTTGCCCTTAGAGATTTCCTTTAGCTCCCATGAACCCAACAGTGCATTACAAAGTATCTTTTATTCCAGAATCTAGAGGTTTTGTTTGTTTGTTGCAAGAGGACCTTCAGAGTGTCTAGTCCACCACATTGCTGAAAATGAAGTAAGTCAGGAATACAGTTTTTACCCTGTAGATAATGAAAAGCCATTAAAGGCTGTTTTGAGGATTTGTGTGTTATACAGATGGCTGTGGAGACTATGTGGAAGATAGACAGGAGTGAGACTTAGGCAAAGAGATCACTGACAAAGGTGTTCTAACAGTGCAGGTAACAGATGACAAGAGCCCACACAGTAGGGGCAGAGATAACAGTTAAGATACAATTATCATAGAACTGTTACAATTTAGTGATTGAATATTTCTGAATAATCAATCTTTTCCCAAGTTTATGGGTAGCAAAGGATTGGTAACTATTAGTATCAAAGTATTAAGTGCTCCTTTCTGGGTTTTTCTTTTCTAAATTAATTGAGTCAAATACCTCCAGGAAGCAAAACACCTTTTTAAATCCATATTTATTCAAAACATTTGACCTTGGCATGAGCCACAACTCAGCTATCAAGATTTGTAACTGCTGTAGCCCTTTGCTTATCTTGTCTCAAGGCCACACTGCATGCTGGTCCACAAGAAACACCTGCTACAGAACTCTAAGGCACTTTCAGAGTGCCTTGGCAGTACAACAGTGCTATCGTATTACACACAAGGTCATTCACTATGTACTTCATCAGTCCTCTACAGTGCCCACACCCTGTTTACAGAAGGTAGTAACATGAAGAGGGAAAGTCAAGCACCACTATTTCCATTTTGTTAAAACTGCTAACTTCAGGGAAACGAAACTGTAGCTTGAACATGTTAGACATGCTGGAGTGTGATCAACAAGAATGGCAAAAAGATTAACTACTAGATTTCTCTCTGAGTTTTATTAAGGGATCAGGCGTGTCTGACGATGACCTACATTCAAGGTTTGTTGTGCTTTTTTGAAATAGTAATAAAATTCTCAGGTCTCTGAAATGCACAGCAGACATAACCACCATCCAGAAAGCACAGTTAGAATCTTTAATTAGGTGTCTCAAGGAAAGAGAGACTGATTAAAGAAACAGGAAAAACAATCGTCTAAGTTCAAATTCAGTTATTTTAGTGTACTGATATTCAATATTTCCAGAACAAATACAGAACTTTCAATGTATGTCTCATAGGCACCTCAAGTGTAACATATCCAAAATGTAACTCTTAATATGTCCTCAAACCTGTTCTCTCCTGTCCTGCCCTTCTCAGTAAATGGCACCATCACATATTCACTTCCCAAAGGCAGAAAACTAGGAATCATCTTTGTTTCCATCCTTTTCCTCATGCTGACAACCAACCATCAGGAGATCCTGAGGGCTGAACTCTAAAATACATGCCAAACCTGCCCACTTTTCTCCATAGCCACTACCTCTACCCTCAGCCATGGTCACCTGGACAGTCTACAAAGCCTCATCACTGGTCTTTGTGCTTCTGCTTTCTCCCATAATGCATTTCCCCCCAATTTATATTTAGGTAACTATAAATCAGACGATACCATTCTTCTGCTTCAAGTGTTCCCTTTGTACTCAGAATTCAATCCAAAACTCCCCGTGACTTACGCAGTCCTGCGTGACGTGGCTCCTACCCACCTTTCTCTGACTTCCTTCCATACCACCCTCCCCTCATTTGCTCCTCCTAGCCTCACTGGTCTCCTCACAATTCTAGGAGCAAGCTAACTAGTTTTTCCCGACACTGGGCCTTTGAAATTGCTATTCCCTCTGCTTGGAATGTTCCTTTCTAGGCTTTTTCTTCCTCATCTTACATCCTATCATCTCTTCATAGAGGCTTTCTCCGATGACCCTAACTAAAGTTAAGACTCTCATTCACTTTACTGAAGCTGCCTGTTTACTTCCTTCACAGCGCATTTTACACTCTATAATTATCTTATTTATTCATTACCGATCACCTTCACCAGAAAAGAAGCTCTCTGAGGGCAGACAGGGCCTGCCTGGCTCACTGCCAAATCTCCATGCCTACCACAGCGCCTGACACACAGTGGAAACCCAGTAAGTATCTGCTGGATTTAAACCAAATTTCTTAAGCCTCCCTTCTAGAATTTTACTATTACTTAGCACTTAGTATCTACTCGTTAATAGTTATTTCAGTTTATGCTTATGAAAAGTTGGACAGTCTCTGAGTTTTGACTCTAATTTAGAGAATTAGTTTACTCTAGAGCACATACCATTACAAACAATAAAAATAACAGCAACACTCCTTATTAGTATCAAAATTAACAAAATATGTGGCTCTATTGAATAGAATTCTGTTTCAATAAAGAATCAACAATACTGAGTATTCCTCCCTCTGTATCTATTTCATTCCACATTTACCCTGAGCACATCCCCAAGCTTCTGCTCTTTTCTCTTCAATATCTTACCAATTCTGACTCATCCATTATTGAGTTCAATAAAGATTAACTGAGAGCCTACTATGTGCTGGGCATTGTGCTAGAAACTGGGGTTACAAGGGTGAAAGGATGATGAGTGAAGTGCTAACATAGTCTTCCTCCCCACAAGTCCCACACATACTGAGTCCCCAAGGCCCCTTCCCCAAGCACAGTCACCTAAATGTGAAGCTGCCATTGCCCAGCAGGAAGTTTCATGGTGAGTCTGGAGATGAAAGACTTGAATTGAAAACAAACAAAAGCCAGATTAACTTGTAACAGAGGGAATCTGGGGAGAATATTGGTTTAGCTTGTTTTCCCCCCTCCCCCCAAGCATCTACCTGAGACTAAAGATCTTCTGAGAGGGGAGATAAACAGAGGAAGCAAGAGTTAGGTACTGGAGAGGGAGCTCTTGCATCCTGAGCCTGTCCAGGGCCGAGTCTTGGGAGCTGGGGAAACCAAGGAAGGGCCAGTCGTCCATCTATCCAACAAGCACCTACCATTAGCCAGCTCTTTTTGGAACTGAGCATTCAGCAATGAACAAAGCAGAGAAAAATTCTTTCCCTCATGCTGCTTTCACTCTGAGGGTGAAGAGGATTTCTGCTTGTTTCCCAGGTGGAGCCTGGAAAAGTAAGCAACATTTTGGAATGCCCACCCCTCTTCACCTCACACCAGCAGAAGAGGATGGAAGCAGAACAGAAATGCAAGTAGGGGGTCTGGGAAGAGGGCATCTGAGTCAGCCACTCAGAATCTCCCACTATGTGAAAGAGGTTATATGCTCTGCCATCGGGAAATTTAAGATTATCTTGAATTACAAAAAAAAAAAAATACAGCTACTCCTTTTGGCACACTTGACGTCATGGCTTGAAAATATGCCGGCGACTCAAGCACGATTTAAGACGCCACCTCTGCCTTTGAGGGCTCTTCCATCTCTCTGACAGCCCCTTGTCTTTCTTCACCGCTAAGATAGCCCCTCAGCTCTCTCTCTGCCCTCCAGACCCTCCTCCCTCTAAAACTCACTAACTTGAGTACCAACATCTAGGAACCGGGAGAGGAGGATCAGCCATGCTGTGTCTCTGGGTTCCTGCCACACCACAGACAGATCCTGCTTTCAGATTTGAAATGATATGAAAGGAAAAGCTACGTAAATAATATCTGGACCAACACCAATGCCCACATGCATTCCCTCTCTAAATCCGTGAACAGTATTTTAAATCGTATGTGTTTCCTCCTTTCATATAGACTTTTTTAAAGCTAATATAACAATCAAGTGTCAATGAGGGATGAGGGAAATCCCACAAAATTTCAGAAGGTAACTCTGCTGGTGGCAAACCTCACTGGTGAACTTGGAGCACACCCATTATGCTGCTCTTCTTTTAAAAAACTGTGATGCAGGGAGATCAGCTCGGTGCTCTGTGACCACCTAGAGGGGTGGGGTAGGGACGGTGGGAGGGAGATGCAAGAGGGAGGAGATATGGGGATACATGTATATGTATAGCTGATTCACTCTGTTATAAAGCATAAACTAACACACCATTGTAAAGCAATTATACTCCAATAAAGATGTAAAAAAAAAAAACTGTGATTAATCTTCTCTGAAGACACTTTTAAAAGTATATGCAAAAAATACAGAAAGAGCAAGAGGACGACGATACTCAATTTAGGGGCATTTCAAATGATACTTTTTTAGCCAACAATTACTTAGTGGAGCACTTACTATGGACTAAGCACTGGATTACAGGCAGAGCACACGATGAACAAGACACAGACCTCCTCTCAAAAAAAAAATCATAGTCTAGTTGGTTTGACGACAGGGGAAATAATGGGTAGTGACAATACAGCAGAATCAGCGTGGATCTGGAGCACACGCAGAGTGCCGTGAGATCCCGGACGAGGAGCAACAACCCTGCCTCCAGCATGTCAGGAAAGGCTTCCTGGGAGAAGCCACATCTTAGCTGAACCCTAAGGATTCAAATGAATAGGAATGGAGAACAGAGGAATGAGCATATGCAAAGTGTGAGAGAACACGGCCTTTATGGCAAGTGGTTCAGCATCCATAGCTAGACCACTGCGTGTGATAGAGGAGGAAGGAGGTGAAAGGTAGACTGGAGAGGAAAGCAGAGGCCAATGCCAGAAGGAGCTTATCTGCCAGGCTAAGGCGTTAGACTTCATCCTAAGGGGAGCTCCTCAGCACTCTGACCAGATCAGAGTTGCATTTTAGAAATGTTCTTAGTCTCTAGTTCTGTTTTGACCCCTGACTGCTCTTCCTAACTTGCCCTCCTCCAATCCTTTCTTTACACCGCATCCACAGTCATCTTCCTAAAGCAAGGATCTGGTTATATCATGTCCTTACTTAAAACACTTCAAAGGCTCCCCATTGTTCTCCAGACACAACTGAAACTCCTCAGCATGGCTTATAAGGAGACTGGGCACACATGCCTGTCTTAGTCTGTTAGGGCTGCTGTAAGAAAGTACCACAGACTGGGGAGATTATAAACAACAGAAATTTCTTTCTCACAGTTCTGGAGGCTAAAGTCTGAGATCAAGGTGCCAGCATAGTCGGGTTCTGGTGAAGGTGCTCTTCCTGGTAACAGGCTGCTGACTTCTCACTGTGTACTCAGCTGGTCGAAGGGGCTGGGGAGCTCTGTGAGGTCTTTTGTATTGTATAAGATCACCAATTCCATTCACGAGGGCTCCATCCTCATGACATAATTACCTCCCAAAGGCCAAAGTCATTTTAGAGGAAATGACTAAAATAAAGTCGGGAGACCAGAAGGAAGAGCTCTCAGGCACATACCACTCAACATCAACACAGATCCCAACAGGAAGAAACGTACCTTGAATCTTCCGCAGGAAGTGACACTACGTTACGTTACTAGAGCCAGCAGGAGGAAGAAAGAATTTCTCCTTGCCTGGCAGCAGCTCAGCCAGTGAGAGACTGTCACAACTCAGCCAATGAAAAGCCACTACACTTTGAACTTCCAGTTTCCTCCAATGGACTTTTTGTTTATAAGAGTCCCTCCCAACTTCCCCTTCTCCTCTATAATAAGAGTTTCCTCTGCTTTGCTTTACTAGACTTGCATATGGCTTGCCACAGTTGCATGTCCAAATTGCAATTCTTTGCTTTCTTGACTAACTTGCTTTGCCAGTAAAATAACCCGTTGTTTTACTGCTTTAGGTTAACACTCCTAATACCATCAACTTGGACATTAGGTTTTCAACATATGACTGGGGATGGACACAAACATTCAGACCATAGCAATACCACCTTGCCCAGGAAGCTCTGGATTTACATCTATTATTCTGGCATAATTATTAGTTGTGCCTCCTTTCACTCTCAAAAGTATCCTGGTTTGGACAAAAAAAATTATATGGTCACCTTTATTGATAAGACTCTGCTTATCTCTCTGGTTTCATCTGGTACCTCTCCTATCATCCACTTAATCCTAAGGCCCTACTAAATTTATTTCAGTTCTTTAAACCTGCCCATCTTCCTCTTACCCCATCCTACATAAAGGCAGGGATCTTGTCATCATTGGATATCCAGCAGTTAGCACAGTGCCTGGCACATAGTAGGTATTCAGTAAATAGCTGTAGGATGCATAATTTACTCACTCTTGGAAATAGATATATAGCCATTTGTTTCCCTCAAATAAAGTCAAATTGGGACTTATACACCTGAGATGTCACAGTCATTTGATGAAGAACTTGCCACCTTAGTTTACATTAAGCTTGATTCTCCTAATTTGAAATGTCTAAGGGTTATACCATATTTTTTATAATACACACACTCATTAGTAACATAGAAAAAGATTTAGGTGGGATGGCTTCTTGACCTAAAATGCATAAATAATTCAAAAGTCAGTGTCTCTTTTAATCATCAAAATGATGAAAAAAGTCAGCTACTGCATGGCAAATAAAAGGTGGCATCTTTAAATGTAGTTACCATCCTTCTAGTCTTTTAATTATTTAACTGACTTCTGCAAATGATTGTGGCTTTGCCCTATTTATTTCAAGAAAAACCCATTTAATAGTTTCATTTGTGTCTGTTTTTCACGCACAAATCATGTTTTCCGTATTTTTGAAGTAAAAAAGTGGGAACAATTAAATTTAAGAAAAGATTTTAATTGGATTTCTTTACCAACCATATAATACACAGTTACTATGTTGATAACCTCTCAAATATCTATAGTCAGTTCTCTAATTAAAAACATGCTTTGCAATGCTCTGGTGACTGATAGAAAGATACTTCCAGGGAAATGTGAAAGCATATAGCAACTGCCCTCAAAATGGAAGCCATTAATGTAATGCACCCAACTCATGAGCAACTGCTTGAACAGCATCACACACACCTAGAAATGGCAAAGAGCAGAGCTCAAAGTCAGAGTTAAGGTAATGGCAGAGTCACTATGGTACCTGTGGGTGGTCTGCAGAACCCCTGGATCAAACGATCCTCTTACTAAATCAAATAGACACGTAAGTAATATAGCACATCAGATGGTAAGTGTTACAGGGAAAGTAAAGCAGGGAAGAGAGAGAGGGAGCGCCAGTGGAAGTGACGAAGTGCCAATTTTTAACACTGTGTTCAGGAAAGCCTCCCTAGGCTGTAACACTTCAGCAG
>NW_006780611.1:9083962-9115263 GCF_000442215.2 Lipotes vexillifer | reverse complement strand
TCAGCAGGACCTGAAAAGAGTGACAGTGAGAGCCAGAGAGTGAGTGAGAGAACACCATGTGTGTGGGACTCAGGAGTGGCCTTCAGAAAAAAGGCACTTCCTTGGCATGCTGTAAAAGGAAGTTTAAAGGCTCCAGGAGATGGGACCATTGGAACGATCCTATTATTATGTACAACATGCTCAGATACCTTCTAATTGCCTTGGAATATACGCTCTTCACCAATGCGCTAAAAAATGTATTGTGATGGGGCACAAGCATTATTGAAGAGCCTGTAGTGCCTGTCATCTGTGGGCTAGAGATGACCATAGGGATGATGCAGTGGGATTGGGTTCTCTGATCTCAGTGGGAATAATGGCATCCCGGAGTGGTAACAGCCAGATGCTACTGCGTAACTCATAGAGACAAGCCTGGCACGACAACCATAGTAGACACAGGGATGCAATGACATCAGTTTTTTGTTTGTTTGTTTGTTTGCTTTTTTTTACTTTCAGGGATGTATAGTAATGGTTAACGAATCACAAGATGGATAGAAAATAGGTGGGCAGCCTACTAAGTGTTGCTTGATATATATAGGTGGAAAACCTAATTAGTGTCATCACGGGAGGAGTCACGGCCTCTTACTCAATTCCTAAACTGAAGCCAGTTCACAGAGCCAGAACCTCCTGATTGAGGGGAAGTTCAGATCCCTTTGAGAAAGAATCCTGAAATGCCCACCACAGGTATATATGGTAAATCTTCCCCTAAGCCTTCCCTAGAGGACCTGAAGCCATTTACAACAATGACTGTCCTTGGAAAGGGAAATACACAGAATTTTCTGGTCTTGTTAGATACTGGCTCTTAACTGACACTAATCTCTGGAGATCCAACAACGCCATTATCCTCTACTAAGTGGGGATTTATGGAAATCAGGTGGCACATGAAGTCTCTGCCTAGGATCCAACTCACAATGGGTCCAGTAAAACCACAGACCTACCTCTAGTTATTTCCATGGTCTCAGAATGTATAATGGGAATAGATACACTTAGTAACTGGCAGAATCCCCACATTAGTTCCACAACCCATGGAGTTCAGGCTATTACGTTTAGAAGGACTAGGTAGAAACCCCTAGAATTAATTACACCTCCTCACTCCAAAAAATATTTTTGGGGAAACTGCAGACATTAGCGCTACCATCAAAGACTTGAAAGTTGTAAGGGTGGTGATTCTTGTTTTTCTGAAAAGCCAGATGGTTTGTGGAGAATGACCAGAGATTATTGCAAATATAATCAGGTGGTGATGCCAATAACAGCTGCAATTCCAGCTGTGGTATCTTTGTTAGAGCAAATCAACACAGCCCCTGGCATCTAATGTCCAGTTATTGGTCTAGATATGTTCCTTTAAAAATCTCTATTAATAAAGATAATTAGAATCAGGCTTCGTGTGGCAGGGACACAGTAAACCTTTACTGTCTTGCCTCACAGAGTCTTTTAACAGAGACCTGGATTTTCCTGATATCCCACAGAACATCACACTGGTCCATTACATTGATGGCACAATGCTAACTGGACTTATTAAGCAGGAAGTAACAAACCCTCTTGGTGCTACATGCATGCAGAAGGTGGGAGATAAACCCTAGGGAAGTCCTAGGGCTGCCACATCTGTGGAGTTTTTAGAGTATTCAGTGGTCTGGAGTGTGTCACGATGCCCGCTTGGAAGTGAGAGACAAGCTGTTGCCCCTCGAACTGTCCAACACAAAGAAAAAAAAAACACAGTAACATGGGTGTCTTGGAATTTTGGAGGCAACGTATACCACATTTGGGTGTGATGCTCTGACCATTTCCTGCCATTTTTTTAGTGGGAATCAAAGCAAGAAAAGGTTCTGCAACAGGCCCAGGCCACTGTATAAGCTGCCCTGCCAGGTGGACCTTATAACCTAGAACCAGTGCTAGTGCCCAAGGCAGAGAAAGATGTTAAGCAGAGTCTCTCATGAGCCCCAATAGGAAAATCACAAAGCTGACCTCTAGGGCTTTGGAGTAAAGCCATGCCTTCTTTTGCCTACACCACAGTACACCAAATGACTATGTGCCCATCATGTAATGGGTGTTACCTGGTCCACAGAACACACAGCAGCATTCTATTGTAAAATCAAACGGAATAGATGAGACCAGACCAAGCCAAAAGGCCCATGTAAACTATTCAAGCAGATGTCTCAGACTCCATGGAACCTGCTCCCATTCTTTTACTGCTTCCCCTTCAACTTACACCTATAGCTCCATGGAGAACTGCCAGTTAAGAGAGAAAAGGATAGGACTGGTTTACAGGTATATCTGCAAGGAATGCTGGCACTAGCCAGAAGTGGTTAACTGCTAAATCAGAGCCTCACTCAGAAGTGCCCTAAAAGACAGTAGGAAAATCTTCCTAGTAGACAGAAGTGCAAACAAACGCACACTTCACATGGAAGGCAAGATGCAATTCATGGCTGATGGGTGCTATCAGGGACTTGGAAAGAATAAGATTGGAACACTGGTGACAAAGAAATATGTGGATGAACCTTCAGGATGTATGTGCACACTGTGTGAAGATGTTCACGTCCCATGTAAATGGTTGCCAGAAGACATTTCACTGCAGAAGAGGTTCTCAAAAATCAGATGGGCAAGATGCTCTGTTTAATGGATGTCCACCACCCTTTTTCCTTAGTCACTCTAGTGGTTATACAATGGGCTTTTGCAGTGTGGCAGGGGTGGAGACTATGCAGGGGCTACCACAACTTCTGAGGTGACCTGGCTACCACAACTTCTGAAATGCCCAACCTGCTAAGAGTAGAGGTTAATGCTACATCCCTAGCATGGCACCATTTTCCAGGGAAAACAGAAAATTAATTACCTGGTGTCAGGTTGATTATATTGGACCCCTCCATTATAAAGGGAGTAGTACTTTGTCTTCATAAGGAGACACACATATTCTGGGTGCAGATTTATCTTCCCTGCCTGCAACCCTTCTGCCAGCACCATTAGTGAACATACAGAACCTTATCTATTTTCACATCATCTCACAACCCTACACAAACTATTCCAGAGTATAAAAAAAGAGCAAACACTTTCCAAATCTTTTTATGAGTCTGACAACATCTCAGTATCAAAACGTAACAAAGAAAATATGAGAAAAGACAGTCCTGGTTAATTTCACTCGTAGATACAGATGCAAAACTCCTAAATATAACATTAGCAAATCAAACCCAGCAATATATATAAAAGATAATATATCATCACCAAATTGAGTTTATTCCAGAAACTCTAGGTTGTTTTAATATTTGGAAATCAACTAACTTACAAAATTAACAGCTTAAGGGAGAAAAACCTATAACCATCAATATAGATATTAAAAATGGATAAAATTCAACATATTGATGTATTCATGATAAAACCATTAACAAATTATGAATTGAGATCTGCAAAAAAAATACAGTAAACCCATCTTAATGGCAAATGTTGAAATCATTCTGTTTAAGATTCAGACCAAATCTAGGAAGGCCACAATCACACTTTCTGTTCAGCACTGCCTGAGTGGTTCTGCCTAGCATGGCAAGGTAAGAAAACAAAATACAAAGTATGGTTTACAAATGTGAAACAAATCCGCCATCATTCACAGATGATATGATTTTCAACATAAGAAATCTAGATGAATCTACAAATAAATTAGGAAAATTGATAAGAGTTAGTTAAGCAAGGTTACTGGTTATAAAATCAATATACAAAAATTAGTTCCACTCATTTTCACAGTCAACAAACTGCTAGAAAATACAGTTTATAAAATTATATCTTTTACAGTAGCAACAAAAAATATATAAAGTACCGAGAACTAAATTTAACAAAAGCTATATAAGAGTTGTATGGGAAAAAAACTATAAAATATAATACATCGAAGAAGACTTAAATAAACAGAATAATTTGATATCATAAAGAGGTCACTTCTCCAAATTGATTTAAAGATTGGTAGTGCCAATAAAAACTCTTAACAGGTTTTTTTCAAGGAACTTGACGAGTTTTTTGTGGGAAAGCAAAGGGTCAAAAAAAGACAAAACAATAATAAGTGAAAAGTCATCAAGAATTATTACAAAGGTAGAGTAATTAAAACTATCTGTTGGTGTAGGGATAACCAAATAACTTATGGAACAGAACAGAGGGCCCAGAAGCAAATCCATGCATATGTGTAAACTTGCTTTAGGCTATAGATGGTATATTTCAGTTCATCAGGGGAAAGGGCAGACTTTTCAATAAATGATGCTGGGACAGCTGGTTATCCATCTAGAAGCAAAAATGAACTCTTGCTTCAATCATACACAAAACCCAACTCCAGCTGCGTTAAGAGTTGTGGAAAGCAAAACTATAAAAATTTTAGCCTACATATAAATATCTTATGATCTTGAGATAAGAAAGAATTTTTAAAAATCACAAGATACAAAAAAGTACAAACTATAAAGAATAAAATTCTACCTCATTAAAACTGAGAACTTCTGCTACCAGAAAATTACTAGAGCTCATCAATGAATTCAGTAAAGTTGCTGGATACAAAATTAACATACAGAAATCTGTCACATTTCTATACAATAACAATATACGCTAACTGTACACTTTCTGAAATATCAGAAAGAGAAATTAAGGAAACAATTCCATTTACTATTGCATCAAAAAGAATAAAATACCTAGGAATAAACCTACTTAAGGAGGCAAAACACCTGTACTCCAAAAACACTGATGAAAGAAACTGAAGATGACACAAACAAATGGAAAGATATACTGTGTTCTTGGATTGGAAGAGTCAATATTGTTAAAATGACCATACTACCCAAAGCAATCTACAGATTCAGTGCAATCCCTATCAAATTACTGACGGCATTTTTCACAGAACTAGAATAAAATATTTTAAAATTTGTTTGAAGACACAAAAGATTCCGAATAGCCAAAACAATCTTGAGAAAGAAGGCGGGAGCTAGAGAAATCACACTCTCTGACTTCAGACTATACTACAAAGCTACAGTAATCAAAACAGTATGGTACTGGCCCCAAAACAGGCATATAGATCAATGGAACAGGAGAGAAAGCCCAGAAATAAACCCATGCACTTATGGTCAATTAATCTATGACAAAGGAAGCAAGAATATACAATGGAGAAAAGACAGTCTCTTCAATAAGTGGTGCTGGGAAAACTGGACAGCTACATGTAAAGGAATGAAATTAGAACATTCTCTAACACCATATACAAAAATAAACTCAAAATGGATAAAAGGCCTACATGTAAGACTGGATACTATAAAACTCCTAGAGGGAAACATGGGCAGAACACTCTTTGATATAAATTCCAGCAATATTTTTTTGGATCTGTCTCCTGTCGTAATGGAAATAAAAACAAAGATAAACAAATGGGACCTAATTAATTTTTTTTTTTTTTTTTGGCAGTACGCAGGCCTCTCACTGTTGTGGCCTCTCCCGTTGCAGAGCACAGGCTCTGGACACACAGGCTCAGCGGCCATGGCTCACGGGCCTAGCCGCTCCATGGCATGTGGGATCTTCCTGGACCGGGGCATGAACCTGTGTCCCCTGCAGCGGCAGGCGGACTCTCAACCACTGTGCCACCAGGGAAGCCCCTAATTAATCTTAAAAGCTTTTGCACAGCAATGGAAACCATAAACAAAACGAAAAGTCAACCTATGGGTTGGGAGAAAATATTTGCTAACAATGCTACTGATAAGGGATTAATTTCCAAAATATATAAACAGCTCATATAGCTTAATATCAAAACAAACAACCCACTCAAAAAATGGGCAGAAGACCTAAACAGACATTTCTCCAAAGAAGACATACAGATGGCCCACAGGCACATGAAATGATGCTCAATATTGTTAATTATTAGAGAAATGCTAATCAAAACTGTAATGAATATCACCTCACACCAGTCAGACTGGCCACCATTAAAAAGTCTACAAATAATAAATGCTGGAGAGGGTGGGGAGAAAAGGGAACCCTCTTGCACTGTTGGCGGGAATGTAAATTGCTGCAGCCACTACAGAAAACAGTATGGAGATTCCTTAAAAAACTAAAAACAGTTTTACCATATGATCCTGCAATCCCACTCCTGAGCATATATTCAGAGAAAACTATAATTCGAAAAGATACATGCAGCCCAATGTTCATAGCAGCACTATTTACAATAGCCAAGACATGCAAGCAACCTAAACGTCCACCAACAGAAAAATGGATAAAGAAGATGTGGTATATATATATATATATATATATATATGTATATATATATATATATATATATATATAATGGAATATTACTCAGCCATAAAAAAGAGTGAAATAATGCCAGTTGCAGCAGCATGAATGGACATTTCACAACTGAGGAAATATGAATGAGCCATACACATATGAAAATAGGCTCAATTTCATTACTAAAGAAAATACACTTTAGAACAATGAGATACCAATTCTCGCCCAACTGATTGGCAATTTTTTTCAAAATGACAATGTCAAGTGTTGGTGAGGACACAGAGCAACATGAACTTTGGAACACAGTTTGGTTTTATCTAGTAAATTTGAAGACGCTCATATTGAACCATCAGCAATTGCACTCCCAAATATATGCCCTAGAGAAACTTGTCCATGAGAACCAGGAATCTTGTAAAAGTATGTTCATAAACAGCATTGTTTGCAATACAAAAAACCTGACACACAGTACTGACGATAGTATTCTAGAATGGAATAAATACATCCTAATATATGCATACAGTGAAATACTGTACAGCAGTGAAAATAAATTACAACAATATACACACATAGATGAATCCTAAGAACATATTATTGAGTGACAGAGGAAGTCACAGAAAAATAAATTCTGAATGACTCCATTTAGATAAAGTTTAAAAGCCTGTGAAAGCTAAACAATATATCGTTTAGAGTATAAACATATGTAGTAAAACTAAAAAGAAAAGCAAGAAATGATGAGCACAAAATTCAAGAGTGGTCCCTCTGAGAGTGAAGGAAAGGCATGAGGCCAGTGAGGCAGGGACAGAGTGTTGGTGAGGGTGTGGTGAGTGTTCCCAGCCACTGCAGCCCATCACTGTGCGCCTCGGCAGAGGAAGGGCAAGGAAGAAAAGAAGAACTGAGGATGCTGTACCAGAATCACTCTCCCACTTCACTTTTGCCTTGGGCTGAAGGTGCCAAAATCATAACATGGAAATTAGAACCATCTGTTGATGGGATAAGTTTGTGAACTGGATAGAATTTACCAACAGAAATTCAGAATAATGCACTTGAGAATCTGCTTCAAATTGAGGAAAAATATCAATAAAAAGCCTACTTTTTTGAGAGAGGAGAATAATGTCATTTCATCATTATTTTTAACAGTAAAAATACGGAAATAACTTAAGTGACCATTAACATAATACTGGTTAAATAAAATAAGATACATTCACACTATGGCAAATTATTATAATAGTTACCAAAAAAAGGAAATTTTAAAATGGATCAATGAAACAGAATAGAGTCGTAAAACAGGTACTGTTAAGTACAGGTTAAAGAGTCATTTCAAAACAGTACAGAAAAATGAACTGAGACGACCGGCTGCCCACTGACACTATCTAAAACCATTCACAAAGACTTTAAATCCCAAAGGATTAAAAAACCAAAACAATTAAAATATGGGTAAATACATACTATGAACTTGGTGTAGGAAAAGCCGCCTTAAAAACACAAAAAACAAAAGCTCTGAAGGAAAAGAGTAATAAATGGCTACACGAAATACAGAACTTCTATAAAGACACCAACAGAACAAAAAAATTCCATAAAGAAAGTTTAGAGACAATTCACAGCCTGGAAGGTGATATTTGCAACATATGCAATAGAAAGGATTAGTAACATATATGTAAAAATGCTACAAAATCAATTTATTTTTTTAAAGATATTTTTTTTTGATGTGGACCATTTTTAAAGTCTTTATTGAATTTGTTACAATATTGCTTCTGTTTTATGTTTTGGTTTTTTGGCTGTGAGGTATGTGGGATCCCAGCTCCCCGACCAGGGATTGAACCCACACCCTCTGCATTGGAAGGCGAAGTCTCAACCACTGGGCTGCCAGGGAAGTCCCTACAAAATCAATTTATATTAACAACAACATACAATCCAAAAGAAAAATAGGTTAAGGATATAATCAGGCAATCCTGCTTATCCAATAGAAGAGGAAATAGAAATATACAACTAATATGTGGAAATGTGCAGATTATACCTACTATGCAATGCAACCTTTATCCAAGTGATAAAAATGTAAGACTTGAAAAATATCAAGTGCTGGTGAGGGTGTGAGTGAATAGGTACTCTTATACACTGCAAGCCAGTGTAAATTGGTATTGATATTTTGAGGGCTAACTGGCACTATTAACTAAAATGAAAATGGGCATATATTATGTCGCAGAGATTCCATTTCCAGGAATTTGCCCTCAAGAAACACTCACATATGTGCAGGAAACTATTGACTGAAACATTATTTGTAATAGTGAAAAATATAAAACACCAAAATGGCTACCAGCATGGAAATAAACCATAAAATCCAGGCAATGCAACAGTTTAAGAAACACATAGTAAATCTCTGAAGGACTGACAAGTGATACTGCTTAGAAAAAGTTTCCAAAAAATACAGAACAATGTTCTAAAACAAAATAAAGTCAATCCTACATACTTCTAAAGGTACATGTATATATGTAAACACACAAAGAAAGGTCTGGAGAGTAACCAACCAATTGAAAACAACAGTTAACTCTGGACAGGGGAGTGTGTTAGAGTAAGGGACAGTCAAGAGGGATTCTAGTTCTATCTACAGAGTTCGGATTTTAAAAGTCAGAATATATTCACTTGTTTACATAATTTTAAAATAAATAAAACTTATTAAATCATTATGATACAAAACTATAAATTCTATTTTTGGGGTATGGGCAAAGTCCTGCAGGAACACATTGAAAGGAGAAACTAGTTTAGTGTGCAGAAAGATTTTATAGCAATAGTGACATTTGAGCTGGGCCTTGCTGTTTGAATAGGATTTTGTTAAACATTCATTATTTGATGGAAAATTGTGGCAGACTGTATATTCCAAAGATGACCGTGCTAATACACACCCCATCCCATATGCTTTTCTTTCAACATGCCATTGACAGTTGTCCATGGAGGGGTAGGCATCTACGTACCCTCCCTTTGAACTTTGGCAAGTCTTTTCTATTGCCTTGATAAACTGAATGGGGAGGAAGTTCACAGCATGACTTTGAGATTACTCAGCTCCTGCCTGGTCCTTTCTTTCACAGGATGCTCAACCTTGGAACCCAGCCACCATGCTATGAGGAAGCCCAAACCAACCCATGTGGAGAGACTACATAAAGAGGTGCATGTGGAGAGAAACTGAGGGCCCCAGCTGACACAGCAAAGCATCAACTACCAGACACACAAGTGAATGAGGCTTCAGATGATTCCTGTCCCCAGCATTTGTGTTCTCGGGCTGAAGCCCAGACATAACGTCGCAGAACAGAGACAAGTCATCCCCACTGTGCCCTGTCCTAATTCTTGACCCAGAGAATCCATGAGCGGAATAAATGGTTATTTTGTGCCATAGAAGTTTTAGAGCAATGTGTTACACAGCTGAAGTAACTGGAACAAAGACATTCTAAAGAGCAAGTAATAGAATGTCATGAAGTATTGTGAATACTAGCAGTATTGGGTGATGAGGCCAAAAAAGGTGGGCTGGAACCAGACTATGAAAAGTCTTATATGACAGTTAAAAGAAATTAGACTTATGGGCAGTGGAGAATTGTTGAACGTTTTTAAGCTGGAAAATGAAATGCTAAGATCTATATTTGCAAGATATCTCTGAGATCAGTGTGAAGGAAAGACTGGAAAAAAGAAAGAGTCAAAAACAGGAAAACCTCCTTCAATTAAGATGAGTCCTAAACAAGTAAAATGGTGGAATCATCCCTCAAGTGACATGTTTTGTGACCTTCTTCCTCTTAAGGGTTGCCTCTGATGCTCATTTATAGTCAAATTCACTTGTATTAAAATGCTGGCAGAGAGAAACATGTAACACAAAAACCTGCACAAGGATATGTACAGCAGCTTTATTTATAATTGCCAAAACTTGGACACAACCAAGATGTTCTTCAGTAGGTGAATAGATAAATACTCTAGTATATCTTATTCAGCACTAAAAAGAAACGAGCTATTAAGCCATGTAAAGACAAGGAGGTACCTTAAATGCACATTACTAAGTGAAAGAAGCCAATCTGAAAAGGTTACATACTGCATGATTCTAACTATATGACTTTCTGGAAAAGGCAAAACTTTGAAGACAGTTAAAATATCAGTGGTTTCCAGGGGTTAGAGGGGAGGGATGAATGAATAGGCAGAACACAGAGGATTTTTAGGGCAGAGAAATACTCTGTACAATACTATAATGGTAGATACATGTCTTATACATTTGTCAAAACCCATAAAATGTACTCCACTGAGAATGAACCAAAATGAAAAGTATGGTCTCTGGGTGATTAAAAAAAGTGTTAAAGTAGGTCCACTGATTGCAGCAAATGTACCACTCTGGTGCGGGATGCTGACAGTGGGGAAGCTGTGCTCGTTTGGGGACAAGGGTTATATGGGGAAATCTTGGTACCCTCCTTCAATTTTGCTGTGAACCTAAAACTGCTCTAAAAAATAAAGTCTGTTCAAAAATATTAGGGAGTGGAAATGTTAGGAGATATTAAAATACAAAAACATTTTCCTTACTGCTATTCTTTCAAACTTCTGGATCTGGATCAGTTTACATAAAGTGTATTCTAAGAATACAAAGCAAGCTGTCTAAAAAACTGTAACCACTTATAACCAATTATTCATGTGAATAATGCCAACCTTGTACTACACATATCACCATAACCCACAATTTCTTGTTTTGGGGTCTATTAAAATATCCTCATCATTCTCACAACTGGCTTTATAAGAAAGCCATGAACTATATACATATACATGAACTATATACATATGAACTTGTAATATAAACCTATACTAATAAACTTCAGTTTTAATATTTTGGATAACAGGGTGCTGTATAAGGGGAAAATTGAGGTGCATGGTCCAAAGATGAAGGAGAAGATGTAACTCAGAACGTAAGGAGCCAACTCTGTGAAAAGGAAAAGGATGCCTGGATGGATATAAAAGCAAAGACATACAAGGGAATAAAAGCTACTGAGAATGTTTTGTTCTCATCTTGGCAGATCTTTCATCCTATTTTCTGAGAAAATCAAGAGGAAGAATGTATTGAAAACTGAGAGTTCATGGAGGATAGATGGGATGGAGTGGCTCGACAGTGGATCAATCAGATCTTGAGCAGCAGTAGAGCCCAGTTGGAATTTGATAGCGTAATTTATTGGAGGCCAGTTTTGGATAATTTTATACTGTGCCATTATCTAATGTTAATTACTCAAGAGATGATTAACCAATTTGTGGTATACCATGCATCATGCTTTTTCATATTTTCATCTAATGCTTGCTTCTGAAAAATATCATAATTTAAACTCTTCATCAAAGAGAAGATTAATACAAACAAGAGAAGGAACTAAAATTAAATTTTCTGCTTTAAAAAAATTTATAAAAGATTTAAGGCTTGTAGTTAATAATTTTTTAAATAAAACAATGAAAGAGAAAAAAACATTGAAACAAATAGTAAAATAAGGTTACAGGATCCTGTGTGGGTTGAATTTATCCATGCTAACCCAGTCCCTCATGACCAAAGTTAAATTAAAGCCACTGTTGCTATATTTAACAAAATAAAATCTGATGAAAAACAATTCCTGTCCAGTGTTTCTTATTCATGTTTCTGAGTAAAAATTTTATTCTTTACCTAATTTACCTGCATCCCAGAGGTTACAGACATCTGTTTGCCCTTCTGACAACCATGTAGTTGACGAGATAATGGAAGTAGGAATTGTCGGCAAAACTGGCTTTGGATCATCCTCATAAAATAACATCAGGTCCTTATGGAAAACAAGAGAACACACATGAAAGTAGAAAAAAAATTAATCCTACTGCTTCAATATGCTACAACGAATGGACAATTTATAGAGATACAATGTGCCTCTATGTGCTAACATCGTCATAAATACATTTTGACTGAAAGAACTTGCACGTAAGTTATCTACACATGGGTGCCCACTCCCTTTGCAGCAACATGGATGGACCTAGAGAATATTATGCTTAGTGAAATCACTTATATATGGAATCTAAAAAATAATGCAAATGAACGTATATTCAAAACAGAAACAGACATACATATAGAAAACAAACTAGTGGTTACCAAAGGGGAGAGGCAAGGGGGAGGGGCAAATTAGGGGTATGGGATTAAGAGATACAAACTACCATGTATAAAATAGATAAACAACAAGGATATATTGTATAGGACAGGGAATTATAGTCATTATCTTGTAATAACTTTTAATGGAGTGTATCTGTAAAAATACTGAATCACTATGCTGAACACCTGAAATTAATATAATATTGTAAATCAACTACACTTCAATTGAAATAAATAAATAATAAAAAACTATACCTTCCAAGTATAAAAAAAGATTCTCACTCCTTGCTAAAGACACCTAATGCAGACAAGCAATGATTTTGTTTGGGGCATTAACTTCCCCTACCACTCCTTGAGCATCCTTAGAACATACTATCTCAGAGGCCAATTATTCTGTTTTATTGGTAATAACAAAGCTACCTGTGTGTATCTTTTATCCATATTTAAAATTTTTAACTTTTTATCATGGAGTAAAAAGTAGACAATAATCCAATCATGTAGGTTAAACAACAATCAACTCACAGCCAGTCTTGTTTTATTTGTATCTTTACCACTCATGTGTTTTATTTTGAAGCAAATCTTAGATATATCACTTATTTCAACATGTATCTCTAAACGATAAGAACTCTTTAACAATAATAATTATTTTACACCTGTAAACTTTACAATAATTCCTTAATGTCATCAATTATAAACTGTTCAGATTTTCAATTTAACCCAAGTATCATAAATAGGTTTTTCTACAGCTAGTCTGGAAAAGGATCCAAACAAAGTATACACAGTGGGATTGGCTGACCTGTCTTTCTTCCCCCATGAATGGGGGATAATTTTTTTTGCCGTACTTTATTGAGGTATAATTAACATATAGTAAAATGCAAAACCTTAAGTGTAAAGCTCAGTAACTTTTAGCATTATGTGTATATTTACATAACCACATTTCCTTGACTCCAGAAAGTTCCCTCAAGCTCCTTTCCAGTTGATACCATACCCCCGCCACCAGTAAACAGTATTCTACCTTCTATCAGCACCAATAAGTTTGCCTGTTTTTGAACTTCATATAAATGTAATCATACCCTATTTATTCTTTTGTATCTGATTCCCACTGCTTAACATAATATTTGTGAGATTCATCCATATTTTGTGTGTATCGGTAGTTTGTTTTTCTGTAAAAAGTATTCCATTGCATGAAAACATCTCAATTTGTTTATCCATTCTCCTGCATATGGACATTTGGGTTGTTTCCATATTTCAGCTATTATGAATAAAGCTACTATGAATATTCTTGCACAAATCTCTTTGTGGACAAATGCACTCGTTAATCCTGGATATTTACACAGGAGTAGAGTGACTAGGTCATAGGATAGGTTTATTTTTAACTTCATTAGAAACTGTCAAACCACTTTCCAAGTGATTTGCCACTTTTCATAATTCAGCTTTTATTCTGAAGTCATTGTAGATTCATATCCAGTTGTAAGAAATAATACAGAGAGATCCTGTGTATCCTTTATCCAGTTTCCCTTAAAGGCAACATCTTGCAAAATTATAGTACAATATCATATCTAGGATACTGACATTGATATGATTGAACTACAGAACATTTCTATCACCATAAGGCTCCTTCCTGATGCCTTTTTATTACCATGCTCTGCTCCCCACAACTACTAATTTATTCTTCATTTCTGTAATTTCGACATTTGAAGAATGTTACATAAATGGAATCATACAGGATGTAACCTTTTGGGACTGGCTTTTTTCACCTGGCATAATTCCCGGAGATTCATCCAAGTTGTTGCATGTATCAGTAACTTGTTCCTTTTTATTGTCAAGTAGTATCCATGGTATAGATGTATCACAGTTGGTTTAACCTGTTATAGGCCATCTAGATTGTTTCCAGAATTGTGCTATAATAAAGCTGCTGTGAACACAGTGTACAGTGTATGAAAATAAGTTTTCATATCTCTGAGATAAATGCCTAACAGTGAAAATGCTGGGTCTTATGGTAGCTACATATTTAGTTTTATAAGAAACTGTCAAACTGTTTTCCAGAGTAGCTGTACAGTTTTACATTCCCACCAGTGATGCATGAGTGATCCAGTATCTCTGCACGATCACCAGCATTTGGTGTTGTCACTGTTTTTTATTTTAGCTATTTTGATATTTCATATTTCAAAATTACATATTCCTAAAGGCTAATGATCTTGATCTTTCCATCTGTTTATCTGTTACCTGTATTTGCTGAAATGACTGTTTATATCATTTGCCCATTTTCTAATTGGATTGTTTTTTAACTGTTGGGTCTTGAGACTTCTTTATATACTCCAGGTATTAGTTCTTTGCTGGTTATGTGGTTTGCAAATGTTTTCTCCCAGTTTGTGGTTTGCCTTTACATCCTCTTAACGGAGTCTTTCACAGAGCAGAATTTTTCAAACTGTGATGAGGTCTGACATCATTTTTGTTTTCTTTTACGGATCGCGCTTTTGGCCAGCCCTAGACCCCAAGACTTTTCTCAAATATTTTCCTTAAAGTTTTATAGCTTCTCATTTTACATTTAAATCTGTGATCCATTTGGAGTGAATTTCTGTGTAAGGTTTAAGTTGAGGTTCATGGTTTTGCCTATGAATGCCCAGCTGCTCCAATATCATTTGATGAAAAAGTTATCCTTCTCCTTTGAATTTCTTTTGCACTTTGTCAAAAATCAGTTGGCTATATTTGTGTGGGTCTATTCCTTGGTTCTCCATTCTGTTCCACTGACCTAAGTGTCTCTCTATCAATACCACACTCCCTTGATTACGGTAGCTATGCAGTAGGCTTTAATATCAGGCAGAGTGATTACTCCCACTTTATTCTTTTTTTTTTTTTCCAAGATGGTTTAAGCTATTCTAGGTCCTGTGCCTTTACATACAAATTTTATTTATTTATTTATTTTAAAAAATCTTTTGGCCATGCTGTGCAGCATGTGGGATCTTAGTTCCCAACCAGGGATCAAACCCATGCCCCCTGCATTGGAAGCACAGAGTCTTAACCACTGGAACGCCAGAGAAGTCCCTCCATACAAATTTTAGAATAAGCTTATTATCTATGTCTACAAAAACTTTGCTGAAATTTTAATAGGAAGTGCATCAAACCTATAGAGTAATTAGGGGCAGTTTTACTATGATATCTTTACTATGTGGAGTCTTCCAATCCATGAACATGGTAGGTGTTTAATTGGGTGGTTTTAATTTCTTTCATCAGTATTTTATAATTTTCAGTATACTGATCCTGTACAGGTTTTGTTATAATTATACCTAAGGATTTCATTCCAGGGAAGTGATTATAAATGGCATATGTCTTAAATTCAGTTACTGTTAGTATATGTTCACTGTTAGTATATAGAAATGCAATTGATTTTTGTATGTTGATCTTATATCCTACAACCTTGTTGAATTCACTTACTGGTTCTATGAGGTTTGTTGTATCATTTCCTTGAGATTTTCTATGCAAACAATCATGTCACCTGTAAATAAGGACAGTTTTATTTCTTCCTTTAAATTTTGCATGCTTTTCCTTTCTTTTTCTTGCCTTATTAAAGTGGCTAGAACTTCCTATACTTTGTTGAACAAGAGTCCTTGCCTTGTTCCTTATCTTAGAGGGAAAGCATTCACCCTTATTTATGATACCAGTGTAACCGAAAGTGGGGTCCGGCTGCCGCTCAAAAGCCAATAAAGAGGCCATACTGGTGGAAAGGAAAGTTTGCTTTATTTTGGATGCCAGCAACTGGGGAGGGGAGGGCGGACGTCTGTCCAAAGGCCGACTCCCCCCAACTGACAATCAGTGAGCAGGAGCTTTTATAGGCTTAGGGAGGGGGGTACATGCAGAAACAGCACAGTCAACTCTGACAGTCATCTTGAAATTGGTCATTGGTGGTCTGATCAGCGTCATCTTGATTGTTTTAAGTACAGTTAATCTTCAGTTCCAGGATCAGTTTGTTCCCATTTCCTTGGGGCCAATTCTCGGAGTTATAGCAGCTTATGTCATGGCTACAGTCTGGTCATCATGTAGTTAACCTCTTCCACCTGGTGGGGGTTTCAGTACCTATAAGACACTTCACAGGATATGGCTCAGAATATTACCTATAGCCCTTGAGAAGGAGCTAAAGGTCCTTGACTATGCTCGATGACTAAACTATTATTATTTGGTCTTCTTTGACTGTTTTCCTTTGTTTCTGCATTTTCTCACTTCTCTGATTAAACTTATTCTTTGGCTAAAGCTTTTCCACAGACAAAAGGCAGGCTGAGGACATGGGGGGCATAGACCATAGGGTCCTGTTCCATTATACTAGCTGTAGGTTTTGTATAGATGATCTTTATCAATTTAAGGAAATTCCCTTCTATTTATAATTTGCTAAGAGTTTTTATCTTAAATGGGTGTTGAATTATGTCAAATGCTTTTCTGCATCACTTGACATAATCCTATGATTTTTTCTTCTTTAATCTGTAGATATGATAAATTACATTGACTGATTTTCAAATGTTGAACCAGCCTTCCATACCTAGATCAAATCCCACTTGGTCATGGTATATATTTTTTATACATTGTTGGATTCAACTGGATAAGTCTTTTTGAGGATTTCTGTATAATTTCATGAGAGATAATAGTCTGTATTTTCTTTTTTCATATATTTTTTACTTTATTTATTTATTTATTTATTTATTTATTTATGGCTGTGTTGGGTCTTCGTTTCTGTGCAAAGGCTTTCTCTAGTTGTGGCAAGTGGGGGCCACTCTTCATCGCGATCCGCGGGCCTCTCACTATTGCGGCCTCTCTTGTTGCGGAGCACAGGCTCCAGACGTGCAGGCTCAGTAATTGTGGCTCACAGGCCTACCTGCTCTGCGGCATGTGGGATCTTCCCAGACCAGGGCTCGAACCCGTGTCCCCTGCATTGGCAGGCATATTCTCAATCACTATGCCACCAGGGAAGCCCCTCATATTGTTTTTGTCTGGTGTTGGTATCAGGGTAATACTCACTTCATAAAATGAATTGGGAAGCGTTCCCTCCTATTTTCTGGATGTAAAACTCATGCTAATCCTTCTTTAAAAGTTTGGTAGGGAATTCCCCGGCAGTCCAGTGGTTAGGACTCTGAGCTTCCACTGCAGGGGGCATGGGTTCAATCCCTGGTCAGGGAACTAAGATCCCACAAGCCTTACAGTGTGACCAAAAAAAAAAAAAAAAAAAGTTTGGTATAATTCTCCAGTAAAACCATCTGGGTCCAGAGATTTGTTTTTTCAGGACACTTACAAATTCAATTTTTGTAACAGCTACAGGTTGTGGTTCATCTTGTTTGAGTTTTAGTAGTTTGTACTTTCTTAGAAATTGTTCTATTTCTTCTAAGTTGTCAATTTTATGAGCATAAAATTGGTAGTAATACTTTATTGTCCTTTTATGGCTACAAGAACTGCAGTGATATCCCATTCCATCCTGATATTGGTGATTTGGATCTTTTCTCTTTATCTTTGTCAGTGTTACTACAGGTTCATGAATAACATATTTTTCAAAGAACTGGCTTTCTGTATCATTCATTTTCTCTGTTAACAGCTTTCCTGTTCTCAATTTCATTGATTTCTGCTCTTTACTATTTCCTTTCTTCTGTTTCCTATAGGTTTATTTTGCTTTTCTTAGATTTTTTGAAGAAGGAACTTAAGATTATTGATTTTAGACCTTTTCTCTCTTTTTTAAAAATTATATTCCTCTTTTCTAATGTAAGCATTTAGGGCTATAAACTTGCTTCTCACCTCTACTTTAGTTGTGTCTCATATATTTTGATATGTTGTGTTGCCTTCTCATTTAGCTCTATGTATTTTAAAATTTCCTCTGAGCTTCCTCTTTGACCTATGGATAATTTAGAAGTTTTTCAATTACCAAAAAAATTTTAAGGTAAAATTCACCCAATTCAATTCTGATCTATTGGGTTCCGGCAATCTCTTCTCGCTTACATCCCTATGTTCTTTCTCTGATACTCAGAATCCCAGGTGTCAAGGACACCAAAGATGAAGCAAATAAAGTACCACATGATTATTATTTGATTCACGCCACATTATACTCACATAATCTCAGATAAAAAGTACCAACATCTCAGAATAAAAATACCAACTGAATGAAAGGTAAATTTTATTTTACATTTTTAGGGATTATTTTCTTTAGTTCACTTTTGTCTTATAATTGTGCAAAATATTTCCAGGGTTCCAATGACAAATCTAAAAACAAGGTATAATCAAAGAAATCTAGATTCTATTTCCCCTCTCCATCTTATTCCTTCTGTCCCCTACCTTCCTTCCTTCTTTTCTTTTTTCTTTCTTTTTCTGTATTTCTTTCTTTTTTAATGTTATGGTTTATCTTTGCCTGTTACTTCTTTAATATAAGCAAATGGAAAATCCAGGAATGGGGCCAAATATAAATGGGAATTTATTATGTGATTGAAGCCACATTTCAAATCAATGGGGAAAAGATAGATTGTTCAACAAATGATGTTGAGACAACTGATTATTATTTGTAAAAATAAAATTTTAAAAGTGGATCTCTAGGGACTTCCCTGGTGGCACAGTGGATAAGGCTCCATGCTCCCAATGCAGGGGGCCTGGGTTTGATCCCTGGTCAGGGAACTAGATCCCACAGGCATGCCACAACTAAGAGTTCACATGCCACACCTAAGGAGCCCATGTGCCGCAACTAAGCCCCGGAACAACCAACTGAATAAATTTTTTTTTTTAAGTGGATCTCTAACACTCTCCATCTATCAAAACAACTCTTGATAGATAGCATTTAAATACATTTTTTAAAATTAAAGCACACAAAGACTGGGATAGTTTCTTACAAAAATAAACATACTATTACCACAGAGCTCCGCAACTGCGCTCCTTGGTATATACCCAAAGGAGTTAAAAATTTATGTCCACACAAAAACCTACACATCATTGTTTATAGTAGCTTTATTCATAATTGCCAAAGGTTGGAAGCAAGCAAGATGTCCTTCAGTAGGTGAATGGATTAATAAACTGTGGTATATCGAAACAATGGCATGTTATTCAGCACTAAAAAGAAATGAGCTATCAAGTCATGAAAAGACATGGAGGAATCTTAAATGCATATTACTAAGTAAAAGAAGTCAATCTGAAAAGACTTCACACTGTATAATTCCAAGTATATGACTTGCTGGAAAAGGTAAAATTATGGAGAGTGTAAAAGAATAATTGGTTGCCAGGAGTTAGTGGGGAGGAAGGAGTGAATAGGTGGAGCACAGAGGGTTTTTAGTGCAATGAAACTATTCTCTATATAATAATGGCAGATACATAACATTATACATTTGTCAAAATCTTTAGACTATACAACACCAGGAGTGAACCCTAATGTAAACTATGGTCTTTGGGTGATATTGAAGTGTTAATTTAGGTTCACTGATGATAACAAATGTTCCACTCTGATGAGGGATACTGATAGTGGGGTGTGGGGCAGGGATGGGCGTATATAGGGAAATCTCTGTACCTTCCTCTCAATTTTGCTGAACCTAAAACTGATCTAAAAGTCTGTTAAAATAAAAAGCCAAGGTGACATTTTATAAAGTCTTAGACTAGAGAAAGTCGTTTTAGAAATGACTTAATATCTAGAAGGTGTTAAAAAAAGGCACATTTGACTACATTAAAATTAGATTTCTATAAGGCCGTGATATTGTGATCATAGTAAGAAATATATATTTGGTCTTTGTCTGTGGTTCGTGGCAGAGAACTCCTAAAATGCTTATAATATCCTAAATGGTAAGAGTACTAGGAGCATCTTTTGTTCTAACATTTGGTCTTTGACCCTGGTTCCTGACACAGAGCTCCTAAATCCCTTGGAATTTCCTGGGTAATAGGAATGTCTTTTGTTCTAATGAGGTGACTCTTGGTGGGCTCCTGGACGGCTTCAAGATGGGGACTGGTCACAAGAAAGATCAAGCCATGATTAGAAACGTGAAACTTTCAGCCCCTAACCCTCACCCTCCAAGAAGGGAGAGGGGTTGGAGATTGAGTTAATGATCAATCATGCCTACATGATGAAGCCTCCATAAAAAATCCCCAGACTACAGGGTACAAAGAACTTCTGGGTTGGTGAACACATCTACATGCCAGGAGGTTGGTACACCCCAACTCCACAGGCACAGAAGTTCCTGAACTCAAAACCATTTTGGATGCATTTTTGGATCTCACCCTATGTATTCCTTCATCTGTCTGTTCATCTGTGTCCTTTACCATATCCTTTTTTATATAATAAACCAGTAAATGTAAATGTTTCCCTGAGTACTGTAAGCTGTTCTAGCAAATGATCGAACCTAAGGAAGGGGTCATTGGAACACCGATTTACAGTGGTCAGCCAGAAGTACAGGTGACAACCTGGGACTTGCAACTGGTATCTGAAACAGAGGTGGGGAGAGGGAAGTCTTGTGGACTGAGCCCTTAACCTGTGGGATCTGACACTGTCTCCAGGTAGACAGTGTCAGAAATAAATTAAATTGTAGGACACCCAGCTGGTGTCAGAAAATTGCTTGAGGTGTGGAAAACCCATGTCTCTGGTGTTAGAAGTGAAATGTGGTAGCAGTATGACAGTAAAGAAGAAACACAGGAGGAATAATGTGTTTTTCCTTTACAAAGGCAAAAAAAAAAAAAAGCCCATAAATAAAGTGAAAAATCAAACGGAAAAACTAAAAATGAATAAAGGACCAGATAATAGGCTAAATATTTAACAAATAGCTCTAGAAACTGATAAAGAAAAAGGTGAGAAACCAAACAGAAAAATGAACAAAGGACACGAATAGAGATAATAAAGAAAAAGAAACCCAAATGCCCAATAAACACATGAAAAGTAGTTCAATCTTATATACAATTAAGATAAAACAAATTAAAACAAAATTTTTCTACCTCAGACTGGCACAGAGATAAAAATTTGATAATGCTCAGTATTTGCAAAGATGAGGGGATACACATTTGGTGAATATAAATTGGTACAACTTTTGGGAGGACAATTTGGCAGTACTTTTCAAAACTAAAAATAAACATGACCTTTCAGCAATTCCACTTCTGGGACAGCATCATAAAAACGTACATATAAGGTTGTTATCGCAACATTGCTTTTAAGAGACAAAAACATAAAAAATCCCAAGATGATTACCAACAGGGATTGGTTAAATAAATTAAGATTCATTTATACATCAAGAATACAGCACAGGGCTTCCCTGGTGGCACAGTGGTTGAGAGTCCGCCTGCCGATGCAGGGGACACGGGTTCGTGCCCCGGTCCAGGAGGATCCCACATGCCGCGGAGCGGCTGGGCCCGTGGGCCATGGCCGCTGAGCCTGTGCGTCCGGAGCCTGTGCTCCGCAACGGGAGAGGCCACAACAGTGAGAGGCCCACGTACCGCAAAAAAAAAAAAAAGAATACAGCACAAGATAAATAAGCACTAGGGATGTAATGTATAACATGATAAATATAATTAACACTGCTGTATATTATATATGAAAGTTGTTAAGAAAGTAAATCCTAAGAATTCTCATCGCTAGGAAAAACATTTTTTTCTTTTATTTTGTATCTATATGAAATGATGGATGTTTACTAAACTTAACTGTGGTAATCATTTCATGATGTAAAAAGAAAAGAAAAGAAAAATTCTTGGCAACTATGCATTCTATTTGAAGTTGTGATAAGAACTAATTTTTATGTTTAATGCTGATAAAGCGATTTTTTTAAATGTCCATTTTTTGATGCTGCATTGGAAATCCCTTACAATTTTAAAGGAAAACCACATACCCTTGACATCTTGGCCTCTGTCTCTGCAAGTTCTCTACCTCCAGGCCTTAAAGCAGCAAGGGTGGTACCCTCACTGTTCAACAGAGTTTTCTTCAATACTAGAAATGTTCTAGTCTGTACCATCCAACATGGTAGCCTCCAGCCATATGTGACTGTTGAGCATTTGAAACGTGGCTAGTGTGCCTGAGAAACTAAAGTTTTCATTTCGTTTTATTAATTTAAATTTAAATAGTCACATGTGTCTAGTAGCTACCTTAGGAAAGTTGTAATATTTGTGAATAGGTTGATTATTGAGACTTCTATTAAGTGTGTGAATTAGTCCCCTGTTCTTTCTCTCCTTGTGTTTAAATCTTTTTTGAAAAATTAATAATAATGGTGATAATGAAAAAAGAATACAGCAATCTATATGTACTAATATAGAAATATGTCCATAATATATAGTTTAGTGAAAAAAGTGTATTTTGGAACAATTTACATCGAATGATTGCATTTATTATAGAGAAAGATGAAGATACATTATTTAGTTAAAAGCACGTATATCTTGAATGAATGAGCAGTATATCTTGAATGAATCCATTTAGGTAAAAAATGTATGGAGACAGAAAATTTCCCCCCCAAAATTCATAAAAAACTTTGTAATGATTGCCTCTGAGGAAGGGAACTGAAAGAGTATAGAGAAGTAAGAAGAAACTTTGTTTTTCACTCTTTACCCTATTATATTGTTTAAACTTTTTTCAATAAGTATTTTCTAACTTAAAAAGAATAAAAGCCCAAACATGAAAACAAAGGACTTTTAAGCACAAAGCAATGATGCAGAAAAGCGGTAAAAGGATGGTGAATTAACGTAATTAGAATAAGTATCATTTCCATTTCTCTAACAGCTTTGATGAGTTCAAATTTTTGCAAATATAATAAATGATATGCTAATAGATCCAAGGATAAAAACTGTTTACTCTTCACCTAACAAATAATAAACAGAGGCAGTAAGACGTAAACAGTTATCTTCTGTCACTAGCGATTTAGTAATGCACAACTACACTGAAGGCTTCGGTCAGATTTACTTTTGTGTGAACCAATTTATAGCATCCCCAACTGTTGCTATGGAAACAACTGAGACCAAAAAAATCATAACCTCATTGTCGAATCTCCTCAAGCAAGAAAAGAGGAAGGTCTTTTGAGCTGGTGAAAAGCTACAGATAGTCTTATTAATTAGCAAATTTAATAATAAAAATTCTGGACAGTACACAGAGAGAAAACTCATCCAAGTGTCATAAATTTAAAGGCTTTCCTTAGTTTTGACGGTATCAGAGGCAAGTACTATTCTGCTTTTGAAAGCCCTATTCTGTTAAGAATTTTATTTACTGCTTTTAGATCATTTTCACATTTGTAGAAAGAAAATAGTTAAAGAAGTTTCCATTTAAAGTTTTTAAAAGATTTTTTTAAGCACTCCTCATTTTTCCTAAGCAATCAACGATATCATTTCTTTCTCATTCTGTATTAAAAACATGAAAATTTTAATGTAGATGCAGTACATTTGGCAACAACAATTAGATTTACTATTCAACTTGGTAGGTTTTGTCTTCTGCTACAAAAGCAGATTACTGAAGAGGACATATTGGATTGCATCAAATGTTCATGACAGTAATAACAGTAATGCTTGTCAGTAGGATGATGGAAGAGTGTCCTGATATAGTAATGCTTTAAAAAGGAAAATCTAGCTTTAAACTTCTTTTGAGATAAGGGTACCATTTTCTGCTCACAGATATAAGACGTGAAATGATGTAAGCCAATTACGATGGGTTCTTCTAAAGTAAGAAAAAACAATAATAATGAGAATTTAAAGACTGATTTAAAAAAAAAACCACTAGGTGATATTTTATGTCTTTGTTACCCTCTAAAGCATATAAGATTATTCAAGTCTATTCTCTTCTTTAAAAGCCATCAGGAGCAAATAAACTGATCACAGATTTTAAAATCATTTTGACTTAATGTCATACCTTTGAAAATAACCTATGTATTTTCAATCTGTGGACTATTATGCAATTAAGGAACAATGAAATTTTAATTTTATGTACTTTTCTGAGCTGCTAGAAAATCTTGTAAATCCAATACCTAGTTGGTTGGGGAAAAGGGCTGGGAAGAGAAGGCCAAGAAATAATTTCAACCCTCCCTCATAGGAACTGTGGCAGAACACTAAACAAAGCATTCTGAGCAGAAGGCCAAACAAGCCTGTATCACAGGAAAAGAGGGGAAGGGAGCTAACACTGAGTGTCTACTCATTCATTCATTTCACTTTTCATTAACAAGAATTGGCAACTGAAGATTCAATAATGAATAAGACTAGAAAGGTCTCTAAAGCACCTGAAAAGGATCTTTCCTTTTAGTAGGAGAAACACACATAAAACAGAAGAATGAATCAATGAGATAATTTCATACAGTCTTGAGTGGAACAGGTTTCCAGTCAAGATGGTTTTATGTGTTCATATTTCACGGATATGTGTTCTCCAAACACACAGTAATGAAAGAGAAAATACAAAGGTGAGAATTAAAGGTACAGTCATGCTAAAAGACAAGATGAACATCTTCATGGATGAGAGCACGAACACAAAACACACGACAGTAAGGAGGCTGAAGCTGTGGACCTTTGGGACTTTGGGTCCAGAAAAAAGCAGAGAAAACCAGAAGCTCAATTCCAGAGTGGTAAACACAGATTTACCACTGTGGTGTATTAGTTTGTTAGTTTCTGACCATCCAAGATAGGAGTGCTGAATATGGGCTCACTGCTTGAAACTATGCCGGGCATTGAGCTTCACTACTTACAAAGGAAGCTGAAATAACCTGGCATCAGTCACAGCCTGGGACTATGGCTTCTAAAAGTAGTATACAAGCAGGTGAGAACTAAACTTCACTAGCAACTGAGCCACAGCATCCTGTGGTCTGGAGACCGGATCTGCAATATCTCTGACATGAGCAAAAGAAAGGAGCCCCAAGCTGCCCGGGTAGGTTCTGAATGTGCTACGTAGTCCCAGGTGTCGGGAGGAGGCAAATGAAAAACTGTTAGGCAGGAAAGGTTAAGGACACTCAGAGAAAAAGAAAGATAAAAAACTTGAGCCACTCAAGGAGAGCTTACAAACCAGTTTTCCAAAACACAGAAAGAAAACTGAACCCACTCCTGACAAAATGAAACTAAGAAATCTAAAAAGCATATAAAACTAAGTATATTTAGTTCTCAAAAAGAAAATGGAAAGGATAGCATTAATTTAAAGAAATAAAAAAAACAAGAAGCCAAAACAGGCAGAGATGAAATAAGTACAAATGAATATCCTGTAAAAAAGCAACGCAATAGCTATCGAAATAAAACACTTAATGGACAGGGAAAATTCTAAAGTGGACAGAGGTGAAAGGAGAAGAAAATGAACTGGAAGATGGTTCTGATTAATTACCTAAAATGCAGCATGGAGACATAATGAAACAAAAAACTACTTTTTTTTTTTAAGTTTTTTTTTTAACATCTTTATTGGAGTATAATTGCTTTACAATGGTGTGTTAGTTTCTGCTTTATAACAAAGGGAAGCAGCTATACATATACATGTATCCCCATATCTCTTCCCTCTTGCATCTCCCTCCCTCCCACCCTCCCTATCCCACCCCTCTAGGTGGTCACAAAGCATTGAGCTGATCTCCCTGTGCTCTGTGGCTGCTTCCCACTAGCTATCGGTTTTACGGTTTTACGTTTGGTAGTGTATATGTGTACGTGTCACTCTCTCACTTTGTCCCAGCTTACCCTTCCCCCTCCCCATATCCTCGAGTCCATTCTCTAGTAGGTCTGCATCTTTATTCCCGTCCTGCCCCTAGGTTCTTCATGACCATTTTTCTTTTTAATTTTTTTTTACAAACATCTACTTTTAAAAGCAGTTGTTGGGGACAGATGGTTACTAGACTTAACACGGCGACTATTTCATAATGTATGCAAATGTCAAATCACTATGTAGTATACCTGAAACTAACATAATACTGCACATTAACTATATTTCAATAAAAATTTTAATAAAATAAAGCAGTTGAAAGACATAGAAAGTGAGAGATTAAGTGGCCTAATATATACCTAAAAGAAATTAATCAGAAAAAAAAAATGTCAAGGAAATAGAGAAAAAAATATTATTTGAGGAGCTATATATGCCAGAATTAAAGATGTGTGTTCTTATGTGAAAGTACAAATAGGAGTAAGTAGGTGCATGTCTGGGAAGGTCAGAGAACACTGAAGAACAGAGCAGGTTCCAGTTCTGATTCAGTGGCCCCCTCCCTCAGGATCAAGCTTGGAGATACTATAAAGGGATGACATCAAAATGAGAAGAATTTTTTGTTCTAATTCTGTGAAAAATGCCATTGGTAATTTGATAAGGATTGCATTGAATCTGTAGATTGCTTTGGGTAGTATAGTCATTTTCACAATATTGATTCTTCCAATCCAAGAACATGGTATATCTCTCCATCTGTTTGTGCCATCTTTTATTTCTTTCATCAATATCTTATAGTTTTCTGAGTATAGGTCTTTTGCCTCCTTTGGTAGGTTTATTCCTAGGTATATGGGAGGAAGATCTAAATAGACATTTCTCCAAAGAAGACATACAGATGGTTAAAAAGCACATGAAAAGATGCTCAACATCACTAATCATTAGAGAAATGCAAATCAAAATTAAAATGAGGTATCACCTCACACTGGTCAGAATGACAATCATCAAAAAACCTACAAACAATAAACTCATCAAAAATCTACAAACAATAAATGCTGGAGAGGGTGTGGAGAAAAGGGAACCCTCCTACGCTACAGTGTACTCCTACACTGGTGCAGTCACCAGGGAGAACAGTATGGAGTTTCCTTAAAAAACTAAAACTAAAACCATATGACCCTGAAATCCCACTCCTGGGCATTTATCCAGAGAAAACCATAATTTGAAAAGATACATGTACCCCAATGTTCATTGCAGCACTATGTACAATAGCCAGGACATGGAAGCAACCTAAATGTCCATCAACAGAGGAATGGATAAAGAAGATGTCGTACATATATACAGTACAATGGAATATTACTCAGCCATAAAAAAGAACAAAATAATGCCATTCGCAGCAACATGGATGGACCTAAAGATTGTCATACTGAGTGAAGTCAGACAGAGGAAGGCCAATATCATATGATATCACTTATATGTGGAATCTAAACAAAAAGGCTACAAATGAACTTATCTATAAAACAGAAACAGAGTTACAGATGTAGAAAATAAACTTATGGCTACCCTGGGAAGGGTAAATTGGAAGACTGGGATTGACACACACACACACACACACACTACTATATATAAAATAGATAATGAATAAGGACCTACTGTATAGCACAGGGAGCTCTACTCAATACTCTGTAATGGCCTATATGGGAAAAGAATCTAAAAAAGAGTTGGATACATGTATATGTATAACAGATTCACTTTGCTGTACACCTGAAACTAATACAACATTGTAAATCAACTATTCACCAATAAAAAAAATTTTTTTAAATGAGAAGAAAACCGTGAGGGGCCGCAGGGGAGATGGCATGGCTATTCTGAACTGGTATGTTTGTGTGTGAGGGGTGTGAGATGTCTAGTTGGCTTTAGCCTGGGGCAGAAGGTGGCCTGTGCAATGGTTGAACAAAATAAGGAAGGAGTTGGTGGAATTACTGCCCACTCAATGCCTTGGAACCTGCCTGCGCACCTGCTGTGAGTCAGCGAGCTAAACTCGGGAGGGAGTGCTTCCGGTGAGTGCAGAAGCCCTGAGGAGGTAAGAACACTCAGTGGGGACTGACTAGGTAGGCTTGAGAAGATGCTTTTTCACATTTCCTTTTCCAATCCCCCAGGGCAGGTGGTTTACAATTTAAGGAGTGTCTCCCTCTAAAGCTGCTTCTTCTTGGGGTGCTAAGGATAAAGATCTATGATCCTCAGAGTGAGGAATGATTAACTCATGTATTCCTGGAGGGAGCGGGGAGGGAAGAGAGGTGCTCTCCACCGTAGAGTCCACTTCCCCTACATTCCACTTAAGCTGATAGGGCTGACACAGACTAAGGTCCGACCTCTAGCAATCTTAGACAGAGCAGCCATAACCCGGAGGGGTAACCAGTCATTTGGGGATCAAAACTATTAAAAAAACCCCGGAATTACAGGTTTTTTCAGAAGCACAGATATTAGAAAAGATGGACCAAGAATTTAAAATAAACGTAATACACATACTAAAATAAATAAGGGATAAGCAATATGAAACAGGAAAAAACACAATAAAAAGAATGAAATAGAAATATTAAATATCAAATGTAAAAACAATGTTGAAATAGAGAACACAGATGGGATAAACAGTGGAATGAACATAGCTGAGAACAAATTATTAAACTGGAAGATCAGACTGAGAAACTCTAGAGGAATAAAAAAGAAAACAATAAATAGGAACTATAAAGAAAAGTTAAGAGATATGAAGATAGAAAGAAAATTACTAATATCCAGATAAGAAGAGACCAGATAAGAAAGAGAGAAAATGAAAATAAAGTAAGAACTATTTGAACCAGAGATAACTGTCTCAGAATTAAATAAAGATGAAAGACCTCCCACTGGAAAGTCTCATTGGGTGACAAAGAAGAGAGAGAAGGAAAATCACACTTAAGCATATTAGAGTAAAATTTAAGTCTTTTCAACAATGGTGTTGAAACAACTGGATATCAGTAGGGAAAAGACATTTTTTTTTTAAAACCTCAACCTATACTTCACACCTTATACAAAAATTAAATCAAAATAGATCACAGACCTAAATGGAAAGCATGAAACTATAAAGCTTTTAGGAGAAAATCTACACAACCTTAGGTTAGACAAAGAGTTCTTAGATATGAAACCAAAAGCACGATCCACAAAATAAAAAATTGATAAACTGGACTTCACCAAAATTTAAAACTGTTGCTCTGTTAAGATACTGTTAAAAAGAAAAGACAAGCCACAGACTGGAAGAAAATATATGCAGGTCACCTCTCTGACAAAGGACTTGAATCCAGAATAAATGAAGAATTCTCAAAACTCAATGGTAAAAAACAACCTAATTAGAAAATGCACAAAAAATATGAATATATATATTTAACCAAAGAGAAGTTATGATGGCACAAATAAGCACATAAAAAGATGTTCAATATCATTAGTCATTTGGGAAACACAAATTAAAACCACAATGAGATCTCACCAGAAACCTAGTAGAATAACTAAAATTAAAATAGTGGTAATACCAAAAGTGGGTGAGGATGCAGAGAAACTGGATCTCTCTCTCATACACTGCTGGTGGATGTAAGACAGTACAGCCACACTGGAAAACCATTTGACAGTTTCTTAAAAAACTTAGTATGCACTTACCATGCAATCCAGCAAGCGCACTCTTGGACATTTATCCCAGATATATGAAAACTTCACATACAAAAACCTGTACACAGATGTTCACAGCAGCTTTATTCATAAACAGCCCCAAACTGGAAACACTCAACTATCCTTCAGTGGGTGAATGGCTGAATAAACTCTGGTACATCTATACTATGGGATGCTACTTAACAATAAAAAGGCATGAATTATTGATTCATGCAACAACCTGAGTGGATCTCAAGAGCATTATGCTGAGCGAAAAAAAAAATCTATTTCAAAAAGTTACGTATAGTCTGAGTCCATTTACACAACATTCTAGAAATAACAAAACAACAGAGATGGAGAAAAGATTAGTGGTTACCCGTATACGGGGTTGGGAGGAGTGGGATGGGGTGAATAGCATGAGGAACTTCTTTTGTGGTGATAGAACAGTTCTGTATCTTGATTTTGGTGCTGGTTATAGGAATCTATACTTAGGATGAAATTACTTACAACACATACATACACAGTGCAGGTTAAAAAAATGAATACTGAATTGAAAATTTGAAAACTGAATAAGGTCTGTAGTCTAGTTAGCATAACAGGCCAACGTTTATTCCCTGATTTTGATATTGTACTACTATAGCTATACAGAAGTCAACACAGGGGAAAGCTGGGTGAAGGGTACATGGGACTCTGTACTGTTTCTGCAACATCCTATAAGTCTATAATTATTTCGCAATAAAAACCTTTTTTAAATGCGTAGAGTAAGATGGACTGTTCAAAAAATTAAACATTGCTTATCCACAAGGGGATAAATAAGACCCCTATATTACACTATATAGTAAAATTCTAGAGGGCATAAAATTTGAACACTGGAAGAAAAAATAAGACACCTTTATTATATTAGGATTAAAAAAAAGAATTTCTTAAATAAGATTTTAAGAAGCATGAACTATAAAGGAAAACTTTAATTTAACCTTATTCTTATTTAAAATTCTGTATAACAGAAGACATCAAAAACAAAGTTAAAAGACAAGCACAGTTTCTTTTAGAACACACGAAGCTGGAAAAAGCAAGAAAACAAATTCTCCCATAGGGCCTCCAGAAAGGAATACAGCCTTGCAGACACCTTGATTCCGGGACAGTGAGACCTGGGTCAGACTTCTAACACACAGAACTCTAAAATACTACATTTGTGTTCATTTAAGGCACTAAGTTTGTGGTAATTTGTTAGAGCAGCCATAGGAAACTACTATAATGACTTACCTCTGTTGATTTCCAAGCATTAATCTTGAGGGGTAGTGTCTCCTGGGACGACACAGTTCTGCTAGGCAACTGAATGTCTTGACACTGCTCTTGTTTCAATCCTGCCTTGGAAGTGTTTTCTGTCAACAACATAAAGCTAAGATTTTACTTTGACAGAAAATAGTAATGTTTTCACATTAGCTCACAATTTTTAAGTTAATCACTTCTGAAGATCCATTTTGTCTACAAAATATACATCATGTGCCAATGGTTACCTATGAATATTAATCATTTAATATATCCCTCTATCATAACTGACAAGTTCAGACAAATTTTAAAAATACAAATTCAATTCTAGCCCTTTCTCCCATCAATGATTCAATTTTAAGTTTTATTATTTGAAACATTTTTTAAAATAAAGTATAATATAGTGTAGAAAATAGAGCTTGAAAATGAAAACTACTCAAATGAAATTTTAGCAAAGCAGGA
>NW_006780611.1:9072724-9083777 GCF_000442215.2 Lipotes vexillifer | reverse complement strand
CAGGAATGACAATTATAATTATTCTAATAATATTTAAAAGAACTTTGTTCCTGCAGTGTGAATTTCATGTGTGCTAGGCAAAATTAGTCAGAAATGTATAGATTATTTTATAAAAAGAAAATTGAAACAAAATTTAAAAAAAGAAATGCCAATGAAGATAAGCTGATACATCTGTTTATATATATTTGCTGAATTTAATGTTTTTGTAGTCTTAATATCACTTTCCTTCCTATGTTAATTACTATGTAAACAAAAGTATTAGCAGCAACTATATTTCAGCATATTATTGGGGACCACAAAAAGCATAAGAAATCTATCTTCAAACTGGTATATGCACACCTCTGGGGGTACTTGAAGACTTCCCAAGTCTAAGTACATAGATAGCTTTATGGGCATAGATAGCTTTAAAGGACTCAATTTCCAGATGCACAAGTTCTGTATATATTCTTACCAAAAACTGATCTGCCTGAGAATGCAACTGTGTAGAAGCATCTGGCTGGTTCTTTCCCCTTTCCCTTTCATAATCAATTTTCTCCCACTTTACAAAGAAAGACATTTTCTTTACCCATATTATTATGGTGCATCTTCCCTTAAGATACAAGCGTAATTGTCTCTAAGGCACCAAATAGTAAAAACGACTGGTATAGGGAAGCTTCCTTTAATCAAGGCATGAAAAACCCAAAGCAGAGCTTCAAAGTTTGTCCTGTCTTATACATATTTCTTTTAATCGCAAAGCATGGCACAAGCAACAGTTCTTTTGGTCCACACCAGCATGTGTGGTACTCAGATATATCACAGTGCGGAGGAGCAAGACAGTTGATAAGTCTCATCTAATGTCCTTGTGCTTTCCATCCCTCAGTACTGTTGAAGAATGCATCGTTCCTGAGGAACAGTCCCATGACAGAAGAGCAGAGAAAGCATCAGAGGCAGGCGCACCTTATTTCACCAACGCGACATACTTAGGGCAAGTCTTCATGCCTTAGCTATTTATCTTAAGAAAACTAAGGAGTGTGAATACAACCAGAGTGATGTCTGGTTACATGTTTATTTAAATAATGTTAGATGTTTTCTGAAAGAAACTTTAAATCTGATTCTACTGGTTGTTTTCACAATGAGGGCCGACTTTGACAACTAGGTAAATATGGTAAATATTCTCCAATAATTGAATGAAACAAATCTGCAGTTCTGAAGACTTGATGAAAATTCATTTAAAGCATATGACACAATAAAATCACTTTCTCAAAAAATTTTGTATTGACGGGTACACTGCAATTCGTGTTTTTATTTTTCCCACACATTTTATTTTTCCCACACATTTTGAGTATATTGGGTTAAATTAAAATGTAACCAGAATAATTAATAGTCATTTGATAAATTTTAGCAAAAGGTTTTTGGTATTATTTCCAGAAATCGAGAACGTAAATTACTCCCAATGACTGTTTAACAAATCTTTTTCTAAGTGGGGTGTTTCCAATCCTTTGCTTTCAACAACATTAAGGAAAGATCTAATCAAGTTAACAGTTGACAAGAGATGAAAAACATTTTTATAATAAATCACTATATAATTTTTGGCACATTATTTGGAAAGAATTCATAAAATTGATTGACATTGCTATAATAAAACACCTTCTATTCCCCACCCAATTTTAGGTGAACAAATCTTCTCAGCATTTACATCTCTAAAAATGTAAAACAGAAACAGAATTTATGCTGAACCCTGTTTATTTCAAGGAATAAGTAATATTCATATATGGGTAAATGAACAGTTCCATGTAGCTCATAAAAAATATCTTTCCAATAAAATTTTATTCTTTATGTTTAATAAGTACTTAACCACATTTATGTGGTTGTTTCTTTTTTTAAATATTTATTTATTTATTTATCTTTGGCTGCACTGGGTCTTCGTTGCTGCGCACGGGCTTTCTTTAGTTGCATCAAGCGGGGGCTACTCTTCGTTGCGGTGCACGGGCATCTCATTGCGGTGGCTTCTCTTGTTGCGGAGCATGGGCTCTAGGCGAGCAGGCTTCAATAGTTGTGGCACGTGGGCTCCGTAGTTGTGGCACACGGGCTCTAGAGCGCAGGCTCAGTAGTTGTGGCGCACGGGCTGAGTTGCTCCGTGGCATGTGGGATCTTCCCGGACCAGGGCTCGAACCCATATCCCCTGCATTGGCAGGCAGATTCTTAACCACTGTGCCACAAGGGAAGCCCCCATTTATGTGGTTTTGATCGACTGTGTACTAAAAATAATTTTAACAGTAAGTCAATCTAGAAGAACTACTTTGCCACTTAAAGCCTCTGGTCACAGACAATTTAGAAAAATAATTTCAATTTATATACATATTTTATGTAGAGATAACTTTCAAGCATAAACATACTTTCTATCAGGATAAAATTCTGTGAGGGATGTGGAATAGAAATATGACTTCAAGGAGAAAAGGGAATGATGTACAATGTCCAATAATTAAAGAAGACCATGTATTGTTTCAAATGAATGACTACAGATATGAATCACAAAAGCATTTATATTCCTTTAGATGCTCTTGAAAGACTCATGAAAGTTTTGCTTGTTTTCTTTTCTTTTGTCTTTAATGTCAATATTTTGAATTATATCCTTTGCATTTACTATACTTAAGACAAAATTTCACACGTCAGTTAAAAACATATTAGGAGGCATATAATTTTTCAAAATCATTTTAGGAATTATACAAGAAAAATAGCCTGGTCCTTGCCTTCAAAAAGTTTATAGCCTGACTAGTGAGATAAGTCTTACATACAGAGACTTATAGGAAAAAATTAGAAGAGAACAATTACAGGTCAAACTTTCTTAAAATAACTAACTTTAGGAATAGAAATTCTAAGGAGGAAAAAAAATCAATGTGTACCAGAGTAATCAGAAAGAGCCTCAAACAGGAAGTAAAATGTGAAGAAGGCTTTGAAGGATGGCTAGGATCCTGATAAGTACAGAGGGAGAAATTATTCCAAGCAGAAGGAACTACATGGGCAAAAGGAGCAAGTATGATATAAGACAAAGATGCTGAAGAATAAGAACTTTGCATTTATGGCTCTAACTTTTCATTTTCTTGTAACTTCACATGAAAATGAATAATTAAAGTGAGCTTATTTTGGACTTGGAGATTTTATAAGTAATACCGGCAAACAGCAGTAGTTTGAGGCTCAGATCATCTATGTACTTTCAAGTGATTTAATGAGGAACTATCTTTATTATCACTCTTTGAGCATTCAGCAACAAATTATCCTTGAAATGATATGGACTTAAGTTTTAGACATCACAGAAGTAGATTAATAAAAATTTCAGGAAGTCAATTGTGAAGTAAAGTGTGAGGAAAACTGAAGAATAGTAAGGATTGTGAAAGAAAAAAATATCTTGCATATTTGGAGATGCATTTTAGCCTAGAATAGCTAAAATGTTATAAGCCTATAATAAATTATCTTATGGAGCAAGAAGGCAGGCAGTCAGAATATACTGAGTGTACAGAAATTCATTCAGAAATTTTTTTTAGCATCAGCACAACAATGGAAGTGAGGTGTGCTTAATTAGGTGATTACACAACATTGCTTTCTGGGTTTTCACAATCAAGTGGAGGGCGAGAACACACTTCACACATTTAGTTCCTTAGTGGAAATGAAGTACCCTGTATATCACAAGCTATTTATCAATCAAGACTGTGAAGTCACAGTCAAGGAGTACTAGTATGTGAAAGAGAAACCTCAAAGGAAAAAGCGAAGATGCTGCAGGAAACGATGCTATTGAGTCATTCGAAGATGAGTGCTTAGATACCACGGCTGTAGGTACTTGGCAGAAGCTATGTGGAGAGAAGCTATAGATCTCATTGAGCCTGTATCACTAGATAATACCACAAAGCAGAACTGGTGAACCCTTTGATATTTCTCAGATGAGATATCAAACTGACGTTCAAACTATCAGACATTAACAATGTGACAGCACATTTTGGAGTTGAAACCCTCCATAAATACCCAAACTGTTCTATGTATTATTTAGCATCTACTAGACATTGTTGCTATGTATTGACAGTGTCCTTTTAGGTGTAATTGAAGTAAACTACGTCATTTATCTAACAAAATTAACTTTTAAAAATGAACAAGTATATCTACCATAGAAAACATTCAGTGGGCTAATGAAAAACTGGTAAGATTTCAAAGCCTCATAGTGATCAAGTTTATATTTAACTTTTGCAGAATCATGAGTTTGGAACCTTAACAATTTCATTATCTTGGAGCAAATTTACCGAAAAGATGCAAGAATAGCACAAAGAATTCTCATCCAGATCCACCAACTGTTAACATTTTGTCCCATTTGCTTTATAATTCTTTCCTCATTTATGTACATATCTTTGTCCTATATCATAAATCTTGAGGCAAAGCCATTGTTGTAGGTTGGATTCCCCAGGAAACAGACTCCGAGACCCAGATTTGTACGAGGGGATTCATTAGGGAGTACTCTCAGAAACCACATCTGGGAGTAATGAGGGAGGCAGGACTGGGCCAAGGGAGAAATTAAACTGTGATGCGTTTGCAGCAGAGGCCTCAGCCAATCCTACTAGGAGCTCTGGGGCTGGAATGGCTCTTCACCGTTGTCCTGCCTTGAAGCAAAGGGGACGGCCCACTTCCATAAGTCATTGAAAGTATGTTCTCTCAGGGATGAGGCATGATCTTAGGTAAAGAGGCTTTCTTTAGCTGTTGGGAATTTGAAGAGAAGAACTCAGCTGAGACCCCTCGGGCACCAAGTCTCCCAGCTGCCGAGGGAATAAGTGCCTTGATCTTGAAGTGGGAATGTGGGAAACGCCACAGCATTCACTACATACAGCACGTCTATTATTCCACTTTATTACTCTGCTCCTATTTACTCATGACAAATACTTCAGAGGCACAGGAGATAGAATGTGAGTATGATAAATCGTTTTTGAAAGGTGAATTTTGAAATTAGTGGGGAAAAGCATGTTTTTTAAAACAAATGAAAACAGAGAAAGGATAAAGAATAAGAAAGCAGAGATGTTTAAGTAGATTTTTTAAATTAAATTGGAAATAGGTAGCTAATAAATAAAGAGAAAGGACAAACTTTTGTTTCAGGAGATCTTTTTGTTTGTTTGTTCGTTTGTTTTTTGTTTTTGCAAAGTAGCATTTTATTTTCTAACTGGATCTTTGCCGGAAAACACATTCCACGAGCTAAAAATCTCCCCATGGACACCGGCCTAATGACAAACTTCCTAATAACGGTAATTAAAAGTTCCTTTGAAAGTATAACCTCTTTCTTGAGTCATATTATTCTGGGAAAGATGAAGGGTGGATGAGTATGTGTAGAAATCAGGTCTTCAGTTGTGAAAATCTGAGTTGTACCTGGAGAGAAAGCAGTAGGGGAAGGCACAGCCCCCAGGCCCGAGCTCGGACGGCGCCACTCTCCTCCTTGGACCTGAGCCCCGGTTCTGCTGCCATTCCTCACCCTCTTGATGCCCTGAGGCTCCGGGCGGAGGGAGGGGCCGCAGCTGTGGAGCCCGGTGTGTGCGCAGGGAGCACCCGAACGCCTGTGGCTATGCAGCTGCAGCTGCCTCCGGGACAACCCCACCCTGCGCCTCACCCCAGAGCCAGGCTCTGCTTGGCGGACTCTCAAAGAAGCAACATAGGGTCAGGAGGGACTCAGGCCACGATGCCCAGGAGCAAGAAAGCCTTAGTCTCGCAGGACCTCAGCACTCCAAACCCTCTACAGCTGCCGTTTTGTATGTTTCAGGAGATCTTAAAAAGGGAGTTGAGGCAATTTTATTTCAGCATTTTGCTAACAATAGCATACAAAATTTGGGAGACTGCCAGCAGTTCTTACTCAATAATAATGGTAAACAGGAAAACCCACAACTGTATTATATACTCAGCAACAGGGACAAGAAGAAATGAACAGTCCCTACGAAAGCAAGTCTAAATATTCAGTAGCTGACTCCTGGGTTAAGGTAACAGAGTAAAGCTGCAATACAGAGTTTCCATCACAAAATACTGAATACTTAATGAGATGTTTTTCTGAAAAGTCAAAACTAATCCAGAGGCAGAGTCAAGATGGCAGTGTGGGAAGATGCAGAGTTAGCATCTCCCCACAACTAGGGCGACTGCCAGCCGCTGGTGGGGAACTCTGACACCCAAGGAGACGGGAGGAACCCCAGAGTGAACCGGCAGGACGTGGGGGGACTCAGCGGGGAGGAGAAGTGGAGGCCAGACAGGGTCGGCACCCCTGAGGCTGGGGAGATCAGGAGAGGCAGGCGGGAGGGCCCTCCAGGAGGAACGGGAGAGAAGTGGAGGGCGATTGCCCTGCCCACTCGAGTCCAGGAAGCCTGCTGGGCTTCCAGGTGAGGTCCCCTGCCCTCTGAGACCAGGGGTGAGGGGCATGCCTCGGCCCCTTCTGTTCCTTGAGCCTAAGCCCCACCTCCCACACCCCTCAGGGCCTTTTCCAGCCCTGTGCGTCCTAAGCATAGGCCCCAGCCACCACCCAAATCTCGCCCTTGCTTAGGCCCCGCCCTCCACAGTCAAGGCCTCCCCCCCTTTTTTTTCTTTTCCCTCCTCCTCTTTTTTACTATTGTGGTACTGATGTACGTTCCGTTTGTTGATTCATCTATATTTTTATTTTTATATTCTTTCTAACATATCTGTTAGTTTCCTAGTCTAATTTTTTTACTTTGTTATTGTTCTTTTTTTTTTGCCACCCCACATGGCTTGCAGGATCTTGGTTCATGAGCTGGGGGTTGGGCCAAAGCTGCTGCAGTGGGAGCTCTGAATCTGAACCACTGGACTAACAGAGAACCTCAGACCCCAGGGAATATTCATTGGAGTGAGGTCTCATGAAGTTCCTCATCTCAGCACCAAGACCCAGCTCTACCCAATAGCGTACAAACTCCAGTGTTAGAAGCCTCGAGCCAAACAAACAGTAAGACAGGAACACAATCCCGCTCATTAAAAAAAAAAAAAAAAAAAAGAGACAGCAAAAAATATGTCACAGATGAAGGAGCAAGGTAAAAACCTATAAGACCAAATAAATGAAGAGGAAATAGGCAATCTACCTGAAAAAGAATTCAGGGTAATGATAGTAAAGATGATCCAGAATCTCGGAAATAGAATGGAGGCATGGATTGAGAAAATACAAGAATTGATTAACAAAGATCTAGAAGAACTAAAGAACAAACAGAGATGAACAACACAATAACTGAAATGAAAAATACACTAGAAGGAATCAATAATAGAATAACAGAGGCAGAAGAACAAATAAGTGAGCTGGAAGACAAAATGGTGGAAATAACTGCCAAGGAGCAGAATAAAGAAAAAAGAATGAAGAGAATTGAAGACAATCTCAGAGACCTCTGGGACAACACTAAATGCATCAACATTCGAATTATAGGGGTCCCAGAAGAAGAAGAGGAAAAGAAAGGGTCTGAGAAAATATTTGAAGAGATCACAGTCAAAAACTTCCCTAACATGGGAAAGGAAATAGTAACCCAAGTCCAGGAAGCACAGAGAGTCCCATACAGGATAAACCCTAGAAAAAACACACCAAGACACATGTTAATCAAACTAACAAAAATTAAATTCAAGAAAAAATATTAAAAGCATCAAGGGAAAAAAGCAAAAATAACATATAAAGTAGTCCCCATAAGGTTATCAGCTGATTTTTCAGTGGAAACTCTGCAGGCCAGAAGGGAGTGGCAGGATATACTTAAAGTGATGAAAGAGAAAAACTTACAACCAAGATTACTCTATCTAGCAAGGATCTCATACAGATACGATGGAGAAGTCAAAAGCTTTTGAGACAAGCAGAAGCTAAGAGAATTCAGCACCACCAAACCAGCTTTACAACAAATGTTAAAGAAAATTCTCTAGGCAGGAAACACAAGAGAAAAAGACCCACAAAAACAAACCCAAAACAATTAAGAAAATGGTAATAGGAACATACATATCGGTAATAACCTTGAACGTAAATGGATTAAATGCCTCTACCAAAAGACACAGACTGACTGAATGGATACAAAAACAAGACCCATATATATGCTGTCTACAAGACACCCACTTCAGATCTAGGGACACATACAGACTGAAAGTGAAGGGATGGAAAAAGATATTCCACACAAATGGAAATCAAAAGAAAGCTGCAGTAGCAATACTCGTATCAGATAAAATAGACTTTAAAATAAAGAATGTTACAAGAGTTAAGGAGGGACACTACATAATGATCAAATGATCAATCCAAGAAGAAGATATAACAATTATAAATGTTTATGTACCAATATAGGAGCACCTCAATACATAAGGCAAATGCTAACAACCATGAAAGGAGAAATTGACAGTAATACAATAATAGTAGGGGACTTTAACACCCCACTTACACCAATGGACAGGTCATCCAAACAGAAAATAAATAAGGAAACACAAACTTTAAATGACACAATAGACCAGATAGATTTAATTGATATTTACAGAACATTCCACCCAAAACTGGCAGAATACACTTTCTTCTCAAGTGCACACAGAACATTCCCCAGGATAGATCATATCTTGGGTCACGAATCAAGCCTCAGAAAATTTAAGAAAATTGAAATCGTATCAAGCATCTTTTCTGACCACAACACTATGAGATTGGAAATCAATTACAGGAAAAATACTGTAAAAAACACAAATACATGGAGGCTAAACAGTGTGCTACTAAATAACCAAGAGATCACTGAAGAAATCAAAGAAGAAATTTAAAAATACCTAGAAACACATGACAACGAAAACACGACGGCCAAAACCTATGGGGTGCAGCAAAAGCAGTTCTAAGAGGGGAGTTTATAGCAATTCAATCTCACCTCAAGAAACAAGAAAAATCTCAAATAAACAATCTAACCCTACACTTAAAGCAACTAGAGAAAGAAGAACAAAGAAAACCCTAAGTCAGTAGAAGGAAAGAAATCATAAAGATCAGAGCAGAAATAAATGAAATAGAAACGAAGAAAACAATAGCAAAGATCAATAAAACTAAAAGCTAGTTCTTTGAGAAGATAAACAAAATTGATAAACCCTTAGCTTAGCCAGACTCATCAAGAAAAAAAAGGGAGAGGACACAAATCAATAAAATTAGAAATGAAAAAGGAGAAACCACAACTGACACTGCAAAAATACAAAGTATTATAACAGACTACTACAAACAACTATATGCCAATAAAACAGACAACCACGAAGAAATGGACAAATTATTGGAAAGGTACAATTTTCCAAGACTGAACCAGGAAGAATTAGAAAATATAAACAGACCTATCACAAGTAATGAAATTGAAACCATAATTAAAAATCTTCCAACAAACTAAAGTCCTGGACCAGATGGCTTCACAGGCAAATTCTATCAAACATTTAGAGAAGAGCTAACACTGATCCTTCTCAAACTCTTCCATAAAATTGCAGAGGGAGAAACACTCCCAAATTCATTCTACGAAGCCACCATCACCCTGATACCAAAACCAGAAAAAGATATCACAAAAAAAGAAAACTATAGGCCAATATTACTGATGAACATAGATGCAAAAATCCTGAACAAAATACTAGCAAACAGAATCCAACAGCACATTAAAAGGATCATACACCATGATCAACTGGGATTTATCCCAGGGGTGCAAGGATTCTTCAATATATGCAAATTAATCAATGTGATACACCACATTAACATATTAAGGGAAAAAAACCATATGATCATCTCAATAGATGCAGGAAAAGCTTTTGACAAAATTCAACACCCATTTATGATAAAAACTCTCCAGAAAATGGGCATAGCGGGAACCTACCTCAACATAATAAAGGCCATATATGACAAACCCACAGCAAGCATCACACTCAATGGTGAAACACTGAAAGCATTTCCACTAAGATCAGAAACAATACAAGGATGTCCACTCTTGCCACTCTTATCCAACATAGTTTGGAAGTCCTAGCCACAGCAATCAGAGAAGAAAAAGAAATAAAAAAGGAATACAAATTGGAAAAGAAGTAAAACTGTCACTGTTTGCCAATGACATGATACTATACATAGAAAATCCTAAAGATGCCACCAGAAAACTACTAGAACTAATCAATGAATTTGGTAAGGTGGCAGGATACAAAATTAATGCACAGAAATCTCTGGCATTCCTATACACCAACAACGAAAAATCAGAAAGAGAAATTAAGGAAACATTCCCATTTACCATTGCAACAAAAAGAATAAAATACCTGGGAATAAAACTGCCTGAGGAGGCAAAAGACTTGTACTCAGAAAACTATAAAACACTGATGAAAGAAATCAAAAATGACATAAACAGATGGAGAAATATATCATGTTCTTGGGCTGGAAGAATTAATATTGTGAAAATGAATATACTACCCAAAGCATTTACAGATTCAGTGCAATCCCTATCAAGCTACCAATGGCATTCTTCACAGAATTAGAACAAAAAATTTTACAATTCGTATGGAAACACTAAAGACTGAATAGCCAAAGCAATGCTGAGAAAGAAAAATGGAGTTGGAGGAATCAGCTGCATAGCACAGGGAGATCAGCTGGGTGATTTGTGATGACCTAGATGGGTGGGATAGGGAGGATGAGAGGGAGGCTCAAGAGGGAGGCGACATAGGGACATGTGTATGCATATGGCTGATTTGCTTTGTTGTGCAACAGAAACTAACACAGTCTTGTGAAGCAATTATACTCCAATAAAGATCTATTTAAAAATATATTAGAAACCATCAAAACTGCTTTATCAAGGGATTTTGCCCTCTTTTTTAAGAGCCTTCATGCACAACTACCCTCAGTGGGATAGGGAGGGTGGGAGGGAGGGGATATTGGAATATATGTATACATATAACTGATTCACTTTGTTGTACAGCAGAAACTAACAAAACATTGTAAAGTGATTATACTCCAATAAAGATGAAAAAAGAAAAAAAAAAAAAAAGCTAATCCAAAAAATTTATAGTAGCAATCTGACATGGAAACAGATGTACCTAAAGGTAATTTTCCTTTTTTTTTTTTTTTTTT
>NW_006780611.1:9061622-9072006 GCF_000442215.2 Lipotes vexillifer | reverse complement strand
CCCGTGTCCCCTGCATCGGCAGGCGGACTCTCAACCACTGCGCCACCAGGGAAGCCCCTTAAAGGTAATTTTAAAAGAAAAAAAATAAATAACTGGTGGCCAAGAAAAGAAACAAAATCTAGGACATCCCCTCTCTCCCAAAGGTGACACCGATGAGTTGACAAGATTCTGAGATTTCTCATCAATATTCTCATATCTGGAAAAAAAAGGGAACTGAATGGACAACATTATTTTCCCTCCTTATGACTGAAAAGAGGTGGAAACAGCTAAAGAAAAAAAGTAGGTGTAACAGAGTTAGTAAATAAAGATGCTGACACTTATATGAAAGTGAAAGCCATAGTTTCACACTGAACTGGGTGAAGGATCTGAAGTTGAGGGTATCTCCCCACCTGATGGGAATGGGGCACATTTCCCAACTTGATAGAATGAGCAGGATCTTGTACAAAAGACTCGGAAGTCCCGTATTCTAAACAAGGTTGCATATGGCCTAATGAAGGCCCCCATTCCTCCTTGCTCCAGAAAAGTGGATAAAATAAATAGCCCACAAACTGCAACTTGGTGGAGAAAACAAACTGGTCTCAGATATGGTACAAAGAGTCAAGAAATCACACCTGAGCAAATAACCAACAAAGTCTATTGTGCTATACAGTACCTCTATTAACCCATTTACTTCTTACAAGAACTCTGTAATAGGAGCTGTATTATCCCCATTTTACAGAAGATGAAATTGCATCATGAAGTTTTAAGTAGCATGTCCAAGGTCATACAATCCACACAATCTGAATCAGGATTCCAATCCAGGCAGTAGGGCTCCAGAACCTGAGTGCTTAACCAGGATTCTCTATTGCTTTCAAAACAGTGCCTAGCCAGAGCTGCCTGAGCATCAGCAGATGTAAAGAAATGACCTGGCAACTAAACAAATACATTCCAGTAGAAAAAAAGACAAGAGACGAGGAGGAAGAGAGCGAGAGATGGTATGCAAAAAAAAAAAGATTCCAAATGTAGAAGAAAATGTAGCACAAGGAACAGAAGGAAATTCCTCACAATATGGCATTAGATGGTTTTTGAAATTATTGTAAATTGTGTTTTCATATATTTCATTTTATAATTGTTTGTTGCTACTATATAACATCACAGCGTTAAGCATTAAAAAAAATTGTTTCCTGGCCTTACATATTTCCTCTCTTTTAGGAAATGCTTTCCATATCTCCTTCCTATTTTTCAAATGGGCTGTTCTTGGTTTTTTTTTTTTTTTTTTTTTTTTTTTGCGGTATGCGGGCCTCTCACTGTTGTGGCCTCTCCCGTTGCGGAGCACAGGCTCCGGACGCGCAGGCTCAGCGGCCATGGTTCACGGGCCCAGCCGCTCTGCGGCATGTGGGATCTTCCCAGACCAGGGCACGAACCCACGTCCCCTCCATCGGCAGGCGGACTCTCAACCACTGCGTCACCAGGGAAGCCCTGTTCTTCTTGTTTTATAGGACTTCTTTATATATTCTGGAAACTAATCCTTGTCAGTTATACGTGTCAGAAAATTTTCTCCTAGTTTGTGACTATCTTTTTCACTTTTTTATATGGTGTTTTTTGATGAGGAGAAAATTCTTAAATTTAATAGTTTTATTAGTTTTCTATTGCTGCCAAAAATTACCACAAACTTAGTGGCTCAAAACAACACCTATTTATTATGTCACAGTTCTGTAGGTCAGAAGCCCAGGCAGGCTTGACTGGGTTCTCTGCTTTGAGTCTCACAAGGCCAAAATCAACGTGTCAGCCAAGCTGGACTTTCATCTGGAGACTCAGGGGAAGAAAACACTTCCAGGAGCATTCAGGTAGTCGGCAGAATTCAGTTTTTCATGGTTGTAGGACTGAGGTTCCCACTTCCTTGCTGGGTGGCAACGAGGGATCACTCTCAGCTTCTAGAAACCATTTACATTCCTCATCACTACATCTTCAAGCCAGTAAGGGTGTATCAAATCCTTCTCACTCTTGGAATCTCTCTGACTTCTTCTAACACCAGCTAGAGAAAACTCTGCCTTTAAAGGGTTCATGTGGTTACATTAAGTCCACCTGGATACTCCCTTTTTGACATATAATGTAACATAATCATGGGAGTGATAATTCATCATACTTCACAGGTTATGCTCACATTCAAAGGGGAAGGCATTATATAAAGGTGAGGGTCATTGGGGTTTATTCACAGAATTCTGCCTACCACAATAGTCAGTTATAAATACTTTTTTTAAAATAGTTTGATCAATTTTGGTTATGTTTAAGAAATTCTTCCCTATCCCAATGTGAAAAAGATATTCTCCTATATTTTCTTCTAACATTTTGAAGTTTTATTTTTTCACTTTTAAGTTCTTAATTCCTCCAGGATTTGTTCTTGTGCATGATATGAGGTAGAGACCTAACTTCATTTTTTTAAATATGGATAAATAATTTTCCTGGTATTATTTATTAAGCAGTTCATCCTTTCCCCACCAATGTGAAACGCCACCTCTGTCATACACTAAGATGACATAGTTGCCCAAGTCTGTTTTCAGGGCTCTATAATTTGTTCCATTGGCCATGCACCCATCGCTGCATCAATACCACGCTACCATGATTACTGTTGCTTTATTCTTGTCATCTAGAAAGGCAAGCTCTCCACCTTATTCTTCTTCAGGAACATTTTGGATATGCTTGAGCTTCTGATTCTTTCAGATAAATTTTTGGAATCAGCTGATCAAATTCAATTTTTGAATCCTTTGGGACTTTGATTGTAAATGCACCGAATCAGTGATTCTCAACTGGGGGCAACTTTGGCCCCCAGGGGACATTTGACAATGTCTGCAGACACTTCTGGTTCTCACAAAAGGAAGGGATGTGTGCTAATAGCATCTAGTGGGTAGAGGCCAGAGATAATGCTGAACATCCTACATTGCACAGGACAGTCCCCATATCAAAGAATTATCTGACGTAAAATGTCAATAGTACCAAGCTTGAGAAACCCTCCACTAAATTTATGCAATTTGGAGACAACTGATACTTAATATTTTTGAGTATTTCAATAAACAATTTATTTTGACCTTACAGCCAGCCATTTTGCTAAAACTCTCTTATTATTTCTAATATGTCTGTAGATCTTTTCAAGTTTTCTATATGAAAATCTTTTCATCTGCAAATAAATTTATTTCTTCCATTTCAATACTTATGTTTTAAATTTCACTTACTTGTTTTATTGTCATGGCTAGAACCTCCAGTATAAAACTGAACAGAAGGAGAATGGGAACTTTTTCTTCTACCTGATTCTAAATAGAATACCTCCACATTCAAATGTATGGAAATTTTTTATTTATGTTTTTAATACTCAAACTAAATTGCATTTTTGCTAGAAAAAGTGCTCTGCGTGATACAGATTCTTTGAAATGTTAAGACTTTCTTTATAACATATAATCAATTATAAAATCCATACTTTAAAAAATGTTTTATTTACTTGACCTATGAAAAATTGAGAGATTTTAAAATCATCTACTATAATGGTAGATGTTTCCATTTCTTCCTGTAGTTCTACCAATTTTTGCTTTATATACTTTGAAGTTATTTTATTGGTTATATTCACATTTAGAAATGTTATGTCTTCCTAGGAATTAAACCTTTTATCATTCTCATTAATAATGCTCTTGGCTTTAAATTCTACTTTGTCTGATACTAATGTAGCTATACTAGCTTCCTTAGAATAATGCCTGGTTTATCTTTTTCCCACCCATTTGCTTTCAACCTTTATGTGAACTTATGGTTGCAGCATATATATATATGGATTTATTTTCCCCCAATTTGATAATCTCTGCCTTTTAACAGATGAATTTAACCCACTGACATTTATTGTGATTATTAATATATTTGGACTAATTTCTACCATTTTACTTTCTTATTTCCATTTGCCCCACTTTATCTACGCTTCTTACCCTTTATAAAATTAAAAAATATTTTTCATTCCATTTTTTTCTTGCTACTTTGGAATTTACACACTCTACTTCTCTTCTTTTAGCATTTACCCTTGAAAGTTTATCATGCACGTTTACTTTTAAATGTTTAACATCAAATAATATTTTACCCATCTCTCAAAATATACAAGGAACTTAGAATACTATAATTCTGTAGACCCACTCCCATGGTTACCCACTATTTTAGTTGTCTTTTTTTTAAACTCGAAAGTTAGACATTATTATTTTACACAGAAAGTGTTTATTTTATTTTATATACATGTTGACTATTTGTTAATCACACCTCCTTACATCTCCAACCACTCTTCTGGAATAATTTTCCTTCTCTTTGAAGTATATTCTTTAATTATAGGTCTCATGGTGGTAAACTCTCAGTTTTTGTACTTATCTGAGAATGACTATTTCACCCTCAGCCTTGAATGATAGTTTTGCTGAGTACACAAATATAGGCTGTTATTTTCTCTCTGCACTGTGAATATATTGTATCACTGTCCTTTGGCCTCCATTGTAATGGATGAGAAGAGTTTACTTTTACTGGCATGGTAATTGTCATTCCTCTGTAGATGTATCCTCTATGTCTAAATATTGCTTTCATATTTTCTATTTACATTGGATATATCCTCTAGTTCACTAAATTAAGTTTTTTATTTTGATGGTATTTCTCATTTCTGTAAGTACCCATTTTTCAGATTCATACATTCATTCTTAATAATCTGTTTTGTTTTTTGAAGTAAAACAGTTTTAATTCTTAGAGTTTAGTTCAGCCCAAGAACCCAGGCTGTGAGAGACATAACTGACACTTGAATAATTGGATTAATTTAAAAAAGTACAAGTCTGGTTTTGACAGTTGTGCTTTTGTATATTTCTTTTTTAAAGATTTTATTTTTTAGAACAGTTTTAGGTTTAGAACAAAATTGAGAGGGAGGTACAGAGATTTCCCATATACCTCCTGCTCCACACATGGATAGCCTCCCCCATTATCAACTCTGTGATTACATCCTTTATTTATTTAAATATTTAAATACATAGTTCTTCTACATTATATATTCAACCTTTCTAATATCTACAGTCTGTGGGGGACTAGATATGTTCTTTGCTAATTACTTTCTCCTGTGTTTGGTGAAACAGATTGTGAGCTCATTGCCTGACTTTAATTGGTGGGAATCCTATGGACCTAACTTGTGAATTGAACACGTTTTCTTCTTGCAGAGAGAACTACCCAGAATCAATTCAGCCCCCTCTTGAGGGTCTGGGTTCAGCACAGTAATCCCATGCTTTCCTTCCCAATGCTAAAGGCAGGCCCCAAATTCATTTTCTTAACTACTAATAACTGCCCTTAAGCAACTCAACCTCTACAGTCACCTGCAGTGTCCCACAGGCACCAGCTCCAAGTCACTTTCACCTGAGCTCACATGTCCTGTTCTTATTTCATTTACTTACTTAATTAATTAAAAATTTTAGAAGGAGAGATCCTGAGGGACTTCCCATACCTCTGGTGAGGCCAGAAATGTCTCAGTGTATCATTTCTAGTCTTTGATTGTTGTGCAATAAATGAGTTTCTTGGAGCTCCTAGTAAGTGTTATTGCCAGAAGTAGACCTGAAATATTTTTAGTGAAACTTAGCATCTAGTACAATTCCATTTTTATAAAAACAATTTCTTTCTAGTTATTCATCTTTATACTTATATGTATGAATGGATAGAAAGATGCCTAGAATTTATGTTCATCTGATATTAATTATGGCTATTTCTCAGTGATGGGATTGGAAGTGACTAATTCTTTACAATAGGCCTGTATTTTTGTTTTTTTACAAGAGGGATTTTTCTGAAACAAAAACAAAAGAAGAAAAATAAGCAGACTAGAAGCAAATATTCTAAGATGTTAACAGCAGTTGGTTTAGGGTGGGTAGGGGTATAAGTTATTATTATTTTCTTTTTTATACATTTGTTTTTAAATTAAAAAAAAATCACTGCTTGAACCTTCACCAATGTAAATGTTTTAGTAGCAACCACCATTTGTACCATAAGCCCTGCCACTGAGACTGTGATAAGGCAACCAAGTACAACTCTACATCAAGTCTCTAAGTACAAAGTTCACTGTGGGAAGTAATATCAACACTGTTTTGCTTATAAAAGTATGACAACTGATTAGCAGCTGTGTGATACTTCTCCAGTAAGATGGTGATCTTGACACATGTTATTCTGGTAGGATGGTAACAACTCAAGCCTGACTGGGTTCAAGAACGAAGGGAAAAAAGAGAAATTGAGCATAGCAGGGTTTTTTTGAGAGTTGAGATGTAAAGGGGCACAGAGAAATGGGGTAATAATTGGAGGGGAATATGGGGTCAAGAGAAGGTTTTGTTTTAAGGTGGAGGATCATATACATGTGCTTGATTAAAGGACATTATGGATTATATGATCTAGTTTTAGCTGAAATAATCTTCACTGATGGACAAGTGGTTTAGAGATTCACATAGTGAAATGGTGCCGGATTGAAAATAATGCCAAAATGCAACAGCAGTGAACAAGAAAACGGCAGAGTCTACACTTCCAGCCACAGTAGAAGCTGTTGATCAGTCACATCATGGGGTTCACAATAAGGGAAAGCTAAGCGGATATGAAAAGAGGTCAACCCTGTCCTCCAATCAGTAATATTAAAGAGACTAATTGAAATACAGGTTTCTATCTCATATCATTATTGAACCTCTCCCATGTGTTTATTGTGTACATTGCTCTCTGTGAGGTATCCTTTCCAACTAATATGATATTAAAATCAATGAAAAAGTTTAAAAAAAAATATGACAACTACTTTGAAGTTTAACTTTTGGTCCAACAGGAATCATATACCATTTTTAGGGAAATACTTCCATGATGTAGAATGTTATTACATTTACCATAGGCCAGAGTAATCCTTCTCTAATACAGGTAAAGTTCCACTGCAAAGAATAATGCCAGTAAAGAGCTCTTTATGGAAGATTGGATGATCCACAGAGGTCATGCTTTGCTGGTCTAGTTGTAAGCAATGTCTCTGGTGATAGTTTTTATAATTATTACCTCTAAGGAAAGGACCTAAGTCTGATGCTTACAGCTCAGAGAAGCTGAGTTACCACTGTGCTTTATATAGCTTTCTGCCTTACCAATCAAGCTGCAATTATCCTTCAGCTCATCTCTTCCTTCGAACAACAAAATCATTTAAACAAAAACTACCCAAGCTATCTACCAGAATTAATTAACATGCGGGAAACATCCAGGAACAGGTAAAAAGAAGTAGAAGTCGTGATGTGTGTATAATACACACACACTTCTCTAAAGTACCTTTTTTTCTCTTGCTAATTCACCACAAAGAAGTGAGGCACAGCTGTTTCAGCTCTGGATCCTAAAGCCAGGGTATCAGATTTCTAGCAATGCATTCAATTTTACATTTCATTATAACTAAATTATTTAGAGGAGTCTTTAAATTCCTTCTGATGGAAATTTACCTGTATGATACCATCACTTGCCTCCATTTTCTCTAACTCAAATGTTAGAGTCATTTTCAATTTCTCCCTTTCTTCTCCAATACATCATCTACCTACCCATTTCCTTTCTAAATTCTGTCTTTAAACATTACCTTTCCCTCATTTCCATAACCCTAGATCAGGTCCTGGATGCCTGGATTGAAATAACTGTCTCTTATAAAGCTTCCCTCCAATTTGTATCTCCTTCATATCTACACAAAGCGGCAAGAATTATCTCCCACCAACAGCTGTTTTCAGTAATAAGAAAGCTAAGTTCTGTGACTAAGCTAAACATCCCTTCTGTTCTCCAAGGCCTACACGGATCCTAGCTTCAAGTCATATCAAATTGAAATTTCCAAATACTGTTCATTATGTCCTTTATAAACTGTGCTGAGTACTCTCAACTATCTGCTCACATTTTTCTACATATTAAAATTTATATTCTCTATGCCTTTTAATCTGACAACCATATATTACCACGATTAATTCATTTCTTGTATTCTTTCCCACTATGGTAGGGACTATTTGTTGTCTCCTATATTTATTCTCTCCTTCTTCCTTAACAATAGATTTTCTTTCATCTGGGCACATGTTGGTTCGTATAAAGACTACATTTCTCAGCCTCTCTTAAAGCTAGGAGCGTCCATGTAACTAAGTGCTAAACAGTAGCATGTAAGCCAAAATGTCACGGGCAACTTCCATTAATGTCCTTAAAGGGAAGGGGCATTCATATTTTCAACCCCTCCTCCTTCCTACTGGCTAGAAGGCAGATGTGATGGCTGGAGTCAAGCAGCCACCTTCCACCTAAAGTGGAAGTTACATGCTGAGTTTGGTGGAGCAACAAGACAGAAAGAGCCCTAACATCACAGAGAGCCATATCAATCCTAGAATACCTAGTTCTGGATTACTTTAGAAGAGCGAAATTCCTATTATGTTTACACCACTACCAATTTTGTGGCCTAATACTGTCACTTGTGGGTGCACCTAATTTTAACTGATCTACCCACCTCCAAATTTTCATTTGCTACTTCTCCTAACCCATTAATAATGCCCCCCTAGTAAATTTCCTTATTTTCCCCTCACCCAAACAAACTGTCAGTTTTCTTTCTTCTTTTAAAATACAGTTTCAGATTCAAATGCCTACATGGATATGGTTAGTACTGCCAAGCTTACTTACTCTAATTTCTCTTTTTTGAACACAAACACGTACATCTATATGTCTACTATGTATGTGTACTATACACAGTAATGGATAAATGAAATTTTAAAATAATGTAACAGATTTTTAACAAACTTACTACAGTTTTATATCCAAACATTCACTACTCACTTTAAATCTTACTACAGATGCACTTCAACGATGCTGTCACTCACCAAAACTCTTTTTGAACACCGTTTTTTGAAACAGACTGAAAGCCCATCACTAGATATAACCTCTGTGAGAGCAGAAATACACCCAGTTTGATTACCAGGCCTAGAACAGTGTCTGGCATATAGTAAGTAGGTACTCAGTACGTGTTTGTGGTATGAAAAAAAATTAGTTGTAGCAAAACTTCTTCATTTGCAAGTAGACTGACTTTTTTTTAAATAGTCAAAAGATATTCAGAGCTCAGCCTAGTGAATAAGAAGCTGTTATCAAGCGGGGAAATACCATTTGGGGTTTTTTAAAAGCAGTGACTATAAAGCAATAAGCTAGATTTTCTTATATGGATCATAATAATGGCTCAGAGTTGAGCTACTTCTGTAGCAATTTAGGGACTCATTTCCTAAGCTTACAGTGAAGTGAGCCAAGCTTGCTCCCGTTTCAGAGCGTCTGCACCTGCTGTTCCCTCTGCCGGAACACCCCAGATATACCTGGATTGTTCCCTCACTTCACAGAAGTCTCTGTTTAAATATCTGCCTCCTCCAAAAGGCCTTCCCTCCCTACCTGACCTAAAATAAAGCATCCCTGTCACTCTCTGTCCTGTCACAGCTTTCCTTCTCTTTATAGGACTTGACACTATCTGACATAATATTTTATATCTATTTTGTTTATGTGTGTTTAATATCCATCTCTGTCACTGGAATATTTGCTCCATGATGAAAGGGACTTTGTTTTACTCACTGCTATAACTCCAAATTTCTGCTAGATATCCAAATTTCAAATTATAAATTTAATAAATATGTTTATAATGAAAGAAAAGAAGAGGAAAAGAAATGGAGGAAGGAAGAACAAGAAAGGTAACAGAGAAGTAGCAAAAGAGGTGAAGAAACTCTAGATGAGTCATAATTGGTTATTTTACTGTTACTTTTTTCTATTATCAGTTTGAATTTAAGGCTTCTATGAGAAAATTTCAGAATGTGTCTCTTTCGAGATTTATTTCAAAGTACTGGGTACCCTAAAGAAAAAGGTTCCACGACTTTCAGAAGCATTTGGTTGGTATTTACTATCGTAATTACAATGCCCACATCTTTTACTATCTTTCAACTGCCCCAGTCCACACAAGTACAAATTGAGTGAACATTTGAGAACTCCTGACTTACAGTAGTACTTTAATGATTTTTAGCAGGATGGGTTTGTGTTGGTATTACTATTAACATTTTTAAATTTCAATATTTAACTGACACTTGGAATATCTCTCTTTCAAGATGTTGCTTAATAGAATTACATGATAAAGCTGGGAGGCAGGCCTTTGAAAATGCTTTTAACTCTACGTTACTCCTACTATGCCCCTCACTTACGGCACAAAGTGTAGTTCCTTTCAAGGGACAGCTACGTAAGTCACATATCATTAATGTTTTTGCTTCCTCAAACTGTCCATTCTTTACACACAATTTAATAACAGGGTTTGTACTAGAGAAGTTAGAGCAAAATGACTTTCCTTTATGTTTTACCAACTTCAGTAGAAAAGATAACTGCATTTTCC
>NW_006780611.1:9026582-9061501 GCF_000442215.2 Lipotes vexillifer | reverse complement strand
TCCTGCTGATTTCTATTATAACATTATAAATAAGTGCCTTCTTTTTCAGGTTCAGTAGTCCAGATTTAAAGTTTTACGCAAAGGAAAGGGTTATATAACACAGGGTATTGTCCTAGAAGAGTTTTAGAGCACTTTCAGAATTCTGAGGCACATTTTTTTAAATGTCAATTTCTTCATTTGGAGGATCAAATAGTGCAAATGCACACACAACCAGACCCCTAGTCTCAGAAAACAGTTCTTCACTCTCCAGTTATGATTAACATCTTAAAACTGAATCACAATGCCAAATAGGGTAGTCACTAGTTTCATACCTTTAAAGCTCAAAAACATTTTATTTGAATCCCAGATAAACACATTCAGAAAACAGTCATAAAATTTTCTACTGAATAGCATCTTTCATCATTGTTCTCTACAGTATAATGTCTAATACAGTAATAGTAGTACTAATACAGTATTAATGCTTCAGTACTAAAACCTAATGTTTTATATGTTTTAGCTGTTCTTAAATGATACCTATTGCACTCTAGGCCAATGCCCATTATACGCACTGTTATTATGTAGCCTCGCCGCCTTAAGAAGCTTACACTTCTTCTCTGAAGCAGGGATTTCTGGTGCGGGAGCAGAAGCACATGCTGTTGGTGAGTTACCCGTACCAGGTAATCTTTTAGGAAATGTCATAGAGTAGGAGGTACGCCGTCTAGTCCGACATGCTACTCTCCTCTCTCTATGCAGCAACTGTTCATTCGTCAGCAACGTTATAACTTGCTTAGACTTTTCCCGGATATAATAACCTGAAAAATACATTAACTGGGTTAGAAAAGAAAATATTAATTAAGGCTACAATTAAGTTTTATTCTAAAGAAAATTAGGAAAAAATGAAAATGTAAGCAAAGCAAAATATTCTCTAGCAAATGTAGAGGGAAATTTAAGTTTCATTAGAATTGTCAATAACTGTACTCCTTTTCTCATGCTTTAAGAAGTAAATAATCATATGATGAAATCATATCATATATTAACATTACATTTTTCACCTTAAACATGGTATTGGATTTTCCTTTTGAAAGCAATATATACTCTTCAATAAATCAAACAATACAGAGGAATGAATCAGATCTAGATGTACTGCCCTAGATGTATGACCATGACATATGGCTAAAGATTTAAAGTAATATGCATAGCATGATCCAAATTTGTAAAGCATAGGGGAAAATAAACCATTATATATGTAGATAGAAGACAGAAGCAGATAGAGAAATACAAAGATGGGTGGATGGATGGATGGATGGACGATGGATGGGCAGGTGTACCTACAACATTGTGTATATACACAATCAACATTGTGTATAACTTAGGGATACAATTAGGGTAGGACAAGAGAAGGGAGGGCAATTGGCTTGTCTCTGACATAACATCCTATCCAAATAACATGATGTCATTAATAGAGTGCCAGAGGACAGTCTAAGACCAGAATTCTAATAATGTGCTGTCGTCCTTAACCATCGGAGTGACTCTGAGCCAGTTAGGTGGTCTAAGCCTGAGTTTCCTATCTGAAAACTGTATACGCATATCTGTTCAGGTTAATTCACAGATATAAAATTATACTCATTCAAATATATAGTATTACTAGTACTATTCTCAACCATCTCCCATGAGAAATGATAAAGGAAACACCTCTCCACATCTTGGGACCAACTCATATTAACATCTCATGTCTTCCAGAAGTAAACTGAAAGGCCCTAAAGATTCACTACTATGCTCATTTTGGGCTCCAAGTGTGATGAATTAAAGTGTTAATATTTCCAGCTGTAATTTACCAGTAGTGGAAGTAGTGAGAAATAGTCAAATTCAGGGTATATTTAGACGGCAGGGGCCACCAATGTTCTCTAAGTGCCAGTCATTTCATTAAGATTGATATGGACAATGTCAAAAACCTTTGCTCAAGTTGCCATCTTTTCCAAGATTATTTTATCTAATCTCACTTCTTAGCCATTTTTTCCTTCCAAAGTTCTCTGATAACTGCTTTAAACCACATCATTCTCAGCGCTCTTAATTTCCTATGATTGGCTTGCAGTCAGTAATAACCAAAAAATCCCACATGTTTTGGGTTACCACTCTGTTGCATGATAGAAGCCTGCTGTGACTATCAGTCTTTGGGGACAACACACCAGATACTACCTTCTTCCGGATAATTAACAGAGCTTGATTTGGTGGGGGGACTTGCCTTCCCATTCTTCGCTTCATGAACTCATCTCCTTCTACTTTCCCCCTCACTCCCTCTGCTCCAGCCACCTTGGCCACCTTATTCTGCAGTCTCACCACACTCTTTACCTCCTTAGAGCTGTGTGCTGGCTGTTGCTTCTGCCAGGGACTCTTGGCATGACTAGACCCCTGATTCATTCAGGTCTCTACTCACATGTCGCCTCCTCAGAGCAGCTTTCCTTCTGCCCATCCTCTCTAAGATAGCCTCGCCCCCGTCACTCTCTAGTCCCTTTTACCCTGTTTCACTCTTCAACTTGGCATTGATCACTAATACTGTTCTATATAGTTATCTGTTTACTTGTTTATCCTTTTCTCACCTAGAATACAAGCTCCGTGAGGGCAGAGACTCTTTAGTGTCTAGAAGAGTGATTGGCACATAGTAAATGCTCAGTAAACATTTACTGAGTGAATGAATCAATAAAGGAGCAAATGACCAAAAAAGTCTGAGTTTTCTCCTTGACATAATACAAATGGAGCCAGATAGATGAAAAATACTAATTGACAATTTATAACTTAGCTGCCTGAGAAAGTTGCTTGGCCTGAAATAATTTCTTACAACACTCCTAATTAGAAAAGGTTACAACTAGAAATTATGGGACAGATATGGAATATTCTACTTGGAGTCTGCATGGATTGGTGGAATTTGAGGACAGCTGCAGTACTTCAAAGGGATGAGCAGGTACGTCAAGCAGAATGCCAGTCAATGATGGAGGGCTCCTCCCTGCAGCATCAGGACGGTGGGGCCACAGGAGTTTGCAGAAAACAGAGAAGAAATCACCCAGAAGTGAACTTCCCATTCAAAGCTGCCCGCTGCCCTAGCTACCTCCCACCATCCTCGAGATGCTGGAGAGCGGGAACCTGGATGTTTTAAAGCGTCAAAGTTGAAAGTGAAAAAAATCTAAGAGCCCAATAAACCTGCTTGAGATAAACAATAACAGAGATGAGATATAATAACAATAGCAATAAGATGGCATCTACTTACTTCTTGCCAATACGTTTCAAAAAAGAATGAATACACAGTACTAAAATAGAATAGTACCGAAAATAGAATAAACTTAGGCAACAGCTGCTTTGTGTTTGAAAAAAGGGGGGCTAGGGAAGGGGGAGAAGGAGAAAAGGAGGCAAGGAGAGGGAGACAGACAGAGGAGAGGGAGGGAGGGAGAAAAAAGATTCTCTGAAATAAGAAATTAAACTATGTAACAGATCAATATCCAAAGACACTATGTAAAACACATCAAGATGAAAAGCTTGTTGGTTGAGGTAAAGGTTAAAATAAAAATAAAGCTATATACTGTTTAATTGCGAATGTTTTGTTTATAAGTGACAGAAACTCAATTTGAACGGGCCGTGGGAAAACCAGGGGCTGCAACTGGGCCTCAGATACAAATGAAGCCGAGACTGGAAACCTACCAGGACCCTCCGCCTCCCACCTCTGCTTCTCCCTACGTAATGCCTTTATTTTCTCCTTTTGCAGGTCGGCTTCTTCAATCTGAATGTAGATATTACCACAGACAGCTCCAGATTCTCATCTCACATGCTGCCACCTGAGAAGTCCCCCTCTTCATTTGTTCAAATCTGAAACATCCAGGAGAATGACACTGAGTGGCCCAGCTTGAAAGTCGTATACTCATCACCGTGGCCAGAGGGTGGAATGCTACCATTGGCAACCCCCATTAGAAAGACACAATGGAGTGAGGGGAGGGTCAACAAGATAGAAAAATGAATGAGGAAAAAGCCAATTTGAGCAATCCTCCCAAACTGAAAGGACAAGGACACACAAATCACTAGATCAACTATGCAACAGCCCAGTTCCAAGGATGTTAACTTTTACAGTCATTTAATCATTTCCTGAACACTTAAGTTTCAGGAAATGTTCTAAGTAGTGGGGGCACAGGTGAGGAAAAAAGAGACAAGGTCCCTACTGAAGATAATTTCAGATAAAAATTAATGCTCTAAAGGAAATAAAGCAGAGGGACATGCTAACATCAATTCAGGGTGCAGTCAACGAAAGTCTTACTGAGGAAGTAACATATCAGCTGAGTCTTAAATAGCAAGAAAAAGCCAGCTGTGCAGACATACAGGCAGAGAGCAACTGGCAGAGGGAACAGCCCAGATTCCACTTCTTCAGGAAAGCCTTCTACTGAGAGATAACAACCCCTCTTCCGCCTCGCCCTACATGTACGTCAGGGCCTCCATGGTCAGGCTCTGCTTTCACACACTCTCATAGCACCTACACTTGTCTTTCAGAGTGCTTCCACAGTTTTTAACTGCCTATGTGATAAACGTCTTTTTCTCCACTAGAGTATAACATCCACGAATGCCAGAAGTATACTTGTTCACTTAAGAGATACTTAAGAAACGTTTGTTAAATAATATGCTGAGGAAAAGTTTCCTAAATGCAGGAGAGGAGTCTATATAAATTCACAACTGAATGTCATGTAACAAGATTTGGAAATATGGTAAATTCAAAGATATTGGGCACTGAGATGCATCAGCAAGAAAGACACATACCAGACTTAAAACCAAAAAACACATATTGGGCTTCCTGTTATAAAACATCATAATACTCCTCTCTCCGTTCCTGACCCACTGGCCTGCCAAGATCTACTCTTCTTCCTATATTCCTTTCTCAGTGAGTTTTACTTCCATTCTAAGCCAGAAATATGAACATTCACTTCCCCAGACTCAGTAATGCATGTCTGTTGATTGCACCTACTAACTATCTTCTAATTCCATGCTTTCCACTCCATTTCCCTTAGTTCAGGCCTGTGATGTTCTAAATCATTTATTTATCTGCAGTCTCCTTTCCGATCTACCCTCCACAGTGCCTTCGGGGGTGGGGATGGGGTGGAGGGCGGAGGAAGAGAAGTATCCCAAACAGTATAGCTGATCAAGTTATTTTCATAAAAAACCTTCAGTCAAGTTGGCACAGTAAGTTCATGCTTCAAAGTACCCTTCTGCTCTATTCCAAATGCACAGCAATAATAGACATCACCAGTTCTGAAAAACAAGATAAAAACCTCCAAGAACCAGAAATATCGGAGAAATGAAAAAGCACTGAACAGGGCTCAAGCCACAGGGCTGCTGGGCTCTTGATCTGGCGGCCAGGAGTTCAGCCCCTCAGGTGTTAGGGAACCAGAGGTGGTCTCACTCTTTGATGTTAGGGGTTATCCATGCTTGTGAGAGAAGGCTGGAAAGAAAAGAAAAAGGAAAAGGAAAAAAAATAAACAGCCACTAATTGTTTCCTGGGCTGTAACATATTTGTAGCTGTGGGAATAGAAGGACACAATGCAGCCCTAAGGCCTGGAACTCAACTAAGCCACCCCCTGGCTCAGCAACTGAATCTGTGGCACCCTCATATCATCATAGGGCATGACCCCTGAGCTACCTTTATAACGCTGTACTGGAGGTGGAAACTGAAAAATCAGCATAAATGGAAAAGTGAACATGGTTAGCTAGGGAAGAACCTCTCACCCAAAATAAGCCTGAAAACTAAAATTCCAAAATAGATTTTTAAAAATCTTAAGATGGCCAATAAATGCAGCAATTAAAACATAAACTCACTCCAAAAGAAATCAATGTTCTATAGGATTCTATAGGATCTTCTATAAATCAATATTCTATATTATTGTAAGATTTAAAAACCTAATAACAAAGATTTTAAATAAGTATTAAGACAGAACTTAAATAAATACTAAATAAAGATTAACACAGGAATCACATTCACAAGGAATATGAAATTATGAAACAAAACAAAAATAGGCAGAAATGAAATAAGAACAGATAGATATGAAAAGAGCCAACTTAAAATCCTAGAAATGAAAGCTATAGTCACTGGGATTAAAAAGAAAAAAACCCTCAATACCCAAGGTAAACTCCAAAATCTAACAGTTGAAGAGAGAATTGGTAATCAAAGAATAGTACTAAGGAACTCTTCCAAAATACAGCACAGAGAGGCAACAAGATTAAAAAGATTAACTAAAAGTCATAAGGGACAGATTGCAAGACCCCAATAGTCATTCAGAAGAAGTTTCAAAAGAAGAATACAGTAATCACACACACACAAAAAAGCAATATTCAGGGCTTCCCTGGTGGCACAGTGGTTGAGAGTCCGCCTGCCGATGCAGGGAACACGGGTTCGTGCCCCGGTCCGGGAAGATCCCACATGCCGCAGAGTGGCTGGGCCCGTGAGCCGTGGCCGCTGAGCCTGCGCGTCCGGAGCCTGTGCTCCGCAACGCGAGAGGCTACAACAGTGAGAGGCCCGGGTACCGCAAAAAAAAAAAAAAAAAAAAAAAAAAAGCAATATTCAGAAAGAGCTGGGAATTTTACAGAAAAGCCATAGAATCCTCACGTCAAAAATGATCTCCAAACACCAAGCAGGATAAATAAAAATAAAAATAAAACAATACCTAGAAACACTGTAGAAAACCAGAAGAACATGTAAGATAAAGAGAAACTCAAAGCTACCAATCCCTTCTTTGGGCCTACAAGAGCCCACTGGCCACTCAGTCAGCAAACATTTATTCGACACCTCCACAAACTAGGTGAAGAAACAGAGATACAACTAAAGTAATCCCAGCCCTCCAAACACCCACAGTCCAGTGAAGGGACTGAGGTAAAATAAGTCATTACAGCAGAGCCATGCGTGCTACCACAGACGTGTGGACAAAGTATTACGGATGGGTGAACTCCAAAGGCAGTGGGAAAGAACTTCTGGTGCATTTTGCATGAAGCTTTACTTGAACGTGAATATACGCTGCAGGAAATAATAAAAGTAAAAATATGTCAATGGCTAATATTTTTACCTAACATTGACTTATGACTTACTATGTGCCTGACTTTCAGACATTATCTCTAATCCTCACAACCACCCTCAGAGTTTATGAAGTACATTTTACAGATGAGAAAAGAAAGTTTAGGGTGGGTAAGAAACTTTCCCAAAGTCATAAAGTTGATAAACTAGAAAACAGAGATTGGCTCTATAAAAATAACAAAATATAGACTTTAATTTCTTTGACTGACTTTAGTATACAAATGCAAGCTATTTTATTTGATGAGAACCTGAGAAGAGAATGATTCTGCTGACACAGTACTGAAGTCCTAACCTGGTTACTGGCCCTTTTGTGTTTACTGTCTGCTGTCCATATGAGTACAATAAACAAAGAGCACTGTGGGAACAGTTAACTTTATATAAATTCATGATTTGCTTCTTGCTACTATGATTATCAGTATGACTGTATTTGTTGAAAAGGAGCGAAAGACGATCCAAAATATTCAACTAGGTATAAAGGTTTTGTTTAAACTCACAGTAATATAACTTTTAACAATAACAGAACAGGCTTATGATGACCCAAAAGTCTATAATATGGTTGTTAAAGGAAATTCATTCGTTCATCAAGACTACAAAAAAGTTTGTTATAGGAAATCACATTTGCTCACGGAAGCTATAAATGAACTCAGCAGCATTGTGTTAAGTAACCAGCCTCTCGATAGATCAGCACGCCTACATTGCATTAATTAATCAAGCCACCAACATCTAGCAGGTGGTTCAATGGTTAGAGAATTCTGACTACTGCTGTCTGACAGCTGTAGAAAAAAATTAAGTCTGTGCCCTTTGAAGCTAGAGTTTTTTCCACAGTGTTCAGTCACTACATCACACTGCTTAGGAACTGTTGCTTCCCACTCTCCACATCCAGTACCTTCTGTAAGAGAAGTAATACCTCCAAATTTTAGTTTTTTGACTTTTAGAGCCTTAACACAGCTAACCAAGATCTAAAATAATTTTTTTTACATTGAAATGTTTTCTTTTTCTTGAACTTTCTCTTTCCAGGTATCTTGTCTCTAATTCAATTTATTCCAGTCGCCTTGAAAAGAAAATCACTATCATTCCTTTTTTCTCCTACTTGCCCAGGCCTCCTCTTTCTCTAAGCCTAAATACCTGAGTTTTTCTCTCCTTCTACAAGTACCTGAACTCAAAAAACAAACTCCCTCTCAAAAAAAGTGGATTTTAATCATTTATAAGCTAGTGTAAATATAAACAAATGTATTACATATTCCAGAAAATTTACCTTTCACATTTTAATTTCTTAACTATGGCTTAAAAGGCTTTGTTCTTACTCCAAGACATTACGACTTCAGTGGGCAAATGGGTAGGTGAATGGTAAGGGTTCATCCTCGAGTTTTGGAAGACACACAGAGAAGCAGCCTATACAAAATCAGCCATCAACATAAATGTGAACTATCTAATTTCCTAAATTAGATGACTGATAATGACAGCAGAAAACTAAAATGGCAGTAATGTCATCAAGGCATGCTACTTCTAGTAAAATAGCTTAACGTAACTTTTTAACAAGACTGAAAATTTGTTTTTTAAAATGTACCTTTTAAAAATCTACCTTTAGTTTAAATATATGTGTATAACATATATTTACTTTATATAAATGTAAAATGGCCCATTTAAGTGAAATTAACCACAATTTCATGACTTACCTAATTGAGAATAAAACAGTACATAAAGTTATAAATATGCATTTCTGAGAATCTGAATTGGTTTTATAAAAAGAATACTATAACTTGTTTAAATAAATTGTTTAGTAGTATGAAACATTCAACTAGGTATTTTTCAGACAATTTTGATTAAGTTCATTCTGGTAGTTCAATGGAACTGTTAGGATATTTTTAAGAACTCCTTAAAAATTAAGAGAGGCTGTGTAGCATAATAATAGAATAGAACTAAACAGTATTAGGATATATATGTTTTAATCATGTTCAGCCATTAATTAGCTGTGCAACCTTACCTAAAAAACTTAATCTGAGTGTTAACTCATCATCTCTGTAAGAAAGATAAGACATATCCTACGTTCCTCATAAGATGTTGTAAGGATCAAATGAGATACCATACATGGAAATGCTCTATTATTAAAATCTAAAAATGCTCAAACAACTAGATACCATACAGGAAAGAAAGAACTCTACCTCACAATATACCTCCAGTATTTCAGGTGAAATATCTCGAAATATAAAGTAATGCATCCAACTGTTAACCTTAAAAAAAACTACAATAAGTACAATACAGTGTCCCAAAAGTCTGAAAACATAGGGAAAATCATGTATTTACTGTAAATGTTTTGAGATTATTCATTGCTTTAAATTTACTTCATCTGAAAAGCTGTCTGGAAGTTGAAGAAAAACATATTGAGAACATTATTTGAAAATGTTAACTAATGTACTATTTGAAAATAAATTTCTCCTGTTTCCCAACTACTGTGACTTGTTTTCTGAATTTTTTCCCCTGTAGTATCACTATTATTAATTATTGATCATTTTCTATATGATAGGCACTGTTATAATGTTGGAGATGGAGCATGGACGAAGCAGACATAAAATGTTCCTGCACTCATGAAACTTACTTTCTGGTAGGAGGAGACAGACAATAAACAAATAATAAGATAAATCATATCCTACGTCAGATAAGAAATACTATGAAGAGAAAGAAAACAGAGAAGGTGGCTAGGGCATATCAGTACAAAGAACGGGTGCGCCTGCTTTTTTATAAATAAGGTACATCTAGAAGGCTGCACTAACAAGATGGCTTTTTGAGCAGAGATCCGGAGGATGCAGAAAGCACTGCTGGTATCTGGGGACTCCAGGCAAAGGGAACAGCAAGTGTAAAGACCAATGGAGAAAAAAAAGACTTTCTTCTATAATATTTTCTACTTTTATCTTTTCTGTATCTCTTCTTGATAACCTGTTTCTAGGGTAGGATCCAGCTGTTGATTACTTGGATCACTACAATTTCTCTTCGATTAATTTCCCATTACAGACTTCACTCTCTGCTTTTTTTCTTCTTTGAACAAAATCATTCTTACTGATTTGTTTTTCAATGATCACATTCCTTTCTTCAAGTCTCATTATTTTTATGACTTCCATTAGTAAAAATTTATTGATTATCTATTATGTGTCAAGGCCTGATGGTAAAAAGATGATTAACATATGGTATACACCCTCATAATTTAGCTAAGGAGAAATATATATAGTAGATAAGATACACTGTAAAAAATACCACTCTTATATTATGAATAAAGTGTTGCAGCAATTAATTCTGCCCAGCAAAGAAAAGACAACAGTTGGGGGTACAAAGGAAAAGGCCTCTGAGCTAGGATTTGAAGACTAAATAGGAGTTCAGAAAGCAGATAGCAAGGAAAGAATATTACAGGGAAGAAGAAACATCTTAAATACAAGCACAGCGATGTATAAGCAAATAATATATTAAGAATGCCTGGTGATGCAACGTGCTAGATTGAAGACTAAGGAAATAAGAGTAGAAAGGTAGATTGGGAACACACTAAGAGTCTTGACTCTATCACGAGAACCAATGGGTTTTTTTTAATACAATTTTTAAAATTTTAATTTAATTAATTTATTTTTTGGCTGCTTTGGGTCTTCATTGCTGTGCGTGGGCTTTCTCTAGTTGCGGTGAGTGGGGGCTACTCTTCTTTGCGCTATGCAGGCTTCTCATAGCGGTGGCTTCTCTTATTGCAGAGCACAGGCTCTAGGTGCACGGGCTCAGCAGTTGTGGCTCATGGGCTCTAGAGCACAGGCTCAGTAGTTGTGGCACACAGGATTAGCTGCTCCACGACATGTGGGGATCTTCCCAAACCAGGGATTGAACCCGTGCCCCCTGCATTGGCAGGCGGATTCTTAACCACTGCACCACCAGGGAAGTCCTGAGAACCAGTGGTTTTGAACTATTTCAACTGAACACACCATCAGTAACAAATTTTTGTGCATGCAACCACCCCCAAATATATATATACATTTATTTATGTATAAGTTAAATTATGTCAAGAGCTACTATTCTAATATGTTACACTCATTAGGGAACAAACATAAAAAGAGAAGTGTATAAAAGATAAAAATAAAATGAGTAATATTTTCCCCAATGGAATCATTTTTCATTAATTAATATTTATTAAATTAATAGTGTGCACCAATGTTATCAATCAATAACTAATATACCTTCCATAATCAACAAATGAATATACAGTTGACCGTTGAACAACATGGGTTTGAACTGCACGGGTTCACTTATATGTGGATTTTTTTCAATAAATATGTACTACGGTACTACACAATCTGTGCCTGGGTGAATCCGAGGATGTGGAACTGTGGACTGTAAAGTTATATGAAGATTTTCCACTGTGCGTTGTGGGGGAGGGGGCGGTGTCAGTACCCCTAATCCCGACATTATTCAAAGGTCAACTGTACTACGCTTCTGTTGACAATTCAGTTCTAACTTGCATTTTTTTTCCTCTCTTGATGCTAACAAATCATCAAGAGTATTTATAAAGTCCAACACAGCACAGTTGTACATCTTTAATCCTAAACTCAACCATTAGGGAAACTGAAAGACCTTTATGATAGTGTATAAACATACCCATATATACCATACCTGTACATATAAAAGGTATAAATGAATAAATAAGTTTTTCTGTGTATTTATAATTGCATGCTTATCTATTTTAATGCTCAAAATAGCTCATAAACTCTTTAAAGCAGGGGCTGACCCTTTCTTTCTACTTAAAAAGAAATTATCATAGTGCTTTGCTCAGTACAGTGATAAAATAGCTGTTCTGTAAAGTACAAAAATGATTATATTTCATTCACTATTATCCAAAAACTTATGCCTTTTTATAACCTAACTCTTGGGCATGGAAAATTTTAATTAATATTTAATTTTAATAATAAATTTAACCCTAACGGAAGTTGATGTCTTTACAATTTCTGGATTAAGAAGCGTAGCATGCTCAAAACCCAAGAAGATATTCTCCAATTTCATCATTAAGCCTCAAACCTGCCCTAAAATAAGCACATAAAAAAAGAGAGGATGGATATACACCATGGCCAAGTGGGATTTATGCTAAGAATGCAAGGTTGGTTCACCTATGAAGATCAATGTAATACACCAAGTAATAGAATAAATGGGGAAAAACACATAACATCAACAGATGCAGAAAAGGCATCTGACAAAAAGTCAGCACGCTATCGTGATAAGGACACTCAGCAAACTAGGAATAGGAGAGAACTCTGTCAACCTGATAAAAGGTATCTATGAAAAACCCATCCCTGACATCATACTTAATGGTGAAAGACTGAAAGCTCTTAAGATCAGGAACAAGACAAGGATGTCTGTTCTAACCACTTCTATTCAACATTGTACAGGAGGTTTTAGCCAGGACAATTAAGCAAGAAAAAGAAATAATATTCATCCAGATTGGGAAGGAAGAAGTAAAAGTATCTCTATTTGCAGATGACACAATCTTGTATGTAGAAAATCCAAAGGAATCTAAACAAACAAACAAAAAAAACTATTACAGCTAATAATTATTACAGAAAATATTACAGCAAAGTAGTAGAATACAAGATCAATATATAAAACTCAGATGACCAGTTGAATTTCTATACATCAGCAATGAAAAATATGAAAATGAAATTAAGAAAACAATTTCATTTATAGTAGTACCAAAAAAAGAAAAAAAACAGGAATAAATTTAACAAAAGAAGTATAAAACTTGTACAATGAATACTACAAAACACTTATGAAAGACGATTTAAATAAAAGGAAAGATTTCTTATGTTCACGGATTTGAGGAAATAATATCATTTAGATGGCAATATTCCTGAAATTGATCTACAGATTCAATGCAATCTTGAAAAAATTCTAGCTGCTTTTGCAGAAATTGATAAGCTGATGCTAAACTTGATATGGAAACGCAAGGCACCCAGAACAGCCAAAACAATATTGAAAAAGAACAAAGGTGAAGTTGCAAATAAAGCCACTTTCCTTTATTTCAAAACTTACTACAAAGCTACAATAATAAAAATAGTGTGGCACAGGCATAAGACTAGACATATACAACAATGGAATGAATTAAGAGTACAGAAATAAACCCATATATCCATGGCTGATTTCTGTAAAGGTGCCAATATAATTCAATGGGGAAAGAACAGATTTTTCAACAAATAGTAGTGAAACAACTGGATACCTGCATGCAAAAGAATGAGGTTGGACCTCTACCTTACACCATATGTAAAAATTAATTCAAAATGGACCCAAGATAAATGTACTAGCTAAAACTACAAAACTCTTAGAAGAAAACATAGGTGTAAATCCTATGACTTTAGACTAGGCAATTAGTTCTTACATATGACACTTAAAGCACAAGCAAACAAAGGAAAAACAGATAAAATGGACTTCTTCAAAATTTAATCAAGAAAGTAAAAAGAAAACCTATATAGAATGGGAGAAGATATCTGCAAATCACCTATCTGATAAGGGTCTTGTATCCAGAATATATAAAGAACTTTAAAATTTAAAAAAAAAAAAAAAAAGTTAAAAATGGACAAAGCATTTGAATAAACATTTCTCCAAAGAAGACATATAAATGGGCAAACAAGGTCATGAAAAGATGTTCAATGTGATTAGTCCGTAGGGAACCATAAATCAAAACCAGAATAAGATACTACTTCACATCTGGTAAAATGGCTATAATAATAATAAAAAAAAGATGGACAATAACAGGATTAGCAAGGATGTGAAGAAACAGCAATCCTCCTACACTGCTGGTGGGAACGTCAAATGGTACAGCTGCTAAGGAAAACAGTTTAGTGGTTCCTCAAAAAGCTAAACATTGACTTAACATATGACCCAGCAATTCCACTCCTAAGTATACCCCCAAAGGAACTGAAAGCAGGGACTCAAACTGATACTTGTACACTAACGTTCACTGCAGCATTATTCACAATAGCCAAAAGGTGAAACCAACCCAAGAACCCACCAACAGAATAAACAAAATGTAGTAAGTACATACAAAGGAATATTATTCAGCTATAAAAAGAATGAAGTTCTGATACATCCTCTAACATGGCTGAACCTAGAGGACTTTATGGTAAGTTAAATAAGTCAGACACAAAACGACAAATACTACATGATGCCACTTATATCCGGTACCCAGAACAGGCAAATTTATAGAGACAGGAAGTAGATTAGATCAAGCCGTGGAGTTACTGCTTGATGGTTACAGAGCTCCTGTTTGGCGTGATGAAAAAGTTTTGGAAATAAACAGTGGTAATGGTTGTGCCACAGTGTGAATGTAATGAATGTGACTGAACTGTACACTTAAAATGGCAATTTTTATGTTATGTTTATTTTATCATAATTTTTAAAATAATACACCAAAACCCATAGGATTGTGCACTTTAAATGGGTGAACTGTATGATATATGAATTACATCTCAATAAAGCTTTTTTTTTTTTAAGTGAAGGAAAAAAAAGAAGAAATGAGGGCTTCCCTGGTGGTGCAGTGGTTGAGAGTCCGCCTGCCGATGCAGGGGACACGGGTTCGTGCCCCGGTCCGGGAGGATCCCACATGCCGCAGAGCGGCTGGGCCCATGAGCCATGGCCGCTGAGCCTGCGCGTCCAGAGCCTGTGCTCCGCAACAGGAGAGGCCGCAACAGTGAGAGGCCCACGTACCGCAAAAATAAAAAATAAAAAAGAAGAAGAAATGAGCTCTCGAGCTGTAAAAAGAATCTTATGGAAGAATCTTAAATGCATATTGCTAAGTGAAAGAAACCATTCTGAAAAAGCTATGTACGGAATGATTCCAACTATATAACAGTCTGGAAAAGGCAAAACTATAAAAACAATAAAAAGATCAGTGGTTGCCAAGGGTTCAGGGCAGGGGAGAAAGGATGGATAGGTGGGGCACAGGGCACTTTCAAGGCAGTGAAACTGTTCTGCATGATACTGGAATGGTAGACACACACACTGCATTTTTCAAGACCCATAGAACTGCAGAACACAAAGCGTGAACTCTTTGTGTAAACTAAGGACTTTAGTTAATAATAATGTATCAATACTGGTTTAATTGTAACAAATGTAGCACGCTAATGCAAGATGTTAATAGGAGAAACCATGTGTGGGTGGGGAAGGGTATTTAGGAACTCTGTACTTTCTGCATAATTTTTCTGTAAACCTAAAACTGCTCTAAAAAAGACTATTTTAAAAATGTACACTTAACACAGAGCTTGCACTGAGTTTTATCCTCTTCTCATGATTCATAAGACTATTCACTTTAACAAACTATAATTTTACATTAGATGGGGAGGAAGCGCTGATTCTTTTATCATTGCTGAACATCAGGCACTACTGAATCTTCTCAGTTCAGTATCCTGTGCAGCCTTTCCCTACTTCTCCTCTTCCACCCCCAGCAAAATTACTTTATGACCTAAATTTCCGTATTCATAAAACTACTTCCTTCGTAGTTTTTGAAGATTCCATAGTCTTTAGAAACACTTTCTTACATTTATGACTAAATTCCAGTCTAATTATAATTAGTGACATTATTATATCAAATTACCATGCCTCCTATTTTATTTATTCTGTTCTTTTGTTTTCACATTGCCACCTTGGTTTTATTTGGTCTAATTATAAAATGTTTTTTTAAATATACAAGTTTATATAAAACAAAATAAAAATCATCTCTAATACTACCAGTACCACTTGGTGAACTCTTATCTTATATACATAAACATAATTTTTTAAACAAAATTGGACCATTTTGTATATTCACTCTCTTTCTTTCATTTATTCTCTCACTCAACAAATGTCGATGGCTCCTCTACTGCCAAGACCCAGCAATGGGCAAGGTAGACAAAGTCCCTGCCCTCATGGAGCTGACATCTTTTGGGGGAAAATAGGCAAACACACTTGCACTCCTCACAACCATCCTATGAGACAGATACTGCTGTTATCCCAATTTACAGAGAGCTAAACTGAGACCTCAAGTAATCTAGTAAATTGCCTGAGGATACACAGCTAGGCAGTAGCAGAGTCAGGATTCAACCCCAGGTTGGATGACAACACTATTTGATGACAGACTCCGAAGCTTTTAACTTATAAAAGAGATATATATCTTAGTATGATGTACTGATCTTTACAGAATGGTACTGGGGGTAAAGGTTGGATTAGCTCCCCAAAATAACATATTAACTCCAAGGACATAGTTCCTTGACTTCAATCATGAAGTTTGTTCATGGAAAATTATTCATTACTATTTTTGCTATATTTAAATTTAGTAGGACCTCAAGTCCAACTTTTTAACTTTTTTGGTGTATTTATTTTTTTTCACTTTATTTTTAAATTCAATTTATTTAGACAAAAACAAAATCAGTTCACCCATTTCTCCCCGCCCAAACCTCCACCTCTGACAACCACTAATCTGTTCTCTCTATGAGCTTTTTTTTAACTCCACATATAAGAGAAATCATACAGTATTTGCCTTTCTCTGTCTGACTTATTTCACATTGCATAATGCCCTCGAGGTCCGAAAGAATGAAATCTTGCCTTGTACAACAACACGGATGGACCTCGAGGGCATTATGCTAAGTGAAATAAGTCAGACAGAAAGACAAATACCACACGATCTCTCTTATATGGTCATCATCTATAAGACATCATTTTATCAGACACCTAAGTGTGTTAGTTTCACACATCCTTTTGAAAAACAAAATATTGTTCTCTAAGGCACTCAAGAGTCAACACAAAGGATTAAACTGAAAACCATAACTGTCCTAGAGGAAAGGCAGCTAGTACATTTAAGAACAACTTTCCCCCAGCTCCTGCTTTAAAATGATCCGCTCCCAAACTCTTAATCTTTACTAGCACAATGTATAAACTTCATCGGGTACCTTGATCTTTTCCAGCTTCATCTATGTGTTGAAAATCTTTTAGTGTTTGAAGGTTACGGAACCCCTCTCTGCAATGCTGAATAACTTTCTTTGATCCATTCTTGATGAGATAATCCATTAGGGTAAGGGATTTATACACATGGCGCCAGTTCTTCCCATGGTCATTGAGTCTCTGCCATAACATACTCATAATCTCTGAGAGAGAAACTGTGTTGAAAGTCAGGTCACTGATATCTAACATCAGAGAACTAGAAGGACCCCAAGGGTCATTAGAAGTTGCTTCCCTGACTTTTATTTCCGCATCTGAGTAATTTTTCACGAAGTTTTTTACTTGCCTCCTGAATGCCATAGGTAAGACAAATTTGAAGGTGAGATGGGGGTTGAGAGCCATGGACTAGGAGTTTATGTGATTGGTTTATAAAACCTTTGAGAGGTAGTCGGTCCCCAGGTCCGCTGCTCCCAAATACAAATGATTAATCTCCACCTTGACAAGGTATCAATTTCCTGCAAAGGAAGGCACAAACAATATGTAAGTTAAATATTTTTTAAAATGTCTACAGAAGATCAATTCAGTCTGAAAAAGCTAGCTTTAGTTTCCAAATCAGTGCCTCACTTACATCAGCCAGAATTGAGGGTACCATATACACGTTCTTAGGATTGATATGGGAAAATCTCTCACAAGGGACTGGCCTATGTTATTTAAAGAAATATAGGTGGTCTTTCTAGACCTAAAAGTTTCCATTGAAAGTATCACTGAACCTCTTTGGCCAGAAATAAAATTATTATAAAGCATTACATGGACAGTGGATAAGTTACTATAAGAAAATGGAACTTGCACTGTGACATCTCTTGCTTAAGATTTGTTGTCATGTATAAAAATGTTATGTCCTGAGAGTAATTAAGTGCAAACTGAGTCTTAGAATCATCAACTGACCCTATGGTTGTATCCTTTTTAGAACTTACAAGTCATTAGAATCAGATCGAAATATGGTCTGTTTTCTTGTTAATCTAAAAGAGGGGAGGGTCATCAACTATTAAGACAAGTAATTGTCCTTAGTGGACTCCACAGCTAACTCATGGCACCCTAAACCAATATTTTAGTCCTCGTAAGGCTGGTAACTTTAAGGAAAAGGTTAAATTACTTTCTTTACTCAGCTTTAGAAAAAAGATGCCCTGATGAGCATCCAGACCCACTGAAACCTCAACAATCTATAATCAGATTTTACTAGAGACACTGCACACGTACAAAAGAAAAATGTTAAAATCCATAACAAATTTGTCTGTTATTTTTAGTTTTGTTTCTCTTCCTTGACCTTCTCAATTCCTAGCTCAGGCTTGATTAATTTCTGTGTATGTATTTAAGGAAGACATAAATTTTCAGAAGCATCCTAAATAAACTATCACTTCTTTTTTAAAAGATAAGAGAAGGGGATAAGTAATCTTTTTTGATAAAAGTCCAACACATCCTGAAATAAACAAGATAAAAAATCTATCTGTTTAATTAAGATTTCTCCAAAAGAGACTATCATCAACCTTAGGAAGAAAAAGAGAACTTGTGTATTTTTACAATTTTCTGATTTTCTCTCTTGTTTGCACTTCAAACACAGACATTTTTATCTAACTCAATCCTGCAGTGAAAACTCGATTTATAATGTGTTTCAATAAGCTATTAAAATTTTCAGTCACAAGGGTTTTCTTTTTCTACTGTCCTTTTCTCCCCCTCTACCAAGCTCACTCAATGCAGAGATACACGGTGACATTGGCTTAGAGCAAGGAATACTGATCTGTTTCTTCACAAGTCTATTAAAAAGAAAACAAAAACAAAACCCTGTTAGAATCATAACTTGCTGGAATTAAACAACAGTTTTTAAAACCCTCTTTTTCTTTTCTGGATAACTACCTATCTAGAAAATATATCCATACATATACCTATGTATATTTTGGAGGGACAAAATAATTTTTAGGTTTTCCTCTATTCTCTAACCCGCATTTAAAAATTTTTTTAAATGTTTTCATAAATGAACTTTCTGCCCAAGAAAACTATCTACATAATAGCTTTCCATCCAATAGAGTAGTTTAAAATGGATGTGCTAGACATCATACCAAAATTAAACATATTCCTAACCATTCGAAAAACCACAAGGAAATATGTCTGGATAAGTGAATTAATATCATTTACTAACGTACAGTACTTTGTGACATGAACACAGAATATGTAAGACACCATTCTACTAATGAAATCTTTTCAAGCTAACAAGGAGTTCAGTTAATTGGTGTTAGTTGTAAATTATATGTTGTTTTACTATGTGTTTCAGACACCTGACTATATACAAATGCTCAGTTTACTCAGTCCTTCAAAATTTTGAGATTATATCAATAAATACAGTGATGTGACATCTAAGACAAAAGTAGTGCCCAAGAGGGTAAATTTTCACACCTGAATTTTGGTTGTCTGGCTACCCAAATCCCTGTAATATTTAGAAATGGAGAGAAGTAAGATAGTTCATATCATAAACCTGGGTTGCCTCCTCTGACAGGCCTTCACCCACCACACTTACTACTTAGGTCTACCCATCATGCTCTTTTCAGCACCCAGTTTATTTCCTTCATGGCACTTATCAGGATGCATAGTTATGTGTTTGTTATTTTCTCTTGGCTTTCTTCACCACCAAACTGGAAATTCCTTGAGAGCAGGGACCATGATTGTCTTATTTACCAGTGTAATCCTACTGTGTAAACAGGTACCTAGCACATAGCAGGCACTCAAGAAACAGGTCACTGAGTGAATGACCAAGTGGTGGAGTGATACTGCTTTGGGATAAACCTGAATTGATTCTACAGCTTTTAATTATAAACATGACACTTAAAATATATAATCTATCTCTTGTAACTGTCAAGTAAAACTCTAGAGTTTTGAGCAAACATTTTCAAATCAATCAACAAGTATTTCTTGAGTACCTACCATTTATATGGCTTTGTGGAGGATATAAGAAACATAAAACATGCTCCTTACATTCAAAAACATCATTTAGTTAAGGAGTTTTCTCCCTTAAATGATTCTAAAATAAACGAATGATGAGGTATAAAAAGATCTCTTAATTTTCTTATTACATTTACCCAATTCCACAACTCTTTGGCAAAGCCTGTTTTCTCCCCCAACTTTACCTGAATCATAACAGGAGAGCATTTAAGTTGTCAAGTGACATTAAAATATGGGTCCACAATCTCTTATCTGAATCTTTTGAGGCCAAATGAGTCACGGAATTCAAACTCAATTTTGGGGGGGTAACTTTTAGAGGGTAATGCCATGCCTACAACCATATATTACATGATACCCACAGTGAGATCTGGGGTAAATTAAGCAAGGTCTGAACAATCAAACACATTAACATGACTGCAACAAAAATTTGCAAATATTTGGAATAAGTAAAGACAAATGGCTGTTTCAGTTCAGATCCTGTGGCCAGATAAGTTAGGGGAAAAAATTGGTTTTCAAAACTTTCTGGATGTCAGAATTGAGAATAAAAGATTGTGGAGCTAAACTGACGTTTTCCAAAGATTTAGGACAACAATGACAACAGCATCTAAGAGGCTGAGTACCTAGACGCATCTCTGGAAAGACACATTTAGGGCAGTGCTATGAGGACAGCACTGCTCTTATGTTTATACAGGTTCTGCCTGTAGACATGAGATCAACTCAGGAGAAAATAAGCTCTGGCCAAGATCATTATAGAGGAAGGATTACAGAGCATACCTCAGCATTAGAAGGTGTTGCTGTTTTGATGGAAAGAACTTGAGTCCCTCCTGTGTGTTCATTAAATCACTCAACTATTAATTTTCCAGAATTTATCATGTGACAGACTCCATTTCCAAGAAATGGAGAAACAGGTGCACAAGACACAGTCCCCACCCTCTGGAGTAAATGGCTACTCTTTACTGAATGCTCACAACGTGTTCACACCTAGGCACTCAGTACCTCATCTCATTACTTTAATTAGGATTCCAGAGGCACGGATTTGAGGTCCTGCTCTGCCATTTCCTAATTAGGGCTTAAGGACTTCTCTGAGCCTCTATTTCCCCATCTGCAGCATAAGGAATAATCACCACCTAGGGAAGACTGTTGAGGGGAAGACATGAGATGTCCTGTAAAGAACTTCTAACGTGAAGGTCAGAGGGAGAATCAACTGCCTGTAGCCAGGGTCGTTCCTTGGCATTCGCTTCATTCATTCAACAATCTTTTCAGAATGACCACTGTGCTCCAGGCAGGCCCTGTGGAGGGCACTGGGTCACACAGACGACTCAGCCCAGCGACTGTCCTCAGAGAATTTACTGCGAGTGGGAGGCTGGGCCTTGGAGAAGCTTCTAGAAGAAAGGAGTGACGTGATGGCGTCACACAATAATGACCTTCCCTCACGCAGACCTGCGGGCCTCGTCGCCCTCCCGCCTGCCTCCGGCCGGAGCAGGGAAGCAGCACGGGATGGGCAGCGGGAGAGCACCCCTCCAGGCCCCTCCAGGCCCCCTCTCCATCCCCACCCCCACACTAGTGGCTCCTACCTGAGGAGAACGTCCAGCCGCCGGCTGTCGGGCTTTTCCCTCCGCAACACAAGCCCCGCCTCCTCCAACCGGGCCAGAGCGCCCACGCCCGTTCCCACTTCCGCTTCCTCACTTCCGACCCCTCACTTCCGGCCTTTCCCAGAGCCGAAGTCTGCCGCTCCCCGGGCTTCAAAGGAGAGGGATCTCGAGGGTTAAAATAAGCCCCGCTTGAGGGTATCCCGCGGCTTGAAGGCAAATGTCTTCATTTCATGATCTGTTGGGCTGTGGCACTGCCCTAATCCTTCATTCAAATAATAAATTTTACAATTTGTGTTACTAGTGTCATTTTAACTGACTGGAAACACCGTCCACAGCTGATTTTCATCTCAAAGGACAAAGAATGTAATCTCTAGTAGTAGATTACTAGAGGTGAAAAGTGTGTGTGATGGGCAGTGACGGAGTGCCTCCGATGAGGGCCTTCGGTACCACTGATGTGTACTCCTTGAAATATTCGACTGACCTTCACTGGGCACCTACTATGTGTCAGGCACCCCCGAAAGCAGCAAGGACTCAGATAGGACAGAGTTCGATGCTGGGTGAGTTTCGAGGCTAGTGGAGGTGACAGGCACCATCCCAGAAGATTGCGACAAGATATGTATAGCATAATGGGAGAGGAGAGAGCATCTAATTCTACCAAGGAGTATTTGAGGGCCGGTTTCAGAGAACAGTTTACATCTGAATTGAATCTTAAAGGATGACAGGAGTTCCCTAGATAGGCAAAGTAGAGGAAGCCATTAGAGGCAAAGGGCACATCATGAGTAAAGGCTTGACAGCTGAGAGAGCCTATTATCTTGGTAAAACTACAAGCACTGTAGTTACCGTGGCTGTCACAGACTATTAGTGAAACAGCACAGGGAGATGAAGTGCCAGAGGAAATTCAGATCATGAAGAACCTTGTCTGAACAACCAGGTGATTTTATCCAGCAGGCATTGAAAATGTAATCAAACCCATGTTTTAAAGAACCGTGGTGGCTGAGTGGAATACTGACTGGAATGGCAGGAAAGAGATTTAGAGAATAGGAAAATGCTTAGTAAATGAAAGTTACCTTTGTTTTTGGTTCCTACTGCTTCAATCATAATTATTATAACAACAGCCTGCATTATTGATACTGACATGTAGATAGGTAAGTGTAATACAAAATGATAGGAGATATGGGGCTTCCCTGGTGGTGCAGTGGTTGGGAGTCCGCCTGCCAATGCAGGGCACACGGGTTCAAACCCTGGTCTGGGAAGATCCCACATGCCGCGGAGCAACTAAGCCCGTGAGCCACAACTACTGAGCCTGCGTGCTGCAACTACTGAAACCTGCACACCTAGAGCCAGTGCTCCGCAACAAGAGAAGCCACCGCAATGAGAAGTCCGTGCACCGCAACGAAGAGTAGCCCCCACTCGCCACAACTGGAGAAAGCCCGCGCACAGCAACGAAGACCCAGCACAGCCAAAAATAAATAAATAAAATAAATATATTTTAAAATGATAGGAGATATGAAAGAAGTTGGTACATTATAACCAACTTAGCAGGCTGTCATATAGAGTAGTGGGGGTAGGAGCCAGAGGGAAATTGAAAAGATGGCCTGGAAATGGGTAATTCAGGACCTTGAATGTCATGGTAAGGCGTTGGACTCATAAAGTAGTGAGGAATAAACCAAAAGTATTTTTTACCTAGAGTTATGGTTTATGAAGACTTTTTATATGCATATCTTATGTAAATTTCAAAGGAAGTCTGAAATGTAGGTGTTATTATCCCATTTTACAGATAATAATGCTAAGTTTGAGGCACATGCCATCATTCTACATTAGAGCCAGGCACTATTCTGAGCCATGAGAATATAAGGAAGTTATAATCTAATAGTCTAATAAACAGGAATACGTCAGTAAATGTGACAAATTACCATGATAAAGGCAAGTATAGATTGCTATGGGAGTCAAAAAGGAATTTGTCCAAACCACACAGTTAGGGAAGGCTTCCTGGAGGAAGTGAACCTGAGCTGAGTTTGCAGGAACAAATAGGTCATATGACTTCCCCAGTAATATTCAACTAGCAAGGATTTAACTGGAACTTGAACCCAGATCTCCTGCATGCAATCCTATGCTCTTTCCCCTATGCTGAGAACCAACCTTTGTCCTTGATGTTGAGCTTCATTGACCTTCTCAGTCACAAGTCTACCTGTTATATTTTGAGAAGGTCAGAGACCCCAATTTTTTCTTTTTAAACCCATTCATTTTCTCCTTTTAGAACAAATCTCCCGGTATGTTCAGAAAAATAGATTGGAAGCAGGAACAGAGGGATTGGAAATAGAATAGAAGTTTATAATAGTTCTGGCAATAAGTGATGAAAGCCGTAACCACAGCAGAAGTCATGGGCCTGGTGCCATACTCCACTCTGCTCATTCTTCTCTGACACGCAGACTTTTGCATATGACGTTAAAGCGTAGTAGTTACTGGACTTGGCTCCAGATACATGTGGGAGTGAGGGAGAAGAAGGAGTCTACAGTGACTCTCAAGTTTCTGTTTCATGTGAATGGTTGTCGCTAGTTCACCTAGATATGTACACGGTCTGAGGAACAGATTTGGCAGAAAAGATGTTGAATTCTGTTTTGGACATTTTGAATGCAAGGTGTCTGGGGGCGACCATGGGAAGATGCCCAGGAGACAGCTGGGTAGAAATAACTGGAATAAAGGAGGAGGTTCTGGGCTGGGCTCACAGACTTGAGAGTAGCCAGCACATAGGAGCTGATTGAAGGGGCAGATGGAAAAAAGAGAACAGAGCAAACTCAAAGACGGTGGTCCCCGTGCAGGTGGAGCGGCCAGTAACAGCGACGGAGTGGATCAGGCAGGCAAATGGCTCACGTGCTACCAACCTATGGATTTAACTCCGCTAAAGAAACATTGTGTAAAGAGATTCTTCTTGTCTGCTTTCCTCCATTTGGGGGCACCATAATTTAGTTGCAATACTGTAGCATCCACCAAATACAGACATCATTTTACCACGATAACTTGGTGTGGGTTTGTTTTGTTTTGTTTTTCCTGAACTCAGAGTTTTATAAAAGTGAACAAAGCTTTCTTCACTTGGTTTCCAGGACATCACTTCTTCTCATCTCTGTGGCGGTTTTCCTCTTATTTCTCTGACCTCTCGACTTTGGAGGGGTCGGCTCTCTGTCTGTATTCATTTCCAGGGTGTTTTTATCCAGTCTCATAGTTTTCAACACCCTTCCGTCTCTCAACAACAGTCAAGGTTTCATCGCCAGCCCTAACCTCTCTCGACCTCCAGACTCATATGTCTAACTCCCTTATCGGCCCCACTGGCATGTCTCATAGACATCTCAAATTTAATATGTCCGAAAGCAAACTCCTGATCTGGAATTCCAGACCTGCTACCCCACAGTCACTCCTGTGTCAGGAAATGACACATCCTTGCTGCTAGTTTCTCGGGCCGTGAACCTTGGGGTCACTGCTGATGTATCTCTTTGTCTCTCACACTGCACATCATGTCCGTGAGTGCACCTGTGCCACAGGGTGGCTACCAAGTCTGGGTTACGTGTGCTCCATAGATAATAAACGGTTTATCAATGTCACATTTCTAATACACATAAAATTATAATAATATCTATGGCTCCAGACTTTATGGTCACCCTGTATATTCAGAATTCAATCACTCCCCAACATCTGTCCTAAGTCACCGTCATCTCTTGCCAGGATCGTTGCAGTAGCCTCCCACCTGCTCTGTCTGCTTTTTCTCTTGCTTTCTTACTGTACAATCTATTATCAACACAGTGATCAGCATGAAACTTGAAAAACTTAAAACACAAGTCAGATCATATCATTCTCTAGTTCAAAATCTTCCATTGGCTCCCATCTCACTCAAGAATAAAATCCAAAGACCTTGCAACAGCCAGTGAGGCCCTTCCTGTTCCGGCCCCTGCTCCCTCTCTGACGTCCATCTCGACTCCTCGCCACCTCACTCACTGCATCAAGCTTGCTTCCACCTTCAGGCTTTGCCCCTGCAAGTCTCAATACCTACAAAAGCTGTTTCCCCAAAGAACCATCAGGCCAGATCCCTCACTTTGTCCTGGACTTTGATCAAATATCCTTTGATGTCCTAATGAAATCACAACCCCTGCTTCAGCCACACTGTCTATGACTCTTGCTCCATTTTATAATTCTCCGTGGCAGTACAGCCATCTGATGTATGTATTATTCCTTCCTCTACCAGAATGTGAGATCCAGGAGGTCAGGGACTATGTTTTGTTCACTGATACATTCCCAGTACCTGGAACAGGCCTAACGAGGAGTAGGTGTTCAAACATTATCTATTGAATGAATTAAAAGAGACTGTCTGAATCCATACTATTAGATGAAAAGTACACATTTTACCATGAAGTTAAATTAAACATAATTATAAATAAGAAGTTCTGATAGTAACAATGACCTGTAAAAAAGAATTGCTGGAAAATTTTAAACAAGTATGGTTTTAAATGAAAATTTCTCCATGGTGGATAAGTCCAGATTTCATATATATCTTAATCCTCCTGATTTTGCTTATATTTTTATGAGCGTCCTGTGATGGTGAGGACTGAGTTGCTGGCATTCTTACATGAGGGTTTTTATTCTCAGTTTCTGCCTTTGCACCGGTTCAGTTACAGAGCTGCTATGAAATTAACCACTAAAGGGGCCTTGCTTCCCGCCCAATATGCTCTGTAACATGTCTGCAGATCATTACTGCCAAAATAACTTCTCTGTGAGATCTTCCTGTTCTGCCCTCGGTGCCATACTTGGAGGGGAAGGGGTTGTATTCTGCTCCCTGGGGGCATTGCCCTGTGGGAAAGCAGCTTCCTCGCCGGGCCCGTGCTCAGAACACCATGGCACTTCCTGTACAGCCCTAGTCAACAGTCCCCTTCCTTCCCACTTCAAAGCCACTGGCTCGGGATAAGGACTGTGGCCAGAGGATTTCAGTGTTTGAAAACTAGCGATGGAGCTGTCGGGTGATCCCACCAAGAAGGCCCTTAGGATCTGGAGACTGAAGAACACTGAGGCCAACGTGGAGATGCTGTTTTAAAATCGTTGTTCTCTTGAAAAGTCTGTCTTTATAACATATGGAAGTAGTGGGGACCCTATTCAGATGCAACTTGGATTTAAGAACATTTGACAAACTTGCATTAATAAAAAGAAAGATCTTTATTACAGACTTAAGAGGAGCAAATTCCTTCCTTTAAGTCATTTGACCAATCATTTACTGGGCACCCACTATGACCAAGTACTCTAATGACTCCACACCAGATTCTTTTCTATTTCAATAAAAATGTTGAGTGATCATAACCAAGGAGAAATTCGCCCCCGAAAAAGTAAATCTTGAGCAAGGATTAGGTATAAAGGGGCAAAGAGATAGAAAAGGATACCATTTCACAATGGAGAATAAATCGGACACTCCCAAGTGGTCTTATCTGATACCCTCCTTCTTAGCCTTTAAGGGATTCACACTGGGAACATCTTGTCAGCCAGTATTTCCCTCTTTATCTTGGGTCAGGTCACCCAACGCTGAACGGTGCCACTTAGCAAGTAGCAATGTCTCTAATTTTGTGCAAAAGATGCAACGTTGGCAATCCGTTTTCTAACAAGAGCAAAGACAGAGGAAGAGGCCTTCGCAAGTTACACTTGGTACGGGAGGAGGGAGCTTAAATAAGAGAGCTGGCTACAAATTTGAAGGTAAGAGCTAAGGAAGTTGAAGGTGACAAAGACGTTAGGTCGTGAAAAATCTTCAAATCCCAGAAATATTTTAGTCCAACCTACTCAGGAGAAAATAAAATCCCCCAAATCTAAGTAACAAGCCCCAGCTCACACTTGACTATGGCAAAGCTGGGGTTAGAACTCATCCTGGCTTAAGTTTTTCTTCTCTCTTTTCTTAAGGGTAATATTATGGGCTAAGGGTAATATTATGGGCTGAGTTCACTAAGAAAGCATTTTTTTTTCTGGGATTTTAACATTGTGAGTGATCCAGGATGGTATTAACAAAGTTCCACTAAGAAGTCCTAATGTTCCTCTGGATGCTTGGATAGACTCAGAAAATGCATTTTCCTTAAGACCAGCAGCAGCTTGCTGACGGACCATCTCTAGGATTAGAAATTTTCTTATGTGAACATAATCGTTCGGGGCGAACTTGTTAAAACTGAAACCAAGCATAAGGAAGCAAAAGTGTTTCAGTGAACCTCCTGCATTTTAGTTCTACTCCAGCAGCAAGAAGACAAAACCACATAACCTAAGGCTCACGCCCAACTCTCTGGAGCCCTGTATCTGCCGGTTCCTGTGTGGTTTGCACACAGACTGCAGGGCCGGCTGGGGGTAGTTTGAGGGAGGGAAGAAAAAGCCGGGGAGGAGGAGGCACTCAATGGATCTGTGAGCCTGTGCCCTGGGTTAGTGTGGTACTTGGAAGACAGCACAAGGTGGATCTGTACTCTGAAATGCAGACATTTTGATGTTGGAATTCATCTTCCTTGTTGCAAGAAAGGATTCTAATAACTCGGTGTCAAAGGTGTAGACTCAACCTCTTCTCTTCTGAAAGGTATGTTATTATACACCATCAGTCCACACGCTCTAGAGATCTTGGATAGTTTTATTATTTGCACAATGTTCTCTAGGAGTCAATCTAATTAAATGAATCCCATGGGCTCTGTAAATATTGGTTTTAATTTTCGGTTCATCACCTAAGGTCTCTACATCTTTTTCTGTAACAGTGTTTGTGGTGGTAGGATTCGACTTCTAGCGAATGAACTAGGCTGCTCCTTACCCAGCCCGTTACACAAAAAGACTCCACTAATTGGCTTCTGAGCCATCTCAGGAAAAGACTTTGGATCCTGGGATTACAGAGGTGAAACTCCAGTTCACCAGTGTCAGCATTTATTCCAAATTGGGTTGCGGGGGGGTGGCGGCAGGTGAAAGGCGGAGCAGCAATGAATGAATACCAGTACTGCGTGGTCAGGATTTCTCTTGGGGCTTGCATTTCTACTTCTGTTAGTATTTATGGTGCCTTTACAAAGCACACCAGTTTGGGTTCCTTTACAAAAAGAAAACTACGTTGAAATAGGTTTTGAGAGAGTGTTGTCTGTCTTTGTCTCTTTATTAACAGTTAACACTGTGTCCCTAAGACGGTCTCCAGTTCAGGCACTGAGCCTGAACACAACTCTCTGACGCTCACACTCTCTGCCCCACCCGCCCTCAAACCTGAGGATTGAATACCCGCACCAAAGTTTGAGCCAACTTAAAAATATCATTTTTACATACCTGGAATTGTTAATAAAGTATATGTAACTTCATCTGCACATTACTGAAAATATACACCCCCAGAGGAATTAAGAGGTGGGAAAATGTTTAGGATCTAAAACTCCAATAGGAAAGATTACATGTGCTCATGTCCTGTCATCTGAGGGTGGGAAACCTCAGGGTGAAAAACCTTTCATCCTCTATAACTACATTTATCATAGACTTACTTGTTCTTTAGCAGGTCCTCTTTCTTTCTTTCTTTTTTTTTTTTCCTTCCTTTTGCTTTCAGAAAGAACATTTAGTATAAGTGTACCCTGCTTTAACAACCCAGTATTGTTTATAAAACTTCCTTAATTTCCATAATAAAAAAAGAGTCTCTCTTTCTCTCTCTCTCTTTCTTTTTTTTTTTGCTGTACGTGGGCCTCCCACTGCCGTGGCCTCTCCCGCTGCGGAGCACAGGCCCCGGACGCGCAGGCCCAGCTGCCACGGCTCACGGGCCCAGCCGCTCCGCGGCATGTGGGATCCCCCCAGACCGGGGCACGAACCCGCGCCCCGACCCCGCCACCGGCAGGCAGACTCTCAACCACTGCGCCGCCAGGGAAGCCCTATAAAACTTCACATTTTAAAAATAATTTTTAAGTGATCCTCTTTACAAAAGGATCCATTATTAAATAAAGGGCACTGTGTAAATTGAGAACCATCTAAGTGTATTTAAATTTCAACTTTTAAAAACTGATTTGCACCCTTTTGGAGAAATTTAGGGATTTTTCTGGTAAAGGGAGACAGCCCTATATCATTGAATAAAACTATCTTTTTAGATTGAGCTTGGAGTGTCTCCCATGTAGTAAACTGTAATCTGATTCTCCCTGCATTGTAATAGATTTCATCTTTGTAAAAAGGCTTTACTGAAGCAGAGGGGAAGGAGGTGATCGATTTGTTCAAAATGAAGGAGTATCTCCATTGCTAGTATAATATCCTTTTGAATATCTTCTATATCTTGGGCCCTGATGAAAATCCCTTATCTTTTTTAAAAATTTCAATTGTTCTATGTCTATTTCATAGGGATATTGTAAGAATAAATGAGTTAACATAGATATGAAATGGCTTAGGGAAAAGGCGCTGTGAAAATACAGAGTAATATCAGTATTAGTTATCTCTTTGAATCTTGATCATTTTCTTCCCACTTCTTATATGAAATATATCTCACTTACTGCCTGGAGCTGTCTCTTTCAGAGCCCTTGCCTTCTGGCCAGGGGCTGAAAATGAGCCTACTTCCCACATACTTATTGATTCTCAGAGAATAACACCTGCAGGTATTGGTGATTTGTACGGCTCATGCCTGCACTCTAGCAGAACTTGCTTCTTTTCCTGGCTCAAGAAAAGTCTACAATTGTTCAAAAATGTGTCATTAAGTGTGATTCCATCAGGATTTCTTAAACAAGCAAGAGTTGCTGCTGGATTAGTCCTAGGGACAGGCTTCATTTTTGTGCCCTCATAAAACAAACTCAAAACTTGGTCGAGAATCTTTAGGACCTAAGCTATTTGAATCAAAGGATGGTGTTGACTGACCCCCATTTGTCCATCTCAAGTACTTGCCCACCATATCTCGATTTGTAAAGGAACAACACAGCCCTGTGTGTGTGTGTGTGTGTGCATGCCTTTTTTTTTTTGCCTCTTTACAATTCTTAGGAAAATATAGCCTCATTTAACAAATGAACATTTATTAACACTTATTGTGCATTTACTATGTGTCAGGCCTTGTGCTAGGCACTGAGTTCTCTTCAACAATGTTAATATTATTGGCTTCAATAAGCTTGAGCCAATAGGAATTCAGTAAATAATTTTTTTAAAAAAACAGGTTTTTAAAAAAAAAAATGCATTCACAGCAAACATTTTGGAGAATTAAAAGAAACTATTACTAAGTACGTGAAGATTAAAGTCTTACATGCCCTCCAAAGAAGATACAAGACATACATCTTATGAAGCAAGTGAATAAAATGTCCAAACATAAAGAAAAGTTGAAATATTTGTACAGTGAATACCTCTATACTTACCTCCTAGGTTCAACGATTGCTAACTTTTCGGCATATTTGTTCTGTCTATATGTATTTCTTTCTGAACTACTTGTAAGTTACAGACAAAATCATACTTTACCCCTAAATAATTCAGTAAACATCTAAGAATAAGAACATTCTCCTACATAACCACAATGCAATCATTATACCTAAGAAGATGAACAGTAATTCATTAATATCATCTAATATCTAGACCATATCTAACCTTAACCATTATCCCCCAAATGTTGTCAGTAAAACTAGGATCTAATTTTTAAAAAGAAAAATACATTTTTTGCATTAGGGTTTTATGTCTTTTTATTCAACATTGGATATTTTTGTAAAGGTTAGGCGTTATCTCGTAGAATGCCCTACATCCTGGATTTGTTGTTGTCTCATGGTGTCATTTAATTTGTTTTTCTATCCCCTGTATTTCCCTGTAAACTCCAAGTTAGAACTGAAGAACTGATTAGATTTCAAATGAACATATTTTACCGGGTGCTCCATATTGCATCTCATCAGGAGACACTTAGTGCCAGATTGTCCCTCTATTTGTGACACTCAGTTTGATTGTGGCTCAAGGTCGTCATCTCACTCCAGGGATCCTTTTGCAATTAACAAGTGATCTGACAGGATCACACTTAGGTATTGTGGTAATATCCTACTTCCTAACAAACCTCACTCACTAGCTTTAGTGAGTCTTTATGATCCTTGCCTAAGTCAACTATTCCATTGGGGGTCACATACATTTTAGTACACTGTGAAGAAGTATTAGACATACACATTCATCATTATCCACAGAAACAGCAGATATTTATTGAGTGTTTAAGTTCAGGTGATAACAAGGATGATGATGATGTTGATGTTGATGATGATGATAGTAATAAGTAACATTTACTGAGTGCTGCTGTGGAGCCAGATGGTCTAGGTTTGAGGCCAATCCTTCCGTTACTAACTAGGCCAATAGGGACAAGTTACTTAGTCTTTCTGTGCCTTAGTTTCTTAAGCTATAAAATGAGAGTGATATTGGTACCTATCTCATCATATTGTGTTGAAGATTAAATAATTTATACACGTATAGGTTTTTGTCTGCTTGTTTTTTTGTTTTTGTTTTATTTTATTGGAGTATAGTTGATTTACAATGTTGTGTTAGTTTCAGTTGTACAGCAAAGTGATTCAGTTATACATATACATATATTCATTTTTTTTCAAATTCTTTTCCCATATAGGTTATTACAGAACATTAAGTAGAGTTTCCTGTGCTGCACATTAGGTCCTTGTTGGTTATCTATTTTATATATAGTAGTGTGTGTATGTTAATCCCTAACTCCTAATTTATTCCTCCCCCCTGCCATGTTTCCCCTTGGGTAACCATAAGTTTGTTTTTGAAACCTGTGAGTCTGTTTCTGTTTTGTAAATAAGTTCCTTTGCATCATTTTTTAAAATTAGGTTCCACATATGAGTGATATCATATGATATTTGTCTTTCTCTGTTATACGTAAATTTTCTAAAACAGTGTCTGTTATTATTTGCCAGGCACTTTACAGGTATTAACTCATTTGCTTCTCCTAATGGCACAATGAAACAAGGACTAAGGACTTCTTTTGTAAGTAAGGAAATTGAGGTACAGAGAGCTTAAGTAACTTGCACAAGGTCACTTAACTTGTATGTGGTAGAGCCTGGATTTGAACCCAGGCGGTCTGATTCCAGAGCATTCTCTTGAAGACTCCTGGCACATGGGATGAGAAGGAACACAATTGGAACTGAAAGAAAATCAGTTATAGCCTCCTACCCCCACCCCATCCTATCACCACCCAAGTTTTAAGTTATTTTAAGTTACTGAAAATCTGGAAGCGTTGCTACCAAATGTATTTTAGGTTTTGTTCATCTGATAATAGCACTCTATTAAGCACAGATGAGTATGCTTATTGCATTTCTATAGCTCAAGGCTATGTATAAGAAACTTTAAACATCAGAGATAATGCTAGGATTGAAAAATATAAAACTATAGGGGCTTCCCTGGTGGCGCAGTGCTTGAGAGTCCGCCTGCCGATGCAGGAGACGCGGGTTCGTGCCCCGTTTCGGGAGGATCCCACGTGCCGCGGAGCGGCTGGGCCCGTGAGCCATGGCCGCTGAGCCTGCGCGTCCGGAGCCTGTGCTCCGCAAATGGGAGAGGCCACAACAGTGAGAGGCCCGCATAACGCAAGGAAAAAAAAAAAAAAAAAAAAAAATATAAAACTATAAAGGAAGAGGAAGGAAAAAAACTGAAAGGAATAATACAAGAGGGGAGTTATGAGATCTCAGAGCCTTGGGGCAGAAGGTGATATTTTGATATAGTCAAGGGGGAAAAAAAAACCTCTCATTTTTCACATTACTGTACTGTGTAAGATTTTACCACTAAAACACAAGAGTATAGCCATTGTCAGATTTATAAAAGACCACACTGGATTTCTTTATGGGACGATGGATGAGTCTTGTTAGTAGGTAACGTTCCTGGTTGGTTATCTCACTCACTCAGATATTCCATAAGTCAGTCTATGGCTTTGGAAACACATAACTGTATACAGAAAAGGCCTCACAAACCAGGTATTGGTTCCTACCCCTTCATTAGCATTAAAAAATGGTTCCAGTGCTGCCTTATTCACTCTTTCTATTGCCATTACAGAAAGCTCTCAAGTATAATTTTCTAAAGAGAACTAAAAATAAGTGAGAAAAAAGTCCAACATTAATAATGTTTTTATGCATTTCCAACATAGTCATTGCTAAATTGGTTCTGCCTTTTTATGTTTTTTTAATGAAAAGCAGGCTAATTGATCAACTGGTCATGAATAATACTTTTTCATTTGTTTTTCTCCACACCTCTCAGCCTTCCAGAACCACGAGCTTAATGTGGCAGCCTCCAAATGGTTTACGATTTGTGTCTATTGTCCAGTGCTTTATGGGAAAATACTGGAAACAAACTGCTGGAAACTCAGTAGGAACTCAGTAAATAATAAGTAGATACTTCTCTTGTTAAATATGATTTTAAAGAAAAGTCTTTAAATAAGTAGGAAATATTACTAAGAAAGTACACTAGTAGAAAAAAACCTGGTTGATTTATAATTTGAATTTTCATCATCATTTTATAAGTGGAAGATTTTTAGCAGCTTACAGAGCAAAGTGTGAGGTCAGATTAGCTCCCCTCCCCCAGACGGATTTATATTCTAAAAATGTGAATTGTTGAATTAGTAAAGCCAGCAGGAAGATCCCAGCCATACATTAAATCATATTTTAATACATTATATCAACCTTTTAGGTTAATCATAAATGTGTTGATATCCATAGCACTGAGGTTCTTACTGGCGGTGGTGAAGCTAGAGGTGAATAGGAGTTTCAGAGACACATTTAGGAAGCTGATGAAAGCTACAGAAACTCTCCGCAGGGGTAAAAAATACGTCTAGCATTCATCCACACACACCTTTACACAGAATTTCCAGTGGACCATCTCCTTCCTCCCCCTCCAAGAGTCCATCCATATATTCTCAGAAGGAAAAACATCCTTTATCTGAAGAGTTTTTTTTTTTTTACCCTAAGCCTTATAAAGCTTTAAAAAGCATTTTCACACATTATCTCATTTGATCTGCCTATGATCTTTGAGGCAGACAGACCACATATTTTGCCTCTCGTGTTGCAGAGTGGGAAAAGCAAAGCTCGCGAGTTTAAGTGACTTGCTAAAGGTAATTTTGCCAACGTCTGCCAAGACTTAGTACCTAGGCTGTGAAATTGTAGCCCAGGGCTCCTTCCACTACTCTGGTCTGGGCACAGCATTCTGGAGACACAGGAACCCTTGATGGGGGTTCTGGAAATCTGAATTCTGGCTCTACTGGAAACTACCTGCGTGACCTTGAACATGACACTGTAGCCTCTCTGGGCCTCAGTTTCCTTCTCGGTCGAGTGAGAGGTTAGATCACATGTTCTCTGAAGCCCCTTCCATTCTCTGTTGCAAACTTCCTAATCCCCCCCCCCCCCCCC
>NW_006780611.1:9009161-9026346 GCF_000442215.2 Lipotes vexillifer | reverse complement strand
CCCCCCCCCCCCCCACCGCAGTCTAAGCAGAGGGAAATGACTTTTCTCTGTGATAGATGGCAAGACCTTTCACCCTGCCCTGTAGGTCATTAGAGCTGGCGTCCAGTTTAGATGGGTTCCTTTTCAACGTCCAGATCCTGTTAGAAACTATCAACATGGACAGTGCTTTTGTGGGCTGCTGGTGTGTCGTTCTGCTGGTTGCCTCATTTTCCTGCAGGACTGGCTGTCTCACAGCAATTTTGCTCTAACTCTGTGCTCTGCATCCGACAGACGTACCATGATATTTTATGATTCTTCTTGGGTAGTTCAGAATATAATATGGAAATAAAGAATGCTGATGGACTTATTTGGGGCTGATAGAACTTATCCTTCTAAAAACGTTATTTCTCTTGAAGGACGCAAATCTTCCACCTGATTTTTCGTCATTAGCAGTTATTTCCTTTAATGTCCCTGAAATGTGCTTGGAAATCGGAGAGTCGTGAGAGAGCCAACAGCAGCGAACACAGACGCCCTGAGACAAGAAAGGACATGACCACGCCCTTTCCTTTGGGGGTATTTGTAGAATCTTTGGGTCAGTATAATTAGGACAAATTTGTATGTTAGCCTCTGTTTCAGATTTATAAAAAGTGTCTGCAGTGCATGTTGCCAAGTATACAAAATCCATGATATAACCCCAGTTTAATTTTGGGTCTCTCCAGGAAGACAAAACAAGCAGAAAATTCTCATGCTCTGTATGTCAGTAAACCAGGGTTTTATCATATCAGTTGTCAAACGGTGGAAACTTAGAACCAAAGGTGTTCTACCCATCACAGGAACCACCCTGCTGTTGGCCTTTTGAATCATCCGAGCCGAGCGCTATTAGCACAGACAGGTTAGCTACCTCAGTAACCAGGAAGGTGTTGGTCTCTATGATTAACAGCCGATGATAGAAAATTGGGGGCCCTGTCTTTTTGCTCACTGCATTCTCTAACTGCATGTTAGGCTGGCGAGTGGAGTTCTATCAACTTCTTGGAGAGAAGTGTATAATTTGCTCTGTACCGTGTCAGGTCATTGGATTTTAGGAGGTAATACCGTCCAGTGATGAGAGTGACAGAGCATGAACTTAGCTCCTGTGTTCTGTGTTCTATTCTCAGCTTCGTGGATGACTCAGAGCGCCCCGTCCATGCCTCTGTCCTTGAGTGAAACGATACCATTCTTTAACCCACTACACAGGAGACTTAAGAAGAGTCGTGCATTGTTACCCCCAAAGCATGTTTATTATACCTTTGACATAACATAAATGTGCAATCTCTCATTTTTAAAATGCATAACATGGTGCTTTCTCATTTAAACTCATTTGTGGAATTTCTATTTCTTAGACCAATATTGTTAAATAGACGACTCATTCATTTTACAAACCAGATACTGTGTGATGCTGTGGCTTGACACTAGGTACCCTGTAAATATCCAGATAAACAAAGAAAGAGGATGTGTGAAGTCAAAGAATCTCCTAGCTGGAGAGTAATTCCCAAGACCTGACACAAGGAAGATGGGACTCTTAAATAGTGGCATGGACACACAACTTTGATTTTAAAATGCAAGATATAGTGGAAAGTAAGACTTACTACACAGCCAACTTTGTCAGCTCATATTTTTCCATAAAGTGAAGGGTCAATTAGGTGTTCTTATCATCAAGAGAGCATGCTGTAATGCTCTGTCATGTAGACACTATAAAAACAATTACCTGTCTGGTGACTCTAATTCATCTTTTGGCTACTGTCAGCAGACATCCCCTCAGTCCCTAATTCACAGTACCCAGAGATACTGAGAACATTTAGGGTAATAAAAACAAAAAGAAAACAGGGTCCTTTTCCCTAAGGAGCTAACAAGCTCTTAGGGAAACTAGGACAAACAAAAGCAAACGCTACCGCAGGGCAAACACCCAGGAGATAGGGTAAGTGGCCCAAGGCCGGGCTTTGTAGGGAAGGCTTCCTGAAGGAGGTGCGTCTGCAGGCAGATAGAGATGGCTTGGCAAAGGGGCACAAAGTTATCCACAAATTTGCATACTTCAAGGGTATCATAGGAGGAATAGAGTCTTCTTTGCTGAAGATCTGTTTATTTTGCAAGTGACAAAGAGTAGAGAAGGCCCTTGTGAATTTTTTTCCTTGGGGATTCAGATATTAAACTTGTGCCACTGGAAACTGTACCTCAAGCTCTTTTCCCAGATAACCTGTTTTTCCTTCACTTCTTATCATGTCCCCCTAAGTCTTCTTTTTCAAGCATCAATATCCTTTGTTCTTTTAACTATTCCTCCTATGGTGTGGTTTTACATGCTCCCATCATTTTAAGTGTTCACCTCCAATGGACTCCAGCGTAAGGCCCCTCCTAAACCATGGTGCTCAGAATGGGACAGAGCTCTCCAGGAGTGGTCTGACAGATGTGGAATCCCATGGAGTAGTTGCCTCCCTTGATCTATACCCTATACTTCTATTAATATGGCCCGAGATTGCACTAGCCTTTTTGGCACTCATGTCAGTCACACTGCTGACTATGAACATACTGAAATTGTGGTCAACTCATACCCATGAGTTCCCATGCACTACTCTTAAGCCAGTTCATCCTTATTCTGTACTTACATTATTGATTTTCTTAAAAAAAAGAAAGAAAGAAAGAAAAGAAAACACAGAGTTTTAAATGTAGAGACATTTAGCTCTATTACACTTGATCAAATTGATAACAACCCATCAATACATCTCAGAGCTAGGATATTAGTTCTCCCTCCCCAAGGTGAATACTTACCTGCTGGCATGAGGACATAGATAGTCTCAACACTGGCCTGGAAGAGACCTCAAAAGTGTCAGGACTTTATTATCTACATCTTTAGAGAAACTAGTGAGCCCCAATCTTTCTAACTGTAAACTAGGAACAAATGTGAATAGCCCTTTCCTTCCCGAGGGTATGCAACAGTGAGTCAAATGTCTGCAAAACTCCAAGTCAAAGTTACTCAGAGGCAGTATTATATGAGAGGAGGAAGTTTTTATATCAGGCTTTTGACAGCTTTCAGAAGATTTGATTACCCTGATCGCTATACGTTACAGTAAATAGCATTCATTTTTGCAACTGTTTTATAGCTATAATTGAGTTATCTGATTTGGGGTTGCAGTAACTTCATGTGGTGTCAGTATAATTTCAGCACACGATTATTTGTAATTTGAGGAAGTTCTATGTATCTGTTTCTTTGCAAGGCCCTGTTTAAAACGATTCTCCTCTCTCCATCCCCTCCCCCAGGCCCATCCTCACCCCTAGTCCCTTCCTCCCTAAAACAAGGACTACAAAGACCTTGAAGTTTAGATTTCCATCAGAGTTTTGGAAACCTTTCAAAGTCTTGCCAAGCTGATTTAGCAGTTCACAGGTTTTTGCAGGTAGCTTGTATAATATTTATAATTTCAAGCTAATAGAAATGTCACATTTCAAAACACATCTCTGAGAACAGTTTTATTCATTATAGAAGAGTGCAGGGAACAGTCACACTTTTATAGTCTGTCCTCCGAATGCAAATTTTAATCTTGCTTTTATGACCTTGTAATCATTAAGATTCAAATAGCCCCTCCCCCACCTCTCAGTAGTGATTTTGATCTAGGGCCTTGCTACTCAACGTGAGGTCCGGGGACCAATGATATTGGTATCATCTGGGAGCCTGTTAGGACTGAGTATCTCAGACCCCGCCTAAAACCTACTGAATCAGAATCTGAACTTTAAAAAAAGTCCTCTTGTGATTCTTCTGCACAATAAGATGTAAGGAGAACGGATCTAGGGTGAAGGGATTTCACCCCACTTTACCCACCATAACCCCATTTTACCCACTTTACCCCTTGTGTCGTAATACAAAACTCCATTTGGTGTTTATTAATAGTTTAGATTTGTTAGTTAAATTTTTGTATCTGCATTTAAATATTCTAGATACATTCAGCTATTTCTCAAAGTATCTATAACTGGCTTTAAAACGCTCTTGCCTTTCTGGGTTCTTGCAGAGCAAGAATTCTCAACAGGGGATAATTTTGAAACCCCCTCTCCATCAGAGACATTTGGCAATGCCTGGAGACATATTTGGTTGTCACAATTTGGAGGTGGGGGAGAGGGGCTACCACTGGCATCTGGTGGGCGGAAGCCAGCAGTGCTGCTAAGGACCTTATAATGCACAGGACACCTCCCGCCCCAATACACCAATAAAGATTGAACCAGCCCCACGTGTCAATGGCAACGAGGTTGAGGAGGCCTGTTGTAGAGGTATGTGGTTTGTAGAGAGGGACTCAGATGTGCAACGGCTCACAGCAGAATGCAGGAGAATGAAGCCATGGGGCAGGTCATCATGTGGCCAGGTGAAGAGCAAACGGATTGGCAGTGGCCTGAGTCATGACGGTGGGGGCCTGGGGGGCAGTGAAGTAGAGAGTCCAGCCACAGGGGAGAGGAGAGATCTCAGGGGGGTTGTAAGCAGTGCTCTGTGCACAGACTGCCAGCTTTAGGTAACAGGGTTGGGGTTCAGAGATTGGACACCATGTCTGAGCTGTGGTAGGGGGAGGGAGGGGCTGGAAAGAGACAAAGCTTCAGTCCTGGACTGGAGGTTAGGTGTGATCTCAAAATCAAGTTAGACCTGGAAAGCAAGAAAGGATTTTGGGTGTTAGCATAGGAAGACACGTGTGGATTTCAGGTAGATCCAGTAAGAAGTGGACTTAGGGGCTTCCCTGGTGGCGCAGTGGTTGAGAGTGCGTACACCCAAAAAAAAAAAAAAAAAAAAAAAGTGGACTTAGGTGCAAGGCAGAATCCCACTTGCTAGAACTGGGACACTTCAGAGCCAGGCCAACAGCAGGGGGTGACCTGATGACAGTTAGCTGAGCGTTCAGCTAGAGTGAGCTTCTTAAATCCCTCCCAACCAAGAAAGGCTTAGGGCTGAGTGTACCGTATGGTTGACTTGCAGGAAGAGGTCAAGGGCTTCCAGCTATGGAGAAAGTTGGGCAAGAAGCAAGTCAGATCCTGATACTGGCCGCTGAAAAGTCACAGGACAAGAAGTGGAATAGAACTTGAGAGGTCCTCTGAGTCATTTACCTACTGCACGGCACCTAACTCATTTCAGAAAGATGACCTACTCTTCAACTGTAAAATTTCCAAAGTAAGATTTCTTAAGGACCTGTGTTGATGCCTTATAATCCATCTAAGTCAAAACTGCTTCCATATTCCTAACCCTAAATCACCTTACCGGATGTAAGTCAACTTTCTTTCATCCTACCCTGCATATGATGTGCTTTCTAACATTCAGTAATGATAAATAACACCAACTACCTTCACAGCTGCCAAACCCAGCCTTCTCTTCTCTGGACTAAAGAACCTCAGTTCCATTAGCGTGTCAGCCTGAGAGTCTCTGCCCAACCTCTTCATCCCTTTGTTTGTCTCTGGACCCTCTCCGAGTGTTGCCTGCTCACGATAGTCACCACCAAAAAGTATTTATTAAATATACACTGTGGGGCATCCCTGGTGGCGCAGTGGTTGAGAGTCCGCCTGCCAATGTAAGGGACCCGGGTTCGTGCCCCAGTCCGGGAAGATCCCACATGCTGCAGAGCGGCTAGGCCTGTGAGCCATGGCCACTGAGCCTGTGCGTCTGGAGCCTGTGCTGCGCAACAGGAGAGGCCACAACAGTGAGAGGCCCACGTACCACACACACAAAATATATATATATATATATGTATATATATATATATATATATATGTATATATATATATATATATATACACTGTGTGTAGATTGCCCTTTTGACCATGGAAAGCAAAGAAGAAAGAATATAAAAGGATATACATGGTTTTGTTGGTTTCTATTCGTCTCTTTTCTCTCGAAGGAGTTGTCAATCTTTGCCAAGTTCATAGTCTAGTTGGAACAACAGTCCTTAGGCTAAGTTCTGTTGTAAAATTTTAGTTGTCCTGTAAATGCTTTCACTGTGACCTTCACCTAAGGGCAACAGAGTGTACTGTCATATAAAATATCTCTGATGTGAATTTAACTGTAAATAAAAGTGGGATAAATGCATTTGTTCAGTTCCAGAGCAGGCATTATACTGCCATGTGGATTTTCTTTCAAATGAGCTGCAAAACAAAGTTCTTTTCCACGTAAAGGGATTTATTCAACTGAATGCACTCTCTTTGCTGCAACTGGATTAATTTCATTTCACATCATGTCTCTAAGTAGAAAAGTAAACTGATTCGCAGCAGGCTAAAAGGATATATTGATACATCCTACGTCAGTGAGATTTATTCCAGCGTGATTACAACAATCACAGTGTGCTGGTTGTTTTAGTTTCTATAAAGTAGTTGCAAAAGTGCACCATTTCAGTATGTGCATTAAAAAATTTATCAAAGTTACGATTAGATGGGAATGTTGTAGAATGAAAGAGAACAGATATGTAAAATGAGAAAATATTATAAAAAATATTAATTTCATTCTGTATCCATGTTCTAAAAGCCGCCATTGTAGATCTTTGAATTGTGTTTCACATGGTACTGCTCAAGGTATACACAAGCCCATACGTGGGTGAACAGGTATTGCCCATGAGCTTGCTGTGTGCTCATTGTTGCACTAAGGACCACGGCCCACCCGGTACTGGACCACCACCCCCTCACTCCATCCCCTAATTTCTGCTGCGCTCTTGTCTCCTCTGCTTCACTCTCCATTTCCAAAACCACAATCTCACCATTCTCCCGGGTCTCTCAGTCTCTATCTTGGGACCCCTCCTTTCATTTCTCCCAGATTGCTGACTTTATGCTGGTTTGTGCTTCTAACACAATAAAGCTGCCAGTGGAAAAAAATGTCTAATTTCCGTAGTTAGTAGTTTCTATAACCAGTGGTTATTTTCAAAGGAAATAGCTTGTGGAGATGAGCCCGTGGTATCACAGGGCTGTTGTATGGGTCAAATGTAATAATGTGTACTGAAAAAGCCATTCGTAAACTGTAACACACTCTCTCAAAGTAAATTATTACTGTATTGCATGATTTTAGGGTTTAAAAAGCAGCTGGATAATATATAAAAGTTCAATAAGACTTGGTGACCCAGTTGGAAATGAAAATTAGAGAATTTGGGGCATTGACCCCTTCATCAATAAGCTAGAATTCTTCAACACTTTTTATAGCCAAAGCACACCCATTCCGTTGAGAACATACACTCTGGCCCAAGGAATGTGTCTGCTCACCATTCTGGAACTAGGCCTTCACTCTCACCTGAGTGTCCCCATTCCCCACAGTCACCTTCTGAAATCCCAGCCAACCTTCAAGGGCTAGCCCCAAACCCTCTCTCTATCCCCAGCTCTTACCCAGACAGAATTCATCTCTTTCTCCCCAGCAGTCATATGAGCCTTAGAATTATTTATGTGGGTATCAATCTCCCTGCAACCTGCTGAAGGACAGGGCCATCCTAGCATCTGCCAGGCCCTCTTGCCCGCCACAAATGGACATAAGAGGTCAAAGTAAAGTGGCCAGAGGATAAAGGAGAGAATTCCATGGACCAAAAATGTCCTACAAAAAGGCTTTATTCCCGGAGGCTGGTCTCAGATATGATAATGTACTTACTTGCACAACTAATTGTTGGACCCTATGAAACGGAACAGGGTCTATGAAGTAGGCTCATAAAAACCCTGTGAGTGGTGGGTACACAGAGCATTCTTATTCTTCTTCGTACTTTTCATTTGCAATTATTTCATATGTTTAAATGAACATAAAAGACCCCATCCTATTTAAAAGTTAGTGAGTTGAGTAACTTTTATTCTAACTTGATTTTCAGTCTCAAAGTTTTCCTGTAGTTTAAATTAGAAAAGTCATCCTTCGTGCCACAGCTTAACTGTATTTTATCTACTGAATATGGTACCCAACGAAATCAATAGTCCACAGACTGTGATCCACACAAGTCCACCTTGCATTGCATCCATATTGAAAGGAACTCCTTGTGCAAAGGGTGGGGCTCTTGGAGAATAAAATGTACCACTGTTTAGCACATTTTAAAAAAATTCTTGAGCTGTTTTATTATTTTAATACTTTACCTTTGCCAGAGCAGAAAGTCTTTTTTAGGAATCATCTCTAAAATGATTAGCCATATAACTATTCCAAGTACATAATAGGTGCTCAATAAATATTTTTTAAATAAATTAAAATACTATGCCTTTCTAAAAGAAAGATAACTTCAGTCACTTAAAACAAACAGCAATGGGTATAGCTTCCATTTGCTACTCTTTTGTATTCATTAGAAATCATAGAAAAATGGGAATTTGGGGAAAATATCAGACCTGTTATGGAAACTGCATTGATAAGAGTAGATTGTAATTTTGTTTATAGTGATTTGATATACAATTATTTGAGGGATTTATTGTTATTGTGGATTAAAGCTGTGTTGTTACTATAATAAAAGATTGGCCCAGAGCCCTCATCCAATGCCAAACTCTCTAGCATCGCCTCTCTTCTTTCATCAGCTGCCCACCCCCCCACTCTCAGACTCTGTGCGATGCAGTCCTGGCACAGACCCCTAACCTAAAACTCCAGCCAATTTCCCTAACTACACACTTTCTCCCCTTCACTTGCCAGATGCTTTTTTTTTTTGTATTTTTATTTATTTGTTTGTTTATTTTTGGCTGTGTTGGGTCTTCGTTTCTATGCAAGGGCTTTCTCTAGTTGCGGTGAGTGGGGGCCACTCTTCATTGCGGTGCACGGGCCTCTCACTGTCGCGGCCTCTCTTGTTGGGGATCGTAGGCTCCAGACGCGCAGGCTCAGTAGAGTGGCTCACGGGCCTAGTTGCTCCGCGGCATGTGGGACCTTCCCAGACCAGGGCTCGAACCCGTGTCCCCTGCATTGGCAGGCAGATTCTCAACCACTGTGCCACCAGGGAAGCCCGCCAGACACTTCTTGTTCTCAGATGTTGCACCTTGAACTCGAGGGCTTTCAACAAGTTAAAAAAGGAAATATAGAATTACCTAGCTTATCAGTATTTTAAGTATTCTTGAAGACTTAAATGAGAGTTCTTGTACAAAACCACTTGAACTCTTTCTTAAGATATGCTAATTTTTTTTCTCTCTTTGATTGAACTGTTAACCTTCTGGATAAATGACTAGTTATTACCTCAAGTATGTTTGGAACTATTCTTGCCCTAACCATTCTAAAATGTAATTAACATGAAGACATTGTTGTAGGAGCACATCACCTAGGGCTGGGATCTCATTAAACGGCACAAATCGAGCAGAACTGTGCTCACTCCATGCTCCAAAAAATATCTCTAAGAAAAATCCACAGCAGTGAGGGAAAGGTTAAAATTGCCGATTTCGTGAGCTTTCTCTTACCCATATATTTAATTTGTATAAGGATCCAAACATAGAGATGATTGTGGTTCTACTGTTTGAAAAATGAAAGCAACTCTGTTTTCTCAGAACTCTGCTTATGCAATGTGGCTGCTCTCACAGCGCTGGGTCAACCAAAACCAAAATAATACATTTTAGAGCTCTAGCTTTTCCCCCCAAAGAAATGCATGGCATTTGAAGGTATGATCCCATGCAGCAACAGATGCTATAAAGAATGACTGTCCTCACATATATACACTACCAAACGTAAGGCAGATAGCTAGTGGGAAGCAGCCACATAGCACAGGGAGATCAGCTCGGTGCTTTGTGACCGCCTGGAGGGGTGGGATAGGGAGGGTGGGAGGGAGGGAGACGCAAGAGGGAAGAGATATGGGAACATATGTATATGTATAACTGATTCACTTTGTTATGAAGCAGAAACTAACACACCATTGTAAAGTAATTATACCCCAATAAAGATGTAAAAAAAATTTTTTTTAAAAGAATGACTGTCCTCTAGGAGGTAGTTAACAAATATGGGGAAACTGAGGCCCAAGGAGGTGCAATAACTCACAGGTAATTCACACTCCTTCTTGAACTTCCCCATCTCTTCTGCCATAGAAGGAGCTCTTCACTTTCTGAATTGAAAACCATTTCATGCTGGCTGCTCAATTATTTCATTAAACCCTCCTAAGTTTGGGACCAATCCCAACTGTTATGAAACCTTATATGAATAGTAATGATGCTCTGCAGTCCTGGGGTCCCAAAGGTGATCATTTCTAGTTCATCGCAGGGCACTTTGGATGCCCATGTTGGACCCTAAGTGATTGGTACCTTCAGGAGAAGGCTGCCTGATTCTACCATTTGCTTCACTTGTGAGTGTATAATATGTCTTAACGCGCAGAGATGTGTCATATAAACAGTAATGTCTCATTTTTATAATAACATTTTTCCTTATTTGCAAAAGTATTTCTGACCTGAATTTATTCTGGTCATGGCTGGGTGTGCAAGCAGAGTCTTGTTTGTCTCTGCAGCACATCAGTAATGTATTAATTAGCTTCCCAGTGCTGTCCCAACAAGGAACAGAGAGGATTTATCTAAATCATGAAACATGAAATAAAGCTAACACTTTGTTAATTATATTTTAAGGGCAGTCTCAGCATTAGGTAGTGTAGCGAAATTTCGGCCTAATTTTTGAGAGAAGATAAAAGAAAACACTACTCAATTAACAAGGCATTTGTTTAGCAGCTACCGTGCATGACTTCTAAGAGGCAAAAGAGGCTGAGATGGGGGAAATTGGCCAATTTAGTTTTATAGTCATAGTTAAAAGGCAATAAAGAGCAAGGTAATATTAAGAGTTTTAATTCAGTGTCAATTAGCTTAAGTATGTTAGATTGAACCATATGAAATTGACAATGTCTGACCATTTTTTACCAAAAGAAGCGGCAATTTCATATAGTTCAACCTAAAATTAAGGCACTCTTATCATACTGTATCAGTTCCTAAAATACTATAGTGTTCATTTTCTGTTTTTTAAATAAAATGATTCAAGTTGAGGCTGTCATTATTAGGAAATCAGTAGAAGGTAAATATAGGTCAGGGATTTGACTCCTGTTTCTCATATTTATTTATTTTTGTAGACTCAAAAAATAGCATATATTTTGTAGTTTTTAAGGTTTTTCTTTTGTTTCTTTGTGTGTTTGTTTTCTACTCTATTGGAGACTTCTGTTGATCTGATTTAGCGTCACGGACCCTGCTACCTCTTCTCCAAGTGTGATATTCCCCAACTCAGGTCTTCAGGCGAGTTCCTTTGTGATCTTCATGCAAAACTGTCCTGTCTCCCTTCTCTTCTGCAGAGATGTTTGATTGCTGAACACTCTGCCTTTTGGGATCTATTTCTCTATGGGAGATTAAATCTTAACATCCAATTTTGTCGGTCTGTCCCTGAATTACAGATTACTGAGCGGTCAGAACAGGTTACCACACAGGTATTCCACTAAATCCATTCCTCTTATCCCTTCAACATTTAACAAATGTTTACCAAGCGCCTATTTTGTGCAAGCTGTGGAACAGCCTCTGTCAAATACGAAGTCGTATGGCCACAATGCATGCATTCACATACATACAAATTTAGGGCAAACTAAGTACCAGGAACTGTTCTTGCACCTGACACGTTGGTCTTTTGAACCCTACCCGAGCGGGGTAGGTTCCATGGTTATATCCATTTTAAAGATGAGGAAACTGAGGCCAGAGAGGTTAAGTGAGCTTCTAGAAATCAAACACCTGACCAAGGCACCAACCATTGTTCTGGTTATTGTGGAGGACCCGAGGTTAAAAAGCAAGTGCTTTTCCCAGACCATGAAGTTAAAGTGGGACAAATTAGCTTTGCCTTCTGATGCCCTAAAATGGGAAATATCAACCCAGACCGACCTGTGCACAATGATAGAAAACACTCGCGCCTGGCACGCTGGGTTTCCTCCCAGCTCAGAACACGCTGACGTGCCCCCATGAGGCCCCAGTGCACACAGGGACACATGCCACACGTGCTGACCAGGGCATTCTTGCAGAGTCACATCTTACCCCAAATCTTATCACAACCCTGCCAAACATCAGTCTCTATCAAGAAAGTGTTCGCTCATCTTCCCGTTATGCCCAACGTGTGAACACTGATAACACATCTAAATTCAAAGAAAATCAACAGAAGTCATCTCAGTCAACCTGAAAAGTCCAGTGACTCATTCACATCCTTTTCACAGGGCTCCTGAGGGCCGCCCGGCTTCTCCTGAGCCGGCCTCCTGGCTCCTGCAGCCCGAGTACAGCTCAGGGCTTGATCGCTCTCCTCTGCAGATCAGATGAGTGCTAACTCCCTCCTGCACAGACGGTAGGCTTGCTCAGCCAGCCGCCCCTGCTCTGTGCTGCCAGTAACCCCACCGCTTATGTCTCTGAGGCCAGTTCAACAAGGTCGCCTTGTAAAAAAATAAGACGGAGGAAGATGCTGGCTTTTCAGCCCCAAGAGTAAATCCCATCACTCTGAAAGTAAAACCATAATATGTAAATTTGATTCGACTTATGTCAGGTCTGATAAATACATGCACCACGTATGTATTGGTGCATGGATGCTTAAACCATGTACACTGACTGCCGAAAACAAAACAACTTACTGTCTCATTAGGAAGACTCACCAGAATAAAGAAAAGAAAAATGGATACTCTAACTTCAACACACACACACACACACACACACACACACACACACACACACACCATACACCACACACCACACATTTGTGTAATGCGGCCCACAAGACAGTTGCCCAGGCAGTGAAGGAAAGTTAACGTTTTCCAGGATTTTCCTGTTTAAATTTAAACTGGTCCCATGAGCTTAGTGAGCTTGGCTTTAGGCCTCCATCCTCAGGTGGAAGGCTGGCACAGATTTCAGCCTTAGTCAGGCAGTAAGCAGGGTAGGTAAGAACGAAGGCTCAGGAGCCAGACACCCCAGGCTGAAATTTCAGCTCTACTGTCTTCCAGCTGTACAACCCAGGTAAGTTACTTATCCACCCTGTGCCTCCATTTCCTCACGTGTAAAATGGAAATAATATAACTAAAACTAACCCCCGTGGGTTTCTTATGAAGAGCAGATGAAATAATACACGGTAAAGTGTTTAGAACAATGGCTGGTTCACAGCAAGCCCCCAAGATACGGGAGTTATTTGGGACAGTAACTTCAAATGGACTCACATATCCCAACAGGAAACTCTTGAGTTCTCTTCTGTTTTTAACTTTAATCTTTTTTTTTTTTTCTTTTTGGCTGCACCACGAGGCGTGCAGGATCTTAGTTCCGTGACCGGGGATCGAACCTGGGCCCCCAGCAGTGGAAGTGTGGAGTCATAACCACTGGACTGCCAGGGAATTCCCATCGCTTTAATCTTTGTAGCACTCAGTTTCTTATTTCTTCTTCTTTTATGTATGTGCGGAAGGAAGGTGTTTAGCCATCCTCGGAGTACAATCTTTCCTTTCATTAAAAACCATTATTAAGTGTCTTCAAGCTCCTTTTCTGCGGTAAATGATCCAGATTACTGAATCGTTCTGTTTTACATGCTGTAATCATGTATTTGAACTTCTCAACCATCTCTAGATTTACTACACGCAGAAATATTGTCTAGGAAAATTTGGTTTTGGAATCCTTTAGCATCTACAGTCCATTAGCTCAAATATTTAAAACTATTGTTCACAAGATCAAAGTTAAGTTCTTTGCCATATTTGTCAGTTGGTTTTATTCTGTCATATTGCCATAGTCAACTAATTCTCAAATGCATAATTCAGCACAAGCCAAACCACACAAGACCAGAAGTCATTCATTCATTCACCAAATATTTGTTGAGGGCCTGTGAATGTGCCAGGCACTGTGCTAGCCTCTAAGATTACAAATGAGACATGCCCTGCTTGGAGGAGCTTACAGCTTGGGAGGGAAGACATAGAAGTAAACAAAGCATTGTCAAAGTCTTTCATTAGATGCTGTACTTGAAGGGAGAAGGTGGCAGGATAACCTTGGGGCGGAAGGGAGGGAGAATTCAGCCCTGCTTGGTGGGTCTAGGAAGGCTACAGAGAGGAGGTGACTTTTGAGCCATATTAAAACATGGCAGGGAGGGACTTCCCTGGTGGTCCAGTGGTTAAGACTCCGCGCTTCTGATGCAGGTGGCCCGGGTTCGATCCCTGGTCAGGGAACTAGATCCCGCATGCTGCAACAAAGATCCTTCATGCCACAGCTAAGACCCGGCGCAGCCACAAAAAAAAAAAAAAAAAGAGGCAGGGGAGAAAAGGAGAAGAGTATTCAAGGAAGAAGAAACCATTAGCCTCCGTGGTGCTGGTGTGTCTGGGGCCAGGATCCAGGCAGGATGCAGAAACGCAAAGCTGCCCAGGTTGGCTGGGGCTGGGCCCACAGTGACCAGCCCAAGAAGCCTGAGCGCCGTCCTGCAGGTCCAGGGAGAGTGGGGAGGGTGTGTTTTACACAAATCACTCTGGAGGCAGTGAAGAGGGGAGACTGGAGGCATTTGAGTCTGGAGTCAGAGAGGAAAAGCAGGATGCTGGGGTCGTGGAGAGAGACTGTCAAGCCTCACTGAGGAGAGGGTGAAGGAAAGAAGGGAGTCATTTTAGGCATATTTAAAAGACAGGGTTTAAAGACCCAGTAGGGAGGGGTGCCAGAGTTGGGAAATAGGATGAAAAGAGAAGGAAGAGCCCAGAAGGAATCTGAGGTTTCCAGTGTGGACCCCTGTGAGAGCCTCGGTGCCATACTGCACCATCATGGAGCGAATACAAGTTGGCACAAATCCTTCTCCTAGAAATGCTCCTCAAAGACATAAGTCTTGTTGAAGGTCAGTAGGGAATGTCAATGTTGTGTGCAGAGGGCAGTATATATATTCCCTACTAGTTATTCTTTTCGAAAGACCCCTTAATATATGTGACTTACATGAGCTAAGATAATATTCATGTAGGAGTTAATTAAGTTAATTTTTAATTTTCTGGAAATTAATTTTCCAGATACAGTAAGATGTTAGCATTATTTCAGTTATCTGTGCCTGATAGCCACTAAGATATCTACTTATCTGTTTACTTATCTATTAAGTAAGACAAGCTCCATGAGGTCAAGGACTTTGCCTCTTTTGTTCACATCTGCATCCCCAGCCCCTAAAGCAGTGTTTGCCTCACGGTAGTTGTTCAATAAATATTTGTTGAGTAAATGAATGAATTTCCATACGGGTAAAAAGAAATCATCATATCCTTTACTAATGAGGAAAGAAAAGAAAAAAAACCTGGACTTAAAACAATTTTTCATGAGCAGATCCAATCTGCAAAAATGGAACTGACGTTTAAAAGCTATTTTTCTTCCTGAAGCTCTACTTCTGGGAAAATCACAGCTGCCAGCTTAGATGGTGGTTTTAACTGCCCAGTTACAAATTCTGCACAGTTGTACACATTGGCAGAGCTCAGCTTCCTTAAATGCTGTTGGATCAGTAAGGAAATGGTGATTTTCCTTATTGATTTCATGCCAGTTCCTCTTTTGTGAAAATTCCCGTGTGCTGTTCAATGGAACACATACAAGAAAACCCGAACACTGGGGGCCAGAAATTAAGTCTCTCATGTTCCTCTCTGGTCTGGTGATGTTAAACAATGTCTACTTTCAGGCTAGGGTGTTCAATTGTTTTCCCCTTTAAATTTAGCAGAGAGATTATTCCTCCTGGTGGATTGCACATATGCTCCTTTTGATCTGTGAAATAGCTCATTCCCAGATAAACTTTAAGCTCCCAAATGATGCATGTAAAATACTGTTTATGAATCGTGGGAGAAATGTTTCACGTTCTCATCACTCCAGCGCGGTTGCTCCAAACCACTCTCTCCGAGGTTCCTTATTTTCCAAGAAGGAAAGAAACTTCTACGCTCAGCACTAAGATAACAGTAATAGCAACCACACTTCCCATGGATGTTACTCAGTAGCCTCCTAGAGGCTACAATGTAGGAAACTCAGCAGCAGCAGCAAATATTTTCCATGAGCTGGATACTGTGCTAGGTCCGTACTCTACAAAGAGGAGCAAGTCAAGGTTCCTACCCCCTGCGGCTTACAAATTAGCTGGGGCAGTAAGACAGAAACCACAAAGTAAAATTAACAGTCACTAATGAACTACATGGTCAGTAAGTGCTACACAGGATTCAGAAAAGGACAGTGGTAACCAGATGCTGTTCCTGGAGGAGATGGACTTAAATTTGACTTGGACCTTTAGTGGGGGACTGCAGTGAGAAAGGGCAAAGTGGTAGGAACATTCCTGGATGCCATTGGTAGGGGTCCCACCGGCTGAGGTGAAGGTTGTAGCAGCTAAGGTAGGGGTTAGATTGGGGGGGGCCTTGAATGCCACTCTAAGATTGCGGGGCTTGATTCTAGAAGTAAAGTGGAATCATTGAGGATTTTGGAGCAGAAAGGATGTGAGCTAAGTAATGCTTTACGGAAATTAAATCAAACAGAGATCCATGCTATGAATTTAATTGGGGGTCTTCAGAATTGAGATAATGAGACCATGACCCAGGCTGGGGACAGTAGGATATCTCCATCATGCAGTACATTCCTGTGAATGCTTCTTAGGGATTTCTACGAAATTGCACTCAGTGTGCCTAACTGGCTCCATACCGTAAGACAGTGATTTTGTGATACTGCGTGCTGCTTGGAAGTAACCTCATTCCTTTAGAGCCCCACAGTGTGTACATGGAACAGGCCCAGGTGTGATCTCTCTGCAAACCTCAGAGAATCTAGGCAACTTAGAGGATAAACGCTGGGAGGAATCTCAGAGCCCGCGAAGTCCACGCCCTCAGTTCACCGATCCAGAGGCCGGCCCTTTCTCAGGTTCACACAGCTCATCAACGTCGGGCTGAGGGCGCCACCAGATCTCCTTACTGCACCCCAGCAAAGCTTCCAAAGCCGGTCCAAATTCTGCTTTCAGGTGTGTGTGTGTATACATTCTGGCAGAATCCAGAAAAATCCTGTCCTTAACTGAGACAGTTGAAGCTACTTTCCTTGACTCTTCCCAGAACCATCCCCCAGATCCAGTCCCAGCCTGAGCCCCCTCTTCATTGCTGCCGACTCCCTGCCTCCGTGCTTTCCCACAGCATCTTCCGGCTTCCAGTTCTCTGCTCAGACCCTGTTGTTTCTTGTGTCTTGCCATGGATTGTGCTGTCTTCTTTGTCCAGAACTCTTTATGGTCCCAGCGTAAGCCTCACCACCTTCAGGAGACCCCTTGGCCTCAGCCCCTCCCCTAGATGGACTCAGGTCTCCCTCCTTGGAGTTCTGCGCTACCCTACAC
>NW_006780611.1:8988031-9009115 GCF_000442215.2 Lipotes vexillifer | reverse complement strand
CCCGGAGCCTGTATCTCTGCGTCTCTTAGATGTCTTGTAATTGCCTGTTTATGTGCCTGCCTCCCACCCTTCAACTGTGAGCTCCCTGAGGGCAGGGACTGAGTATGCACCACCGAACACCCAGCATCTTGCCCAGAGCCTGGCACATACGAGGCGTTCAAATGTCTGATGAATGAATGAATGGCATTTGCCTTCTTGGTGCATTCATTCATTCATTTAATAAATATTTACTGAGCAATTACTTATGATCAGTATTGCGGTTCACGCTTACACGTCAAAATATACCAAGGCACTCAAGCTCCAAATTATGCACGTGTAAGTTATGCACGTGGTGTGTCCACATGCACACGCAGCAGAGACTGTGTACATGTCTACAAACACCAGAGCTGGCAAATGCAGTAAACTGTGTGCCAGATGTCTCCGAAATTTGCAAAGAACCAAGAACCAAAAATGACAGTTAGCTCCATATAAGCCCTAGAAAAGAAAAGAGAAAAAACGCAAAAGAACAAAAGAAACTTGAGCAGAAGGAAGTGGCTATGGTTTTTCTCTGTGCACTCAAGCCCAGGGGTGGGGAAGACTTATAAAATCATTCTATGCTGGGCAGTTTCATGTAAGCCTGAGTTCCTCAAGGGTTGGCTTTAGGAGCCGTTAGGAAAATTCATTGCCATGCACGAGTCGGGGGAGTACTTTTTATTCCACTGGAAATTGTTAATGGGGACCGTGTTAGCAGCCCCTTCTTGCTCTGCCTGATAGAGAGACAGCAGGTCACCCAAGCAATTCTGAAACCCTGATCACTGCCAATTAGGGGAGCATTGTCTGGCTGACATAATCAAGTGAGTATAAATATATTTATCGTGACTGGAGTGGGGAAGGGAGAGCCGAAAGATTGAGGCAGAAGCTGCTACCCCTTGCCTGGCTCCAGCCTGCTTCTAATTCAGCATGTCTGTCACCCGGTGCTCAGTAGAAGCCACCACTGGCTTCTGAGGTGGAATGCACAGCTGAGAATTCAGGACTAGAATTGTTTTCCCCAGAAGGGGCCATGTCTCTCCTTATTTTTCCTCCTTGCTTCTTCCCTTTTTTCATGATCACTTCTGTGAATGCTGCAGAGAGACGGGAAACCAGATGCCCCGTTGATCACATGTAAATTCTGCCCCAGCGGCCGCACTGCCCCCAGTAGCTTATCTGCAGTTCAGAGTTATCTTGGGGAACGTTGCTGTGACAAGACTCCTACCCTCTCTGCCTGCCTGGGTGTGCATGCCTGTCTGGCGTTGGGTTTATTTCATTGTCCACTCATGGAACTTTTGTGGGAATATCTGTTGATGTGTCTAAGAGCCGGGCTTGAAAGACCCTGATAAAAATAGTCCTCTGCAGTGGACTAGATATAGGAGGAATTTCTCACACTTCCACAGCTAAAAAGTGAAGCGAGTTGAAGTCATATCTGGTGGGGTTCATTTTGTCTGCCTGGAGAGAAGGGCCTGTTTAAGCATCTGCACAGATTTCAAAATGCAGGCTGCACCCATTTATCCCCAAACCAATGGCCGGGATCTGATACAAATGGCCGAGTGGCACGGTTAGGGGGAGGTCAACGACAAAACTGACCTCTTGGCTGAATTTGAACTCCGGTCGATGCAGAGCCAGTCCACCAAACAAGAGAATTGTTTTCCCCTCCCCCTGACTATTTGATAACAGCATTTGTAGAGCTGAGTTGATTTCAGCTCTTTCCTCCGCTCTCATCATGTGTGTGCTGCTCTGTCTTGGCACTGGAAGGCTGAAGACCCTTTCCAGTGGCTACAATGGATTACAAAACCCCTTCCCTGTGTCCTGTTCCCTTTAGTGTGTCTTCACAGCTGCAAATTGTTCTCAGCCTGTCTTCTTGGATTTGACAAAAACTATTTTATTACTGGTAGCACACATACAATACTCTGTGATATAAGGGAAGGTGTAGATACACAAAATAAATAAGAAGCCCGTGTAGGAGAAATGTCATTTTATAGAGCTCGCTCAGCCTTAAGGCACCTGACCACCCTTATTCAGTCTATTCCTGCTAAATTTTTCCTCCTTCAGCTGCTCAGGAGTTGCCAAGGCTAAACTCTTTTCAGCCAGCTACTGGCAATATGTATTTCGTTTGCTTTTCAGATCTTGATGGATGAGTTACTTCTTTTTTCTGTCTTCCACCCCTTGCCAGATATATTGTATTTTTGTTTTGTTTTGTTCTGAGAATGTGAGCTCATTTATCTCCAAGGGAGAAAGAAAGTCATTGCATATTTACCCGTTAACAAATTATCACTTGCAGTGAAAATACAACAGAACTCTCTCACTGTCTGTGAATAAATGTGTTACTCGCCTTGGCCATACCTTGGTTGGATGGACTGCTACTGCTCTCTTCAAGTTGGCTTAATTTTCTCTCATTGGTTTTTGTTTCCTTGAAGCAAAGAGGCTCTTGTTTCTTTCTTTGATCCTGCTTTTGAGGAATGTGCCTGTCTCCTTTCGGTCTTTGTTTTGTGAGCTGGTTCGATTAACCTCTTAGCATTTATTGAGGAATCTATTGTGTTGGGTGCTGTGGGTTCCTCTGAAATTCTCCCTGCTTGAACGTTGGATGGAGTCACTTATCTGAATGCTGACTCCCTCCTAATCCATTGGTTTTCCTCTGTGTAGATGGGGGCATGAAATAGCCATCTACCAAGAGATAGCACGATGTCGTAAACTGAACTACAGTGCTGTAGTCAGCGAGACCCAGGTCGTAAAACGGTGCAGTCTTGGGCATATGGCTTCTCTTTTCTGAGCCACACATTCCTTGTTAGAGATGCTGATGGGAACAACAGAACAGTCTATTCTTCTTTGCTGTTCTCCATAATGAGATAACCACCAAACAGACAGAGAAGAGTCTGGTTTAACCAAATAATGTTGGTGCAAATTACAAATGTCTGTAAGAAGGTATTTTTGGCCTGAGCATTTCGGGAGCATTTAGTGCGGTGTCTGATGCATGCCATTTAGTTACAGGGATAAAACCTCTTGAACACACACAAAGCTCTTGACCTGGTAGGACATTACATCTTACATCATTTTGATTCTTTTTATTCAGGCTACTTTTTTCTAGGAAGTGGTAAAAAAGAAGTTAGTAGTATTGTACCAATGTCAGTTTCCTGGTTTTGATACTATGCTATGGTGATACCTTTATCACCATTGGGGGAAGCAGGATAAAGAGTATAAGGGAACTCTCTGTACTACTTTTGCAATTTCCTTTGGGTCTATAATTACTTCAAAATAAAAAGTTCAATGAGAGAGAAAGAAAGAGAGAAGGAGAATGGGGTGGCAATTAGGAGAAATGAATGCACATCTTGGTTTTGGTCCCCAGCTAGACAAATATTCATATTTTGTTTTCCTCTTCCTCCCCTTTTTACGTAAAGCTTTTGTGAGCAGTCAGATATAAAAAGCTAGGGTTCATTTCTCTACAGAAGAGAAGAAAGAAGTAGAATGAGTCAGGAGAACCCCTGCCAACATCGGGTGAGAAGGCCTACCACCTGCCCCTCCCCACACCCTTTACCTGCACAGACTTACCCTCTGTATCCACACTCACCTTGTCCTCCTTCCTTCCCGTTCAAGGGGAGATACCTCATCTGCTGCTACAGATGAGCTCCTTCACCTGCACAAGGCATCCATGCCTTCCTGCTGTTTCCAAAGGCTCATCCTTCTACATAATCTCCCCATGTGATCCCTTCTTATCTGGGGTTTTAACAACCATCTAGATGAGAATAGCTCCCAAATGTATATGTCCACTCAGACCTTTTTGCTGAGATCCACACCTACATATTCAACCCCTGACTGGGAATCTCTACTTAGGTATTTCGCATTTCAAACTCTTTCCAAGTGATCATTTCTTCCTATATTCCCTTATCTCCAAAAATGTCATTGCCGTCTACTACATTGTCCATGGCAGAAAAACGAAAGTCATTCTAGACCCACGCTGCCCAGTCTTGTAGCCTCTGGTCACATGTGCTATCACATACTTCACATATGGCTGGTCCAAACTGAGATGCGCTGTAAGTGTAAACCACATACCAGACTTAGCTCAGAAAAAGAATACAAAATATTTTAATATTTTATACTGATTTCATGTTGAAGTGATGATATTTTGGACTTATTAAATAGAACAAATTATTTTGAAAAATTTCCTTTTACTTTTTAATGTGCTACTAGAATATTTTCAATTACATGTGTGGCTTGCATCTGTGACTTGCATTATATTTCTACTGGATCGTGCTGCTCTAGACTCTTCTCTGCCTTTTAGCCACTCCTAATTGGTCAAAAAGTCACAGTGATTCTCCTAAGACAAGGTATACAATATCAGCGACGTGCACAGGCTGAATTTGAATCCTGGCTCCACCACTTTTTGATACATGTGAACACGGGCCATTATTTAATCTTTTTGAGCCTCAATTTCCTGATCTGTCAGATGGATATAATGCTAGTTCTTACCCCTCAAGTTCAGACACCGTTAAGTGAGAGGATACATGTAAAGCACTTACTATGGAGATAAAAGCATGTGCAAAGGCCCAATGCCAAGAGAAAGAGCACAGCCTCTCACTGTCATATTTCAGACCCTCATCATTTCAGGCCAAGGCTACTGTAATAGTTTCTTCATCTCCAGTTCATCCTGCCCTCCAATCCTTCATATTGCCACCAGATTAAACATTTTCCAATGCAAATATTATCAAAACATTTAGTGAGTCCCCATCACCCTTGGGATAAAGTCCAACGTCCTTGGTATGCTATGCAAGGCCCTCCATGACCTGCCCCCAATGGAAACACCAACCCCGCCTCCTGCCAATCCTCGATGGCTATAATGAACACACTGGGCTCCCCAGTTCCTTCTTGCACACACCTCTCTCTCTATCTGTGATGTACGTGCCCTCTACCTGTCCACAAGTCTCAGCTCAATTGATACCTTTTTGGGGAAGCTTCCCCTGGTCCTTGCTGTGCCTCTACCCATCCCAGGCTGATTAGAAGCCACTTCTTTGGGGTCCTCAACCACTTGAGGTTTGGCTCCATTGTCACACTGCTCTCGCTTCTTTGGTCGACGTGTCTGTCTGTCCTACAAGACTCTGAGCCATCTGAGGGCTAGGATGGGCTCCCCGGTCCACTCGGGATCTCCACGCTGAACAGTGTGCCTGGCACAAAGTGGGGCCTGGTAAATGTTTGTTGAGTGAATGCTTAAAGTATAGGAGGTACTCTTGAGGGAAATAAGGAGAGTGAGAGCTAGTGAGGTCAAGCAGCAGAAAATCTGAAGACTAGCCCGAGGAGAAATGGATGCTTCTTGGCTATGCAGACAGAATTAAGAGAGAGGAAAGAATCTGGGCAAGGAGTCAGTAACGGAGGATTTGAAATGAAAGACTATAAAAAAGAGAAGATCATGAAAAGAACAGAACCACATTTGGTACTGCTGGTGGTTTAGTAACTTCCTCTGCAATGATTCCAGGAAGAAACAGGGCTCTAGGAAGGCACAAATCGTATAAAGAAAGGATGAGGTATCAGCAACCCATTCAAGGATTATTTGTTATCAGGACTAGATACGTGGGTGATACAAGTAAACGTCAACCTGGTGACTACGTGATGAGACTACTAATAATTTACTGGGACTGGTGCCCAGAAATTCTTTTACTGTGGTGCGAATGCCAAGCGTGGAAAATTTTGACACATTATAGATATGAGAAAGCAGATAGTGAATTTGAGAATAATGATGTGAAGTGCCAGAATAATCACAAGAGAAATATCTGAATGCGGAAGGTTTAGAGGATTCCAGCTTTACCACAAATATGGATTACAAGAAAATTCACTTATAAAGACAGAAATTCCACTATATGAAATCCACTTATCAAAACATGTAGCATTCCAGAATGCATAATGCTAAACGCGTGTCTTTTGACACGCACACAATATTCAAACTAGCAAATAACACCAGAAAGGTAGAGAAAGTAGGAAGTATGACATTTTGTGGCTCACAGGGTGTATGAATGAGAAAATATATACTTTTACACACAAACCACAACCTTCACAAGAACGCCTAAAGGCTTCATTCCGACACCTCAGGTCTCATCCCACAGGATAGCCCACTCCTCAGTTTTCATGTAAAAGGCCTCATGGGACAGGCATGGTGTGAGGAGAAGGGACAGCAGGGAGAATTGAGGTGAGAGGTTGAACAGATCAAATGATCCTTTGCCATCATTCTTGACAATGAGCCAGTCTTCCTCTTTGAGAGTTCTGTGGAGAAGGTAAGCATCTGGGATATACTTATGCTAGAAGGTATTTTTTGTTTATCTGAAATTCAAATTGAGCTGGGCCTTCTATATTTTATCTCACATCCCTACTTAGTGAGGTATACATTTCCTCATTCGTACTGCCTGTGAGCCACACACATCTCAATAATCGAGGAATGTGTGGGAAGTCTCAATAACTAACAATTCTTGAGTACACCTACTATGTGCCAGGCCCCTTGCTAAGTGGTTTAGGGGGATATTTCACATGTTTTTCACAAGCACGCTAGGAGGCAGGCACTAGTATTATTCCTGTTTTAAAGACGAGGAAACTGAGGCTCAGAGGGATTAAATAACTTGCTCAGGGTCACCCAGATAGCCATTGGCAGAGCCCAGACTTGAACTCTGGCAGTCTGACTGCAAAGCCCATGTACTTGCCCACCTCACCGGACATGGTGGCAGCAGCAAGCAAGGGGTAGATACATTGAGTCCCCAAAAAGTGTAAGAGACAGCAGGAGCATAGGGGATGACAGGGGCGGGCCCTGAGTGAGGCCTTGAAGGAGCAGTTGAAGTTAGACCAGGTGCCTTTATTTAAGCTAGGAAAGGGTGGCCCTAACTCTAGGCAGATGCCACACCAGGACTGGCAGCTTGGTTAGAAGAGCACCAGATGTATTTCAGTCCCCACTGAAGCCTTAGCCGGGGCCCATGGACAGCGGACAACCTGCATAGCTGTACATAGCAGCCTGAGTTAGATGGCAGAAGGAGGGCTAGTGCAGAGGCAAGGATGCAGATAGAGTGCTTAGAGGACAGTGAGGGGCCAATCACTAAAGCACGGGGTACGTGGTGCTCCGAAGTCAGTTTAGAGAGACAGGCGGGGGAGAGATTGCTGAAGGCCTGAAATGACAACAAGAGTCTCGAGTGGATCCGGGAGGTGGCATGGCAACATGACGTCGACGAATTCTGAATGGAAAAATGACCCTCAGAAAGTATGTGTGTCAGAAATCTTCAACACACAGGGGTCTTTGACCCATCAAGCAGGCAGCATAGGGTAGAGGGAGGATGGGGGCACGATAGCTAATGTGACAGCAGCCTATTTACAAGACAGGAGAAGGTGGGTTTCCCTGGTGGCGCAGTGGTTGAGAGTCCGCCTGCCGATGCAGGGAACACGGGGTCGTGCCCTGGTGCGGGAAGATCCCACGTGCCGCGGAGCGGCTGGGCCCGTGAGCCATGGCCGCTAAGCCTGCGCGTCCGGAGCCTGTGCTCCGCAACGGGAGAGGCCACAACAGTGAGAGGCCCGCGTAACGCAAAAAAAAAGAAGGGACTTCCCTGACAGTCCAGTGGTTAAGACTCCACACTTCCACTGCAAAGAGTCCAGGTTCGATCCCTGGTCAGGGAAAGAAGATCTCTGCGGCGCAATTAAAAAATTAAAAATAAAAGACATGGGAAAAGGAAACTCAACAGACTGGAAGAGGGGACAAGGAGTGGGGTACAGAAAACACAAAAGAGAGAAAGTGAGTGAGAGGGTGAATTCCTTCCACTTTGCATTTCCCCGAGTGTGTCCCTCAAGGAAGAGTTGACCTGTTCTGATTTTTCTTTTCCTGGGAGTTGGAAAGAGCACAGCACAGTTTGCTTTCAGCAAGGCATCTGGTTGCATTTTTCATGATACCCTAGAGAATAAAATGAAGAAAGAGGGACTTCTCTGGTGGCACAGTGGTTAAGAATCCGCCTGCCAATGCAGGGGACACGGGTTCGAGCCCTGGTCCGGGAAGATCCCACATGCCGTGGAGCAACTAAGCCCATGCACCACAGCTACTGAGCCTGTGCTCTAGAGCCCATGAGCCACAACTACTGAGCCCACGTGCCACAACTACTGAAGCCCACGTGCCTTGAGTTTGGGCTCCGCAACAAGAGAAGCCACCTCATTGAGAAGCCCGTGCACCACAACGAAGACCCAATGCAGCCAAAAATAAATAAATAATTTTTTTTAAAAAAAATGAAGAAAGACAGGTCGAGTGATAACTACCAGAACTGGCGGGTTTGGAGTTGATACACAAAAAATAGTTTAAGAGGTTAACGTCAACCTGGAGGGAGTTTTTAGGTAAGGAAACTGAGTTCACAGGTAACCAATTTGTTTATCACCAACAACTGGTGAATGAAGGAGTCAGAATTCAAATCCAACTCTGCTTGACTCTAAAGCCTGCGTTCCATTTATTATGGAATAAAGACCAAAAAGGCATTAAGTTTGCTTATGAAAAAAAGAGTTGGAAGAGAAAAGCAGAGGGAAGGAATACAATAATTTTCAGTCTGAATTTTGCCCTAAGAAGAAAAAAAATTGAATATAAGAAGATGATGCTCACAAGTCCCAAATTCTTATGTCTAAGTTTTCAGACTGAAAATTATCATGAGACATTTTGGTTCCATATAACCGATTCACCAAGCTCTTAGTCTATTCCTTCCAAGTCCACCCTCCCTACGGCACCCCTCCCCCCCTGCCACGCCCATTCTCTATCCTCTCAATACTTTATGGAAAGACCACACCAACTTTATTGGTCACTTCAGGGAAAGACCAGACCAACTTTCTGGGTCACTTCTGACTTTACGAATCCAAGATTTAGGGCCCTACTTGATCAAAACTGGCAATTATAAAAGAAAGAGAACTGCTTTAAACAAGGCTAATACAGGTGTTCCTCAGTTCAAGCAAACTCCAATTAAGACCTACATTTCCAAAAAGTAAGAATGTTACAGTTATTCATTTGATGGAAGCAATTCACAATATCCTCCGTTCTATTGGCAGCTTTTTAGTACCTTTATGGGGTGACTTGATCAATAAAAATGTAATTACCTCCAATTTCTCAGGAACAGACTTATCAAATGAAGGAAGGTACGCTGTCATACGGGTTCACGTCCACTTTTGCAAGCTTTTGAGACCAGTGAGCTAAAAAAATGATCCACATTCCAATAATAAATGGGGGCTGGGGAATATAAGTGAAAGTGACAAGAAGATGAAAGTAGCTGTGGTCATGCAGTCATTCACTCTACCCTTTTGTGCTTTGGTAAAGTTAAGGGAGCACAGAACACAGATGGTGAGGGAAAGGGATGGCGGGGTGGGTGCTGTGAGTGTTTGTGGTGTTTGTGAATGATGTTGGTGATGACAGAGCAGGAGGATGGAGGCTTTCAAATATGTGATAAATGGGCCAAGCTTTCAGAGCCCAAATCAATAAAAACAAACACAAAGCGAACAGAAGGGCAGAAGGAAAAGAGAGGGCGCCATAAAATCCCAGTGATATATTCTAGGGGAAATCAGGACATGAAGAGAAAATGAGAAGTGAAAGAAAGGGAGACTGGAGATGTGTAAAATGTCTGTCTGTCTTTCTGTCTCGTTCTTGCCTTCCACTCACATCCACCACCACTCCTCTTGCCCTTCTTGTAGGGCTCATTAAGTAATTCCTGATTTTAGCTGGGTATTTTTAATGCTTCATTCTTGGTTGGGTTTTGCCAGCAGGATTCCTGGTGTTTCTGTCGACAATTGTTACAGTTTTAGGAAACCATCAGGATAAAATGAGAAAGTGGCAAGTCTTGCAGCCGAGTGGGGCTAGAGGTAACATCTCCGGGTCGTGGGCTCTTTCTGTTTCATTTTTGTTGTTGTTGTTTTAGATTGATGTTTTCATGGGGTTATTTGAATAAGAAAAGTGTAGAAGATATTTAAACAGGAACATTTTAGATACACTTTTTCTAACTATATAGCTCCATGGTAAATTACTAATGTTTTGAAGAGAAAGAAAAAGAAGTTGAAAACAGCAGAATACATTGTGGGGAAAGTGGATGGTGGGAAAGATTAGACAACCATGATATCACAAGAGAGAAAGAGGCAAGTAGAGAGAGAGGGAGAGGAACAGAAAGGAAAGGAAAAGAGAACAGCTGCTTGTAAGTTTATTAATTGAGATGTTTCCACATCCGCAGTTGCCTTAAAGCATGACTGCTTGGTGTGAGGTCCGCCAGATTTATTGGAGTCTTTGCCTCTTTGACCAAGGAGCAATGGGCTTGAATTTTGCAGGTATGTGAGAATTGCTCCCATTGGCTGATGGACAGCAGCCCAGGAAGGTTCAGGCGGCCCTAAGCGAGTTCGCAATTATCCTGAACTAGTGCAGGACTTGCATTATTTTGCTAGGACCGAGAAGAGAGAGAGCGTACCCTAAACTCTCACCTCATTTTCTCATTCATAAAATGTGAATGATAATAATAATAATAATGCATGTTGCAAAGGGTGGCCGTTTGTGAAGCCCTTGGCACGTGATAGACCATGGCGATAAACGGAACTTAGTCTTTGCTGGTTCTTGTTCCCAGCCATTGGTGAGGCACGTTCCATGTGCTCTCCCTACCTGGCTGTCCTGGAGCTTCCTGTTTAAAGAGAGCAACACAGTGACCGAGCTCTGGGCCCACGGCAGGATTTAGAAGCCAAATCAGTTTGTGTTTCCCCACTTCGCTCTGGTTAGTGCTATCTTTTCTCTTTAGTTACTGGATTGTCTTGATTACAAGCGTTGTACCTTCTGGTGACGTTTCAGCCAGGGCCCCATAGTAAGTAGGGAGAAGCTAACACTTGCCCAGGGTAAGTGGGGGGAAATGGGGCCTTGAAAAGCTGAAAAGGAGTATATGCTCGGATTTAGAGTTTTGAAATTCTTGAAATTTTTTGAAATTCTTTACGGGAAAGAATGGTAGATAGATGAGAGGCAAAAATGCTTTGGAGAAAGACACACTAAACTGTTGATCCCCAATGAGGAGCCATGCCTTCTACATCCTATTCCCAAAACACTGTGGGGTGAGGACTATTTTCTCCAGTCTTGATGAGAAAACCATGGCACAGAGAATTTGTTTACACAGCTACCAAGTCGGCAACAGACTTGAGATTTGAAACCGGGTCCCTGTCACTGGCAGCCTCACCTTGCAGAGACTGGCAACTTAGGAAAACAAGAATAGAATTTGCTTGAGTTTGAAAGAACTTCCACATTTTGCTTCAAGAAAGGTTTTTCTCACAAAAAGTGTGAAGACGAATGAGATTTTATATGATGTGCTTTGAACTTAAAAAGAAAGTTAATGTTTTATAAACCAAACTGGTGTTGATAAAAGAAAAGTAAGGTGATAAATAATCAGAAGAAGGAAGAGCAAATGACGCTTTATCTGGGCATCACTCAATTTATGAGGCAGGGGAGGGGAGCGACTTGCACAGGGACCATCTCCTGACTTGTCTCCTCCCTCTTCTACTTCCCTCCCCTTGCCACCCCTCCCCCCTCCACACACACACACAACAAAAAACCTTAAGCAGGAAAAGAGGAGCTAATTTTAAAAGAGGAAAGCATCCTTGAGACCAGTGAAATCTCCATAATCCACAGTGACAGAAGGGGACCAGCAGAAGAGCAATTTGATTAAGTAAGGATATCAGGGACTTAGAGGGACTCTCCAGTTGTGTCATGTTTGTCTGTTAGTCTTTGAAATATATTTCTTTGGCTTCCAAACCTGGAAACCTTGTGCCTTCTAGCTGGGGAGATGTTCCCATTTGGAAAATAGGAAAAAATCTCAGGGCAAAGCCAAGGGGTCCAGGCAGGGCTGGGTTCCCAGGTTGGACTGAACCTAAGAGGCTGGCAGAGGGTCTGCAGGAGGTGCTGGCAGAGAGAGGCATTAGAAGGTCAGGGTGGGTACCGCCAGCCTTGCAGTGGATGGTTATGGGCTGAGCCTGAGGCCATTACAGAGAGCATGCCTCCCCTACCCATGTTTCCTATCCCACTGCCTGCTGCCCATTAGTTAACCTGTCATCAGAGACGGCTCTCTTGCCACTTTCTGCACTGAAGCAGCTAGAGGATGCATTGTTCGGTGCAGAGCACACCTGCGCGGGAGATGGAGCGCTCCCTGAAGGCTTCCATTCATGGGCCACATCCTAGTGGCTTCAGGACTGGCGTCAGCAAATCAGCTGCCAAGGAATTATCGCCCTCGGACAAGCTTCAAAGGGGCCCTCTAGTTCCGTGTGTTCACCCCTGCTGGTCATGCCAGGGGATTTATGCTTTCCTGGGGCTTATGAGGGGGAAATAATGAGTCACCCGGGGACAAGAGGAAAATAAGAATGTCCCATGGGCACAAAATCATTTAAAATGGAGGCTTTTAGAGGGTACAGTACAAAGATCTCAGCCAACTAGCCAGAAATGGTTTGTGGAGTATATTTTGCTTGTCTTGGCTTACTCTGCTTGCAATAAAAATCAGAAATGTTTATATCCCGCGGAGAGTGTACCTATGGAAACAGGCCAGGTCCTCCTGAGAAGGCCCCTGAGATCCTAAACCCAAAAAGAAATGGTCCTGCCTCTCTGACTTGGGAGATCCAGATAAGCATAGGAGTTGTTCGTTGTAAATCTTTTAAAGGAGAAGCCCATGGTGGCCACTCCCAAGTTCACGGCTATCTGCAAGCTTGGTTGTAGCCGCCATGATTCCAACTCCCACTTCACCCTCCACACCTGGCCTCAGACCCAAGTCTCCAGAGAAACCAGAAGGAGGATCTTACTAGAATAGGACTGGAGGCTCTCTATTTTAAGGGCCCCAGAGGATGAGTTAGGAGTAATTCAAGAGCAGGCACAGTAAAGGACTCTGTAAGCCTTGTTAGACATTCAGAGAAGGTTAACATTTCCAACATGGCCAGCTAATGAAAGAGGTAGCCTGTAAGCGAGGTTCTGCTGGTTTCTAATAGAGCCAAAATGTTGTCATTTGAGAGCACAAAGGGAGGAGAGGCCAGCCCTTGGTCTCTTGGCCTTGCACAGCCTTTTTCTTTCCTTTCTTGTTTTCTTTTCACTTTCTTTTCCAGAATAGAATTGGTTTAGGTCTCTAGAAGAATATTCAGCAGAGGCTAACAGGTGAGTTACAGGTAATTGTCCATCCTATGCTTACAGGTTTTCAAGAAGAGCCATCTATGACCTTTCTTGGTTTCCTGCTCTGTCCAATGCCCAGTAAGAGGTGATAAAGTAGAAAGGCCCTAACCACAGCTGTAAGGTGCAGATAAAAGAAAAACACACAGTAGGGATTTCAACACAAATCATAAACCTAGACTCAAAGTAGCAGAGAGGGACTGGTCACTTTGAGATGAAAGGGGACCAACTTTCCAGGGAGCTCAGAGAGAATTTAAGCATCCGAAAATGTGTAGGAGCAGATGTCTTCCAATTTTGATCCATCAGAGCAATTCTGTATTTTATGGGTTTGAGACTCTTTGAAACGTTAACGTTTATATGCCTTAAAACCCACCAGAGAGAAAGAAGACAGTCGCCAAACTGTTTGGAGAGAGGTTGCGGGGACTCGAGATGCATAGAAAAGTTACGAGATGGAATCCACCGTTTGGGGCGCACCATTGCCCTCTATTGGATTAAATAAATCAGACCTTTAGCGTGGGTGCATGCTTCATTATCTCTGGCTGAGTTTGCCCACAAGTCAGGGCACCTTTGAATGGGAAATTAATCCATCCTTGTAAACGGGTCCTCCGGTCAGCTGCCCCTTCCCTGAGGAAATCAATTACAGTTGCAAGTCTGACGGCAGGACGTTTATCATGTTTCCAGTCACTCAACAAGCATTTGCTAGGTGCCTAAGCACTGGTGAGGTATCGTAGGGCATCTAAGAAGAAATAACAACTGTCACTACCATTTATTGGATGCCTACTGTGTGCCAGGGTCTTTCTACACTTTTACACACAGGACCCCCGTGAAATAAGGGTGGCTGCTTCCTGGTTAGGGATGAAGGAACTTTGATACTTGGGAAGTAAATGCCACCTCTGAGGTTCAAATCCAGGTCCAGCTACTCCTAAGACCCCAAGAAGTTTGCAGACTATCAGGGGAGATAGATAGGATATTGATAAAAACGTCTATACCAGGAGTCTGTAAACTACAGCCAGTAGGTCAAATCTGACTCATCACATATTTTTGGCCACAAGCTAAGATGGTTATTACTTTTTTTGAATGGTGGGGGGAAATCAGAATAATAATATCTTGTGGCATGTAAAAATTATATGAAATTCAAGTTTCAGTGAGCATAAATAAAATTGTATCAGAACCCAGCTCCGCCTGTTCACTTAATGTTCTCTCAGGCTGGCTTCTGGAATACGGCACGGATGTGCGGTCATGGCAGAGACTGTACAGCTCGCGGAGCCGAAAACCCTTTCTTTCTGGCCCTTTACAGAACTCCTACTCTATATTCCGAGGGGTGATGTTATATATCAGTAGAAGAGGATTTTAGAAAGCATTTGGGGGTTAAGAAAAGGGGGAACTAATATTTAACCCACGGTGAGAGGTGGTAGAAGGGATACACAGGTGCACTCCGTTTTAAGACTCGATGCACGAAAACCCAGCCTTTCAAACAGATCAATTAAAAGATAGCTATTTGCATAACAAATTTCCTTTCCATTTTGTAAAGGGATTCACCACGGGGTTCCTTTGTAGAATGAGCCTCCATAATGCAGGCTAATATGATTCCATTTGCAAATACTCTCTTCATAATAACTCTCCAAGAACGGATCTATTGTGTACAGTGAGGTTTAGCTATCATCATTTTTTCCTGGCGCTGTGAGGTTTTGCACTTCTGAAAAGTCACTGAGCTGACCTTGTCAATTCAGCGGAGGAGGCACTGCCTTCCCACGGTCTCCAAGAGGGGCTTTGCCGGGCAGATGAAAGGGTGTGTTTTCCAAGCATGCGCATTATGTGAACCTAGAGAGCTGGTATAATTTTACATTTTTAGCTAAGCTCCTCTTGGTCAGTGCAGCCAAAGTCCTAAAATGTAAACTCCTCGCTATTCTATCAGTCCATAAATCAATACAAATTATGTTGCTCGTGTTCTGATAAATAGGCTATAAGAAATACTTATCAAGAGCAGTTTCTCTTCTTTTTTCAAGACATCATCTTAACCACCTGACAACAGAAACTGGGGCAAGTCATATAATATTCAAATTAGGGCTCTCCCCAGCAAAACAGGAAGTGTTGTCGCGATTCAGTTTAGGACCTGGCTCCTTCTTTCCCTGGGTCCTGAGCCGGAATCTTCGGAACAGCTCCGTGCTGTTATGCAATCGCTCTTTTCCAGAGACAAATAAAACGGAAATCTTCACTATTCATAGCCAAATTAGGAGGAACTGAGATCGTTCAAGAAGTTGCTTGCCTGGTACCATTTTGATGTTAACTCTGCGTTCCTTCTGAACATATCCCCTGACTCTGGCTTTCAAATGGAGGCTCTTTTAAAGAGCTGTCTCCTAGCTTTTGTTTTCATCCTCCATGGTGACTTATATTTTAGAAGTACATAAGCATTCCTGGTATATAGCCTGACTATTTTTCAGGGTTTTTGGCCGTACAAGAAGCTTAAATGGAAAGGCCAGGGCAGAGAAAATCGTGCTGAGGATGTCCTGTGTGGTGTTGTCCAGTGGTGGTCTGTGTCTCGGGGCTGCTGATGGGTATTCCGTGCCTTCTGTAAAGCAGGAGAGTGAGAGAGGTGCAGAGGGCTGGTGAGAAGCAGAGCCAGGAGCCCTGCACGGCTCGGAGGCGGGATTCCTGAACAAATGGCACCATCCCTGAGGCCAGGATGAGGGGGGAGGCGGCTGGCAGGGGCCTGGTACCTGGATGCTGTCACTTCTCATTCACGCTCTATGGCAGGTAGCATTGCAGCCATTTCTAAAGCTGATCCCTGGAAGGGAAAGCGCATTTAACCCATCTGCGAGGCTCTCTGAAGAGGCATCTGTCTTCATCTTCCCCTGAGGTCAGCAGCATCGTAACTGCAAACAGCAGCAAGAAGCCTCCACCACACTCCTGAGTTCCTGAGACTGCTGCCCTTTCTCTCTCTCTCTCTCTCTCTCTCTCTCCCCACTCTTCTCTCTGGGAATTGTTGCTACCATGTTTTATCTCCATCATTTATTTGTTTTCTTTTTCCAGTTGCAGTATGCAGTGGTGGTAGGTACAGATTACCAAACAAAATGGATAAGTACTGAATAAACTATGTTAGTTCCATTTTCTTTTTTCCCTGGTGGGAATTTTTAACTTTTCAAAATTAAAACTAATGGATATAAAGGAATAGGGTATAACTTTCCACGCATTTTTATGATCAAACAGAAGACCAACCCCTGGGGCTGGCACATTTACCGTTCTCCGCTATTAGGGAAGCAGAGAATGATAAATTCAAGGGAAGAACTTGCAGAGCCCGGTGATTTGAATGAAAACAGAACATCCCCCACTCCACCCTGAGCATCTCCCTCCCACCAAACAGCATCTGAACAGATTTCATTTCACAAACGGAAATGGGACGCAAACAGATTTTTTCAAAGTGATTTCATGTAGAGTGGGCCTGTTTAATTGGGTTTTCTGAGCCAGGATTAATATTACAAGCTGGGGAGCTCTATGATGTGCCTCTGTTGTTGGCTTTGCCACACCACCTGCTTCCTGGGGGAAGGCAGAGAAAAGTGCCACCATTCAGAAGCAATTTTATTTCCGCCTCAGCCTTCTCACTGAATGACTTACAGCCAGCCTGGAGTTACATGTAATGTAGGAAAGATCTCCCCAAGCTCAAGGCCATATCTAGAGCATGCATTGGATATTTTTTTCCATCTCTAATGTATGTGACTTTCTAATATGTTTAGCATTTGCCCTCCCCTTGTCTCCATCCTGCTTATTAAGGTAAATTTGCATAGAAATGGGATCTTGGTTTTTAGGACTATTCACCTGACACTTGATCTCTTGATGTGACCAGTGTCTGCTGCTGATACCATGTGGGTGACCCACAGAAGCCCATCTTCCTGCACACCAGAGGCAAGGCCTTAATTAGGGAAAGCTTTGCATGTTAAAGTAACGGGGTGAATCAAATCAGCAAAGGCATTTAGATTTCACTCAGGAGGACAGAATACTTCTTCCTGTTGAGTGGGTCATCCTAGGTCACAAAAATTTTAATTTGCCTTAGACGGACAGATCTTGAAGAAAGTGCACCACAAGTGTATACATTTTGGGTTTGGAAATAAGTTTTGGCTGGTGATAAAGCTCAGACAGTGAGCTATGACATTTTCCTTTGGATCCTGAAATATTTTTTGCTTAATATCTATCTTTGGGATTGGTAATACTCACCTCTATAAATTGCCTTTGGAAGACCAAGCAAATGTGGAGAATCAGAGGAAGGCGCCCCTTGCTATCACCAGGGTTGCTGTCCGCTTTAATCCCCTGATCTCCTGGTGCCGCCCCCTCCCACGGGCAGCCACCTTCCTTATTTACCTAAATCTCGTCACTTGGGCAGAAATTCCCACTGAGAGGATAATTGTGGTCCCAGTTTCCTGGTCACTGAAAGTCAGTTAGGTTTGAGGGTTTCTAACCTACAGTGTTTCAGACTTAAGCAAATTTTGCAAAACATAAATGCCAAACAATAGCTCTCAAGACAGTGTCCTTGACAGTTAGCAGAGAACCAAAGAACTTGAGCGTCATAGGGAATAAGCCTCAAATTTCTTTTTTTTTTCTTTTAATTAATTAATTTATTTATTTTTGGCTGCATTGGGTCTTCGTTTCTGTGCGAGGGCTTTCTCTAGTTGCGGTGAGCAGGGCCACTCTTCATCGCGGTGCACGGGCCTCTCACTGTCGCAGGCTCAGTAATTGTGGCTCACGGGCCTAATTGCTCTGCGGCATGTGGGATCTTCACAGACCAGGGCTCGAACCCGTGTCCCCTGCATTGGCAGGCAGATTCTCAACCACTGCGCCACCAGGGAAGCCCACGCCTCAAATTTCAATGAGAAAAGTTTAGAGGAGGTGGGAGAAATCAGAAGAAAATTTTTGTGGCTTTTGGCTAGGCTGCCTTTGCTGAGGCTAAATTCATTCCATAACGTTATTCTAAAACATAAATGCTATGCTACTCAACTTTATCTTGTATAACATTTTGCATCTATTCTTTAATCTCATCTTACATCCTTATTCGTTGAACATTATGATTCCCATTCTACGAACGAGGAAACTGAGGCTCCAAGAGGTTTAGTACTCGCACAGATCACACAGCTGTTCACGGACACAACCAGGACTCTGCTCTCTTTCTATTACAACCCCACTGCCTCCTAAAAAAACCTAACCATATTTCATTTTTGGGCTGACTTATTTATCTTTACACAGGTCTCATGTGTTACTAGGAGGAGCCAATGTTTTAACTCAATCCAGAGGTATTAAAAGGCAAATTTCCAAAATGTACTTGGCTTACACAATAATAATAAAATAAGGAATCTGACTAATTTAGTCTGCCAATTCTAAAACCAGAATGCTTTCCACTCTCAAACCATGTAGAAGGCCGCTAAGTTCCCCACTGACCAATGCTGTCTAATTCTCTTAAATGATTCAGATGTAAAAGAGAAAATGGCATCTGTCTAATTAACACCGCCTGGCTAAATATAGCTGTCGAGGGACGGCCTCGGGACAGTGTTTACAGAACAGTCTTTCCAGGCCCCCAGGCCTCAAGTTAGAGATGATGGCAAGTCTTCTGTCCTTATCAACCGGAAACAGAGATGCCCCAGAAATGCTTACAGGCCAGGACAGCAAATGGGGATGAAAGGAGAAGGGGAAAGGCGGTTGCTGGCCTTCATTTCCTGCTCCTGGCATCTGGGGATTCAGAGAATGATGCCGGGAAGTGGATCCTAGCAGCTCGTGCAGCTCTTTCTAAAAACAAAAGCCCTCACTGTGTGCCTACGCCTTCCTCTCTGGCCTGGAGACCTTGGACCCTCTCCACCAACTGCTAAGACTGCCCTCCTCCTGGCAGAAAGGCACAATGACCACATTATTTCCCTTCCAGCTTCACGTTACAACATGGAAGCCGTTGCCAAGTTTGATTTCATGGCCTCAGGAGAGGATGAACTGAGCTTTCACGCTGGAGATGTTCTGAAGGTAGGTGACGCGGGACCCGGGAGAGTCGGGGAGAGTTTAGGTTACTCCGGTTTGGCCACTGAGTTAATCTAACAATCCATCCTTTGTTTCTCAAGAAATACACACAGTTCCTTTCAAACTGTGAAGTTTGCCTCATTCAAAAGGGTTCCTTCTGAGCACCTGTGCACCAGCTACCAGACCGGGTGATGGAAATCCGATTGGCATAAGCCACCATCCTTGTCTGAGATGCTCGTGGTCTGGAGGGGGAAACAAATCCATCCAAAGGGCTGTCACAGACGGTCTTATCTGAGTTCTCAGGAGCACAGGTGAGGGGACAAGTGATCCCACCTTGAAAGATGGTGCTGTAGGAACCGGTGTTGTCAGGGAACACAATGAAGGTGAGTTGGGCTTTTGGCTAAAGCTCAGAGGTGGGCAAGCCCAGGCAGAATTAGGTCAGCATTGCGAGTTTCAGCACGGCTGGAACTTACAGGAGGAAGGTGTGGATGGGGACACCTGGAAAGTCAGCTGGAGGAGATGCGGGTCAACAAAGGCCAGGCACACACGCCACTCAGGGGTTCCTTACAACTTTTCTTCCGCCCGCACTTGAGTTGTAGTGGCCACTTGCTGAACTGAAGAGGCCTTGGACTCCTCCCACATTTCATGCACCATGCTTACGGACTCTGCATCTTAGCCCCTGTTTTGTGCAAAATAGCATAGGAGGGCTTCAAGAGGCCACTGGGGAATCTCTGGCACCTATGGCCCCCTGCCTGGCCTCAGAGCACCTCGGACACCCTGATCCCCGGTCCTCAGCAACCCATATGGGCCTCCTGAGACTGCCCAGTGGCACTGAGACCACCATTGTCTCTCCACGAAGATAAATGCTTGCTATGGAAAGAACCCTATCATACGTGAGAGGGTGACTCGGAAAGTGTCTGTGGAGCACAAACCAGGCAGAATGACGTGGTTTGGAATCTTAACCCCCCAATGTTTATCCCTCTGACTGCTCTCATCTTGCAAGATCTGGTAATGTGGCTGCCAAGAGTATGCCTTCAATGTTGGAACTTCTCAAGGTCAAAATATTGCTTGGGCTGCTGACCCAGGAAAAAGTGACCTTCACTTCCTTGGGATCTTACCAAGGTCACAGAGGGGTCTGCGATGAGGTGAGCAGTCCCTCCCTTCCTTGTGGGGTATTGTGACCATGTGATTATCTACCATTCTCCAGTGTTTTCACCCAAAAGAGAACCTCCCTGGGGGGTTGGGGGCAAGTCCTATCCCTCATCTCCCATTTCAAACAGAACCTACTATCTGGCTTCAATTTTCCCTATTCCCCAGAAAAGGAAAAAGGAAAAACAAAACAAAACAAAACAACTTTCCTCAACTCTGCTTCTCTGTTCAGCTCCTAATTTCTTTCTTCTCCTCACTGCCAGCACTGGGAAGAATTCTCTATGCTGGGTGCCTCCACTCCCTCACTTCCTGTTCACGCCACTGGAACCCTCTGGAATCTGTCTTTTATCCCCAACACTCCCTCAAAGTCCACCGGTGATCTCCTCATTGTGGAATGTAAGGACCCTACTAAACCCCTGTAGGATTAGACACTGCTAACTGCCTCTCTCCTGTATCTGAATGAAGCTCTGTCCCACACCTAAACACTGTTCTCTGCTCTGAATATTTTTCTTTTATCATATATCCCAAGCAATCCCTTCTTCACTGGAGAGGAGTCTGGTGCAATAAAAAGGAGCATGGACTTTGGAGCCAGATAAATCTGAGTTTGAGTCCCAGCCCATTAGCTGTGTGGCCTTGGGTCAGTCACTTGCCCCCTCTGAGCTTCAGTGTCTTCATCTGTAAGTGGAGGCCATGCCTATCTTGCAGGGTTATAGAAAGGATTAGGGGTAATGGTCCCAGCCCAAATTGGATGCTCAATAAATGATCACCGTATTGTCAATATCACCCAATTCCTG
>NW_006780611.1:8975083-8988020 GCF_000442215.2 Lipotes vexillifer | reverse complement strand
TTCCTGCTGCCTCTGACTGTTCAGACTACTGCTATGTTCCCTTGACTTATCTCATTGCCTCCCGTCTCTTCCTCCTTTATTCTACGTACCAGTCCCAGAAGGATCTTTCCAGAAGATAAATCAGATAATATTACTTCCTTACTCAGAAGCATTCAGTGGTTCCTCATGACCAGTTGATGGAAATCTAAGCCATCTGGCCCCAGCCTACTGCCCAACCTCATCATGCTCGCGTGCAAGAACATGTACACATACGTACACATATACATACACACATGCAACACACACACACACACACACACACACACATCTTTGCGTATGAAATGCCCCAGGTCACGCTGCAATATACAAACTCTCCTTTTTCAGGCTCTCCCCGTATTCTGAATGCCCTTCTCCCACACACACATATTTGACCACCTCTACCGGGGAACCCTCACTAATCCTCCCTGCTCCTGACCACCCCGGTAGATTAAATACTCCCTCTTCAGCTCCTCCACAGCATTTCACACACACTGTTCAAGGCACTCACACCCCCGCCTCACAGGACGGTTATTTACAAGCAGGCCAAGCTTCGGCTCTCTGCACCCTGAGTATCCACCTCTACTGCGGCCCTTGCCCCGTGCCGTCCTGATTGTCCGCGCACATGGTGGTTGTTCCACTCCCCAGAGCTCTGCACAGGCTGGGGCCGGGCCTGCCTCAGTGTCCAGAACAACAGAAAGACGATGAACATTCGATGAATGAGCGAATGGGTGATCCCTCCTCTGGTGTGAGAGCAGAGCTTTGCCAGGTTCATCTTTGTATATTCCCAGCATCTAACACAAGTCACGGCCCCAGATAGGGGCTCGGTACATATGTCTTGAATTGTTAACTGCGTTTCTGCACACTCATTTAGAATTCCATCAGAAAGCCAGACCCCTCCTTCTTTTCAAATTCTATCCATTGCAGCCACAGGGGTAAAGAGGAAAGGGGAGGGGGCTTGTCGGCTGAGCCTCACAGAAGGTCTGTATCATGGTGGTCAGTGGGCCTGCCTGTAGGTCTCCACGTACAACTCCACGTACAACCCTCTCCTTCAGAGATGGGTAACAAGCCCCAGGATCCTGGAAATTGTTTTCTTTTCTTTTCTTTTTTTTTTTTTGAAATTGTTTTCAAGGCTAGCTCTTAACTGCCCCGGCAATTCACTCATGGAATGTTCTTTCGTGTTTGGCCTTTAGCGCTAAAAGACTAAACAGACATTTTCATTAGAAGGTACACAAAATGTCTTGCTCACCATCAACCGCCCCCTGCCGACTTTGAGTTCCCCGGGGCGCAGGCCCCAGCTTGTTCATCTCTGCATTCCCAGCACCTAAGTACAAACAGCAGGTGCTCACTAGATGCTGATCCCAGAACGGTGAACAAGATGCTGGACACAGAACTCTGGCCAAATGACTCGATCCCGTTTCTCCTGTGAGAGACACATTCCAAAAGTCAGGGGTTGGATGTTTCGTGTTCACATCAGCCCCTCTGGACCCGCAGCTGCACACAGCTCGCAACTTACGTTTCCCACTCTAATCTGCCGGTCATTATTAAAAAATGTCTCTCGACCCAGGCCATCTCTATCTGCTTCTGTAATACGTCTAACACGACCCCGTTTCTTCCTACTAAAACAGCAACCGAAAAGCCCCCAGAGTTAGACCTACGTAATTAACATCTTCAGCACTTCAGATTTCTGCTATGCCTCTAAGAGCTATAATTTCATCCAATTTTAAAATTCACCCAACCGTACATTTTGTCTTCTTCCCACGTCTAACTTATTCTCAGGCCATGTAACCCAGAAAATGATTCCGGTAGGCAACGTTGTAAGAATTAAGTCACAGCAAAGCTAAGGGTAAAACCTCATGCGTTTAGGCTGAACTTGCCCAGCTCCGCACGATGGGGAAAAGAGACAGGGGGACAGAGGAGATGGAGAGATGAGAGGAAGTATGGGCCCTGAGCCAACAACGGCAGGAGGAAAACCCCTCCGCCCAAAGACTTCTTTGCAGAAAACGAGATCTTTTTAAAACCTTGCCTTCTATACACCACAGAAAGCCTATAAATGCGCCTCTCTAGGAACATGATCTCAGGCCGACCGAGCACCAGGCGGTGGGGAAAATGGCTGGCGTCGTGGGACAATCTTCGGTTGCTAGAGGGGTTAGATGGGTATGAGCCACGATTACTAAAATTACAGCCGGTTTGGGGTCAGAGAGCTCAGTGCGAAGTGTGGTTCTCACCGTGCAGGATCGATTTCCAAATGGCCTCTTTTACCTCATCCCTGCTCACCCCATACTTGACTGCTGCTACCCAAGCCGCACATCGCCTTTCCATGTGACGGGAGAAAGGAATTCCAAAGCCTTTACACTTGGGGGAGATGGCGCAGAGCGAAATGCCCCCGTGCTCCTTATGTGCAGCCAGGCCCTGCTGCTAAGCTCCCTGGTTCTTCCTTTGACCTAGATTTCCCACCTTCCCCACAGGCCCCTCACCACACACGTACCCACACGCCCTTAGTGATGCCAACAGTCACATTTGATGTCAGAAACTATAGAGTTTTCTTTTCTCAGCAATTCTAGAACTCAAACATGGGACACACTTTCATTTCTTCAGAACACGTGATTACATTCAAAACATACACATATAACACTTTAAAGAACTTATAAACCCTTCCGTGTCCTTCAGAGCTGGAGTTCTCCCTCATAAGAATATCACATTTTACAGAATTATATTTAAAAACACAGCCTGTACTCTCTGAAGGACGTCCAGGTACCAGGGCGCATTTGATCCTTGCATCAGCTCCATGAGGTGCCGGCCAGTTTTTATTGCCCCCATTTTGCAGATGGTAGTTGACTCGCCTGAGGTCAGACAGCTAGTGACAGGACCAAGCTAGAACCCAGGCCTTCTCATCCCAAACTCAGGAACGATATTAGAAATAGGTCAACCCTGCTTCTCAATTACTTAGCTCTCTTCAGCTCTCTTCCCATCTCTGGGAGGGAGAAGCCAGAGGCTTCAAGTCCACCCACTTTTGGATGAATCGACTCCGAAATCTAGCTCCAGCCCCCACTTCTCCGCTGAGCCCCACATACATCTCCAACGCTCGCTAATCCTTCCTTCTCAGAGCGTCCCGGGGCAACTTGATTCCCGTACAGGCGACCTGAAGTCTGTGAGTTTTCCCTCAGACCTGCTCCTCCTCCTGTATTTTCTATTTTAGTAAAGGCATCGCCACCCACTCAGTCTCCCAAGCCAGAAATCCGGAGCCATCCCAGAATCCCCTTTCTCCCTAGGCTCTGCGAACAATCAGGAAGTCCTGCCCGTTTGTGCTTCCTGATTCCTCTGAAATCTGTCCTCACCTGTTCTCAGGCCAGATCCCCTTCGTCTCTTGCCTAGATGGCTACACGCGTCTTCCTACACTTTCTCCCCTGACTTTACCTCCCAATCCATCTTCACGCTCTGATACAGCATGCCGTTCTTAACTCTGATTCTCACTGTGCTATTGCCCTGCTGAAAATCCTTTCATGGCTCCCCATACATTTCAAGATAAAAATCCAGGCTTTTCAACGTGGGCTACAAGGCCCCGTGCCCCTGGTTTCCCCTCTCTCTTCTCCTGGAGTCACAATCTAAACTGCCCCCTGACTGAGGTGTTTTGTCCCCAGAATGCACCTTCCTTCCTCACTCCCCAGAGGTAGTTCTTTTGCCATCAGACTTCGCCTGGGTAGCTTCTTTCACTGCCTGGGCAACTCCTTTCACTGCCTGGGCAACTCCTTTCACTGCCGCCTGGGCAACCCAGATGGCCTCTCCTCTGGGCAACCTTTCCTAGCCATCTTCTGCTTTCCTCTTTATTATTGCATGACATTTTCACCTACAAGAAACAAAAACTAAAATTGGCTTAAACGACAACAGAAGATTTATAATTTCTCCTGCAAAGTCCAGAAGTAGGAGGGCTCCTGGGTGGCTAATTCAGCGGCTCCATGACATCGCCAAGTTTCTTCTCATCTTTTTGTTCTGCCATCTTCATTTTGAATTCTTGTTGAGTCTGCGCTACATATTTTAGAAACGTTCTCAGTGGGGGGGGGGGCAAATATTTGTCTTTTGATGGCAAAAGATTTTCTGAAATAACCAGAAGCCACATAGAGCCACGTCTGGAGGGTCATATGAGTAATCAGGGCAGGTGATGACATTTGGGGTCATGGTCGAGGTAAGACCCTACAGTAATGAGACAGAACTTCTGGTTTTGCCTATGATCTGGGTCTAAAAGCAAGTTTAGAAAAGGCATTCCAGGTATGTTGAGTTATGTCCAAACTCTTTGTGAAAACATGGAGTGTGAACACCAAGAGTTACTGTTTTCAAAGCTAGCCCCCCTTGATGTTTACGTTTTAATCTGCTGGTGTAAAAAAGGAAGAGCAAATTAAAATTGTAAAAGGTTCCTTGTTACCTGGCAGAGAAGGGGAAACTACCTGCCTAGATAAGGAGCTTAAAGTGCTAAGATCTGGGACACGAATCTCCCAAACAGAAGGAGAAAAGGGGTTCAGGGAAGCCCCTGAGCCCTGAGTCTGGGAGGCCACGCCAGGGTGGGATCGTATGAGTGGGTGGCCCACGTGGACAGGTGGGGTCATATGAGTGGGTGGCCCACGTGGACAGAAACAGCTTGGGGTCAAGGGAAGCCAAACTCCAAAGATAAGCCAGCCGCTCCCCACTCGAGTGGCTGTGTGGCTTCTTCGGCTTATTTTCCTCTAAATCCCAGAGCGCTTTCTTTGGCCTGCAACCCCTTTCTCCCGCTCCTTGGAGTCCTCCCCACAGTGTCTTTGTCCTTCCTCCTCCTCCCTATAGATCTTAAGTAACCAAGAGGAGTGGTTCAAGGCAGAGCTTAAGAGCCAAGAAGGATACGTGCCCAAGAATTTTATAGACATCAAGTTTCCTGAGTAAGTATTTCCAGCCTGCTGAGATGGGCCTGCCCCACACACTCCCCTGTACTGCAGCAGCCACTAAAACTATCCCGGCACAGCCCGGAAGCTGTCAAAAGTGGTTGCCTCTGGAGAGGGAACCACGCGGCTGAAGGCCAGGGGTGGGAGGGAGATTCGCATTGCACAGCATTCTTGTTTGAATTTTATACCATGGGCAAGAATCACCTATTTGGGGCTTCCCTGGTGGCGCAGCGGTTGAGAGTCCGCCTGCCGATGCAGGGGACACGGGTTCGTGCCCCGGTCCGGGAAGATCCCACGTGCCGCGGAGTGGCTGGGCCCGTGAGCCATGGCCGCTGAGCTTGCGCGTCCGGAGCCTGTGCTCCGCAACGGGAGAGGCCACAACAGTGAGAGGCCTACGTACATCTTTAAAAAAAAAAAAAAGAATCACCTCTTTTAAGTTTATAAACTAACTTCCTGTATAATTGCAACCATGGGGTTTCCAAGAATTCCGGGGGTGGCGCTGGGGGGCGCTCTCGGCCACTCCACCTCAACAGCTGCTCCTTCAGGGCTCTTCTCTTTTATCTCCCAACCCACCCACCATCCCAACCAGGAGGACGAAGCTCTCGGCCTTCCTGAAACCATGTTCACACCAGTGAGAGAGGTCAGGGAAATTCCCTCCATAAAGAGGAAACGAAAAATTGAGATTGGGTCACGTGCGTCTCAAGAATTGACCACAGGGGTGAGATAGAAATCTAACGTTGTGTGAGTGTCAGGGTCTAGCTGAAGAGCAAAGGTTTGTTAGGTATTGGTGACTATGGTGAGGAACCAGCAGTGACCACTGAACCAATAGAATGACCACTGACCTCAGCCAGGGAGCCCCTGAGGCTGCCCTGTCATCTTCTAGGTGAGCACGGCACACCTGCAGCCCCTCTTCCACCGCGCTCTCGGCGGATGGCCTGGCTTCCAGGACAGCGGAGGCCCCCAGAAAAACCCCTCGACCCCACCCAAGCTGACTCGCTGCATCCACCCACATCCTGCAACTGCGCAGACACTGCCTTTCCTGCAGTTGTTTGGAAAGAACCGTCTGCGCTTCGAGCAGAAGTTCTCCCCTGTCTCGCGCATCAACTTGCCTCCCTCTGCCAGATCATTCCCGGCAGCAAACAAAGATGCCGCAGTTTCTCCCATCTTACCAGAAACCAAAAAGCGAAACCAAACAGCAAAACCCTCGATCCCGAACCCCCTTCCAGCTACGACTCCACTTTTTCAAAAGAATCGTTATATTTGCCGTCCTAAAGTCCTCTCCTGCCATTCTCCCTGGAACCCACACAACTTCAAGGGCACTGTGAACTGCTGGTCCCAGTGGCCGATCGTAGGCCATCACGTCAGCACAATTGGATGTGGGGAGCCTCTGCCTCTTCCTTTGGCTTTTACAGAACAACCTTCTTCCTGGTTCTCTTCCCGCCACCCTGGCTGCTCCTTCCCCAGCTCCTTTGCCCGTTTCTCCTCGCCTCGGCCTCCCCCGTCTCCTTTACAGTTAGAATGTCGCCCTCCCAGTGAGACGCCCCCCATCACCATATTTTGAATGACTCCCCCACCCCATCCCTCCTCTGTTTTCATTTCCTCCACAGCACTTACATCAGCTGACGCACCTAATATTCTAATTACGTTGTTGTTTATGGTGTGTCTCTCCCCACCGCACTAGAATATAAGAAGTTCCATGAGGGTCCTTGTCTGTGCTGCTCACCACTGCATCCGCTATATCCCCAGAAGGAGGCTCAGCACAGAGTAGATGTTTAATAAAAGCTGTTAGCTATGAATGAATAGCTTTTGGAACGATGTGTAATAGGAAAACCTGGCACTCGTTTCATATGCAGTGTGTGGACATTTTTGCAAGTCTTGAGGGAAGTCACTTATCAAATTCCAGATGGAGGACAAGTGTGTATTTTCTAAACAGTCCCCTCACTGTTTGCCGCCTCTTCCGAGATATCTCCTCTGAGGATGGCTGCTGTGGAGGGGGTCCCATTCTCTTCCCCTCCCCATTACATTTCCTGTGGTGGCCAGTCATCAGCACGGTAGGTTTGTATGGCAGACACTCTGGCAGGATCTCCAGGCAGATGACTGGCAGAAACCCTCCGCTTCCGGCCCCTCAGAGCCCGACCAACCTTCCCCTGCAAGTCCCAGGTCTGGAGGAAGGACATTCTTCCGCCACCCCTGTCTGTTCAGTTCCTACATTCCAAAGAGCACAGGGAACTGCTCACAAAGGAATCCAAAGTTGTGGCCTGTTGCACCTTCATCTTAAAGGGACACACATACTGGCTTTCCAGGGGCGGCAATTAGAGCAGCCACCTTGCAGCAAAAGGACACCACCCCACCTTTGGCCGCTGAGGGATTGCAAATACTTGTTCCGCTTCTCTATGGTTGAGAGAGGTTTCTGGCCTCCTGCCCCGTGGCCGTAGCCACTGTTTGACTTGCCCCTGTGCAAGTGTTTGGCCTTTATCATATACGCTGTACCCCCTGCAGCAATGCTTCCAAAGGCTGCCAGCCTGAAAAAGCAGTTTTTCCTTGGTTTCTTCTTTTCCAGGATAAAGATTATTTTCCAGCCTGTTTTTTGGGGAGGGCCCAGGAGCTGGCTGTGTAGACGCCTCTCTCTGGCTGCTACCAGCCTCGCTTATTTCCAAGTGTGTGTGCAGGCCTCCCTGGGTGCCCTGCAGCCTCTGCCAGGCACGGAGCACAGCCGCTCCCGCTCCACGCCACCCAGGGGCCCTGGGCTGTGACTCTCTTTCCCAGCCACCAAGGTCTCAGCCCGGAGCTGGCACCCAAGGCCCTGCCCATTGCCCCCAGTGCCCCAAGGGGTCCCTGTCCCTGCAGTTCTTTTCTAGAGATATCCCTCTCACAGCTGCCGGCAGGCAACCACTCCCCGCAGTGAGTCACTCCCACGCTGTCGCGTTTGGTACAGTGGCACATTTCCATGATTCAGGATTTCCAAGCAGGAGAGAGACTTCTCCTGGGGGGGACGGGACAGGAAGTGCCTCAAGGGGAGCACTCACTTGCCTCGCCTGCAAACTGCTGGAGCGTTTGTTTAGTTTCAAAAGCACCTGGCCCCTCTTTGGTCTCTGTCTGCTCTCTGCTGAGCAGTCCCCAGCCTCTCTCCCTTTGGGTCATCTCTCCCCTACTTCCTTCCCTCCCTACCCTCACCCCTGCCATCACTCTGGCGCCTCACCAAGATCATCTGCTTTTATCTCACCTGATAGATGGTTTCACGAAGGCCTCTCACGACACCAGGCAGAGAGCTTGCTGATGGGCAAGGAGGTTGGTTGCTTCATCATCCGGGCCAGCCAGAGCTCCCCAGGGGACTTCTCCATATCTGTCAGGTACCGGCTGTTCCCGACTCCTCCCTGACCTACTAAAGCACTAAAGCAGCAAGGTGACCTCTTGAACATGACCTATTCCTCAGGAGCATGGCGGCCAAGGGGCCCAGGCATCTTATCAACTGTGATGCTGTGCATTTTCTTTCCATAACACACGTACACAACTCCTTAGTTTGTGGCCCAAATTACATGTGCGTTCATCTGCCTCCCCCTCCAGCCCAGGTGCTTCTGGAAAGAGAGGATTTTTATCAGCTTCGTCTCTGTGCCTTTTATAGCACCCTGTACCCAGTGGGTGCCGGATGAGTATCTGTGGAAGGCGTGGGAATGGAGAAGGAAAAGAGAATTCCCGACTGTCCCCATCCGCCTTGGGGTTGCAATCTTAACCTTTTCTTTCACTACTGATGCTTGTTTGAAGAAGGGTAGAGAAAAATCAAAACCCCAAGTCACCGCCATAGGACACATCTGTAGTTGTAAGTGGCTGCACAAAACGAAAGGCTACCTCCACGCCCCGTAATGCAGCAAGACTGACAGGAACAGAGCAGAGCCCAGGAGTCCTGGGGTGGGGGGACTGTGACAGCAAAGTCTCGTTAATGTGCAGCACCCCCGGGAGGAAGTGACTCAGTTTAACACAACACAGCCCCACACGCAGAAGCCCCAAGTCTGAACACACGGCATGTGGTCAGCGTGTTGGGGATCTCAAGTCACACGTTGGACTTGGTGACCACATGCGAAAGTGCAAGAATTATGGTGATAGCCGTACAGGGGTTGGCGCGGCAACCTGTACAGGGAGACCTCACTGTCAAGTTACCTGACCAGAAGTGCTGTCTGGATTCTGCAATATAATCTGAAAGGTGTGCAGCTTTAAGTTCATAAATCCAATCTCGGGTAATAAACGGAGGCCACTTTACTATTTAGAAAGAAAGTGTCCTGTAAGGAATAAGTAGGAAGGACTTAAAAATAATGGGTCAACCATTTGTATGCATTTGTGCCCCCAACGTGCTCAAGAATAGCTTGGTCTCCTAAGCATTGCCCCTGCAGGCTGACTTAAACTTCATTTCCCTTAACTAAACCTTCCTTTTTCACATCTTGGGTGATGGTAAATTTTAGCTCAGGCCAATATTGATGTATCACAAATTCTAAACTTGTTAGGTCTTAATTAATGAGATTTTGCTCTATTAATAAATCTTGCAAGTCAAACCTATTTCTTAAGGGCCACAATTCGAGGCAAGACCAAGCAAATTGTTCGACTGAAAGGCATTTCTTGGTGCCTTTGGTTTGCATGATGTTGCTGAGTCTGGCTTTTTCAGTGAGGAATTAGGGTTTCTAGTTCCTTGATTAAATTGAATTCTACAAAAAACGATCAGCCTTGACGTCTGCTACAGTCTTCCCCTGCCGTCGAGGCCATGCAGCTTCTCGTGATGGTGACTGTTACTGTAATCAGTATTACCTCTTCTGCAGAAATGTAGTATAATACATTCCAAAGCAGAATCATTTTTATTTATTTATACGTCTGCTTTCTGTCATGGGCACAGATAATTAAGATCTAATTGTAGTTCTATCACTTAGCATTTGTTAGGGGTCTGAAATACTAGACTTTAGAGTCTGGAGCCCTGAATTACACCCTTTCTCTGCCCCTCTCAGAACTTGAGACAGTGGTCCAGCCACTCTCTCTCCAGCACCCAGATGACCCACTGCAGCCCTGACATCCATCCTCTCAGCACATGGGAGTGAAAGGGTTAATGTTTCTCATTCTGAGTTCTTTGACTAAGAGGTGGTGGATGAATAATTGTTTCACAAGAATATTTCCTCCTCCTCACCCCGATGTGGGGAGTGATGGCTGTGAGTTGAGCCACGTGGTATTGCCCTGAAGAAAGCATATGTGAGTGAGCACAGCCAAAAGGGGAAGAGCAAGCAATGATTGCCAAAGTGTTGGCTACGACCCTCAAGGTGGTTAAGCAGAGGTCACTGCATGGGTTCACCAGGCTATGAGCAGAGACCCACACAAAAGATGAGAAGAAAGATCAGAATTCCTGTCTCCTGGCTTCTCTGGTGGCGCAGTGGTTAAGAATCTGCCTGCCAATGCAGGGGACACGGGTTCGAGCCCTGGTCCGGAAAGATCCCACATGCCGCGGAGCAACTAAGCCTGTGCTCTACAGCCCGTGAGTCACAACTACTGAAGCCCGCACGCTTAGAACCTGTGCTCTGCAACAAGAGAAGCCACGGCAATGAGAAGCCCACACACTGCAACGCGGAATAGCCCCCACTCGCTGCAACTAGAGAAAGCCTGCACTCAGCAACAAAAACCCAATGCAGCCAATAATAAATTAATTAATTAATTAAATAAGTAAACTTTTAAAAAAAGAATTCCTGTCCCCTCTGAACACTGACCATGAAATCCATCCCTAAGAACGAAGCATCTTTACTGTTCAACATGCTTTAAGTTTGTGACCTTTCTTCTGCCATCAGGCAACTGGTATCATTAACGCCAGTTTATTTTTAGACATAAATGTGTATCCATTTGACAAAAAAAAACTTGACATCCCAACAAGAATGACTTGGTGATGGAAAAAGGCTGGAGCTATTAGTAAAGGCCCAGTCCCCTCTTTCCAATGAATAAAATCCAATTTCTCCATCCCTGGTACAAACATGCTCCATCACTTGTGAGTCCAGCTGGTGTCAAAGGTGCTGATCTAAAAGAAGTTAGCATGAAAAAATAATAATAATAAAAAACAAAAGAAGTTAGCACGTGTGCATGGTGTGACAGGCCCAGCTCATTAGACTGGAATCAGAGACCCCGGGTCCTTGTCTCAGCTCTGCCACTCACTCACAGTGACCTTGACAAGGCCCCTCCACCTCTTTGAGGCTCAGCACATTTTTTCCCAAAAGCTCAAAATACTTTGCAACCTTATTTATGCAAAACAAGTCCAAGAGATACCCATTATGTAGAGAACAAAGCGTGGCAGATTTCTCAGGGTAGTTTATGGGCTTAAAGGAGCTGGTTCAAACTATCTTCTGTTAACAGACAGGTAACGAGGGCTTGAAAAACTCCTCTCCTCTGAGTCTTGGCAGAGTCCTTAGCCTGGTAAGTTCTCAGGTGTTGCCATGTTTCAAATAAACATTGTAAAAAAAAGTCCTTGACCTTGTAGTCTTTAAAGCACTGGGAACATTATTTTCTTATAAAACGTCAGTTCCAGTGTCAGAAGAAAGATTACCTTCTCCTCATGTTAAAAAAAAAAAAAAAATCCCCTCTAGCTCAGCCTGTGTCCACAGCCATCCCTCCCACAGGTCTCCCCTTGGAGTTTGCCTGGGCCAGCCCACCTGCCCAGGAATGGGCCAGCCACCCATATCTCTGCTCCCTGCCCAAACAGAACTCCAGCATCCCTGGATGCAGTCAGCCCTGGAGGCAAGGACATGGTCATCATGTAATAGACAATTTGGATTTGCCTTGATCCCTAGGCATGAGGGAGATGTTCAGCACTTCAAAGTCATGAAAGACAACAAGGGTAATTACTTCCTGTGGACAGAGAAGTTTCCATCCCTCAACAAGCTGGTGGACTACTACAGGACAACTTCCATCTCCAAACAGAAGCAGATCTTTCTGAGGGATAGGACCCAGGAGGAACAGGTATGCTGCAGGTCCCCATTGGCCCCAGTCCAGAGATTCTGGGCAGCTCGGGTCCTACACGAACCACCAAGACCATGCATCTGATGGGCAGGTCCCTGCGTATTCTGAAAGGCAGAGATCTCAGTTTAAATCCTACCTTAACACTTCCTAGGTATGTGACTTTGGAAAGTTCTCTAATCCTCAGTTTCCTCACCCATTAAAATTGAGATAATAGTGATAGCTACCTCATAGGATGGTGTGAAGGTTAGAGAAGATAATGTATCCCCATTCCTTGCATCATTCCTAATCACGCCACAGGCACTCAGTACACATGGGCTCTTATTATGGATGCTCTTATTTTGTTATTCACAGATGTTACTATGTCACAGTTTTCAGCCGAGCTCAGGAGCCGCCCAAGAATGAAGGTGGGGGGAGGATGGGGGGGCACTATACATGGGGATATTAGAGCCTAGAGTCCAGGACTAATACAGCAGGTAGAGCTTTGTGGCCGAATTTGGGGATGGGGGAGGGTAGAAGCAGGGGGCATTGGAGGAGAAAACTGGAGGTGGGTTTCTTGCTCTTGGAACAGTTTGGGATCTGAAGTATTATTTTAAAGAAAATGCATCCGACAGACCCGGCTTTCTTTAAAACCTGATTTCATTGCAAGAGAAGGAAACTTTCTGAGTATCGGTTTTTCTCATCCATAGAATGGAGAGACTATAATGCCTCCCTCATTGGGCTGTTGTGAGGATAAATGAGACATCATTACAACCCTTGCCACAGGGTCTGGTCTATAGTTGGCACTAAGGAAATGTTAACTAGCCTCCATAAGTAAATTCACACACACACAATCTTTGCAATATGTTTCAAAGGGAATAACATGGTTATAGGAGATGGGTATTACAGGAACAAGCATTGACTAGAAGAGTTGAAATCCCAGAGACAGGTTATTTGAAAAGACATTGAGACTTTCAAAGCAACATGTCCTTCAGGGAAGTGAAGAAAACCATCCCTTGCAAGTAATGGGTTGATTTAAAGCCTGAGAAGTTACAATCAAAGGA
>NW_006780611.1:8973817-8975073 GCF_000442215.2 Lipotes vexillifer | reverse complement strand
AAGAGTGTTCCCAAATGCAGAGAGAAATTCAGAAAGATAAGCAAACTTAAACCCCCACCTTGTAAATTCTTTTAACTAGGAAATGGACACAGGTATTCGTTTATTAGGATGTGCACACACAGGTGAAAGAGGAAATATAAAAATGCATTAAACTGGATTTAATGAGTTCATTTTGCAAAGTGCTTAGACCAGTGCCTGGCATATACTAAGCCGAGTGCCCTGTGTAATTGTTTGTTAGATAAAAATAACAAGGAATTGTCTCTGAGTCACGAGGTTGTGGTAGCATTCAGGAGAAAGATCTTGTTTCTTCCCAGCGTGCCCAGCAGCAGGCCTGGTTTCCATGGTGCTGCAAGAGCGTTGCTGTTTGGGTCTCCATCACCAGACTATAAATGACAGTTCAAAATCATGCAAAGTCAATAGCAGAGCTTATCTGGAGGGTAGGATGTCCAGCAGTGTGGCAACATGCGATAAGGAGGGGTGGCCCTGTGTCGGTAAAATGGAACATTTAAGCTTGATTACACAGAGAAAAACAAGCCCACTAGGAAGGGGCTAGTTGAGTACCACGTGGAAAGTCTGTGAACCGGAGACCCAAACTCCCCAAACTGGGAGAATCTGAGAATGCAGCGGCCGCTTTGAAAACGTAATGGTCTGAACCATCGATTCTCCTTAAGCTGCCCTCACCCCACCAGCTGTTTCTTGGAGCTGTCATGAGCTAAGTCTGGGAACAGCTGCCAGAAGAGTGGGGTAGGACCAGGAGATGCGTGAGGAGGATGGATCCGCATCATCTCTGCTCTCTCCCAGGGTCAGCGGGGCAACAGCCTGGACCGGAGGTCCCAGGGAGGCCTACCCCTGAGTGGGACTGTGGGAGAAGAAATCCGGCCTTCGATGAACCGGAAGCTGTCGGATCACCCCCCGCCCCCTCCCTCGCAGTATCCCCCCGCACCACTGCCACCACAGCAGCGGTACCTGCAGCAGCAGCAGCATTTTCATCAGGTATCTGGAAAGAATGAAGTGGGGCACAGTGAGGTGGGGGGAAGGACCTGCTCTCCCCCCGAGGCTTCAGTCACCTTGTCCCCACTGCCACTTAGTGTATGAAAACTCCCCACAGTGCTGGAAACAACCAAAGCAAATAAACGCTGGGGACCTGTTTTGGGGCCAGGACTGTCAGCTGGGGAGGAACGTCCCAGTCCAGGCCAGGCCCCATCAGCTCTCACTGGGCCCATATAGAAGATCCTGGGCCCCCAGACAGCAGAAAT
>NW_006780611.1:8934319-8973807 GCF_000442215.2 Lipotes vexillifer | reverse complement strand
CTTGGTGAAGAAATCTCTGTGAATTGAATGGCTCCCTGCTTGAAAACGCACACTCTCTCTCTCTCTCTCACCCTGAGGACTCAGTGAACAATTGTTTCATTCTCCTCTCAGCATAATTCCAAATCTTTTCATGCCCTTTAACCCATCTGGCTGTCAAGATCTACAAGAAAAACAGATTAACACCAGAAATGGATCCTTGCTTATTTATTTATTTATCCCCCGCCTTGTTCCAGATAGGATTTTACGTGGCTTGCCCAGAGTGACAATACAGCCAGATAACATCGTCCCTGAATTCCGCAGCAGGGCATACAAAGTCCTTTGTGAGCTGCCCCTATCTGTCTCCCCAGCACCATCCCCTGCTACCTTGCCACGTGAACATACATTCTGGCAACGCTGCACTACCTTTAGTTACCAGAAGTTTTCACTGCGTTTTCTCTCATGCTTTTGAGGCTTTTTATATGCTGTCCCCTCTGCCTGAAATGCCCTTTCTTAGTCGGTTCTACTCCTCTTTAAGCTGGAGTTCAAGCATCATCTGCTCCCTGACCACCCAGAGGCCAACTTATACACGCCTCTCTATGCTCACTCATCACTTCAAAGTGTATGGTTCCCCCTCTAAACCGACGTTCCATGAAGATATGGGGCCTTCTCTTTCCAGCTACATATCCTCATGCTTAAGACAGTACTAGACACGTGGTAGGTGCCAGATAAATATTCCTCGGTTGAATGAATGAAATCTGGCATCATCTTCACAATGTAAGGTCTGCACTGGCTGTGTCCATGTCATCAGAGCAAGGTGCTGGGGGAGCCTGTGAGGGATGCTTCCGGCGATGTGGTGATGGCTGTTCTGTCACATCTGTTTCTAGGAACGCCGTGGAGGCAGCCTGGACATAAACGACAGGCACTGTGGCATGGGCAACAGCAGCGAAATGAATGCCGCCCTCATGCAACGGAGACACACAGACCCCGTGCAACTCCAAGCAGCCGGGGTATGTGAACTTCCCTCTCCGGGCTCAGTGGAGGAGGCCAAGGGGCCAAGTAGAGAAACGGTTGGTCCTCCATGAGAGACCGGGAGAGACCAGTCTCTCTCCACTGGAGACTGTGTGTCAAACTGCGCACAGAGGGGGTGGGAACCCAGCGAGTGACGGTGGGGCAGGAGTTCCCCGTAGAGCTGATCCCAGCTGGCACCATCCAGCCTGCTGTTCTCAGTTTGGCTGTCGGGCCTTGCCCGATCCTCATAATTCCTGACTGCAATTCAGGAAGAATTCAGAGGGAGATACGTTGCGCTGGCATCAAGGGCTGTTAGCCTGGGCACACTGCGTTCTGTTTGTCACTTGAAGAACATAAAAAGAACACCTATTCATGTAGAGAGAGTAGTTCTCAAGGATCCTCTTGGAGCCTTGGAGAATAACATCTCAGTTGCTCAGAGCTGTGCATCCGGGTCTGCTTTCAGTTGCAATGGGGCTTGAAATGTCTCTGGAGAGCCATCCGTCAGCCTTCAGGGCAGGCAGCTCACCGAGAGCTTTGTCTTGGTACCAGGGCCCGCAGATCCTCTTCCGTGTGCCCGTGGCTCAGAAGGCAGCTCGGCCGCGGCCCCAGCTCAGCAGGACCTCTCTGTGTCTTCCCGCAGCAGCGAGTGCGGTGGGCCCGGGCGCTGTACGACTTTGAGGCTCTCGAAGATGATGAGCTGGGATTCCACTGCGGAGAGGTGGTTGAGGTCCTGGACAGCTCCAACCCATCCTGGTGGACTGGCCGCCTGCACAACAAGCTGGGCCTCTTCCCTGCCAACTATGTGGCACCCATGATCCGGTGAGGCCCTTCTGGAGGGGTCAGAAGCTTTTGTCTGAAGCTGCCTGCAAGTGATGGAACAAGGAAGAAAATCTGGAACTACACATACATATATGTGTGTGTGTATATATACATATGCACACACGTATATATGCCTATGTATCCACACATTTATATTAGTAATTTATTGGCAAGTTAGTTGGTTACTAAGTTGATAGGAAAGGAGCTCAGGTGGAGAATTATATTCATACTTATCTTTCTGCTCCCCTCAGCGGGTGTGCAGAAGACAGTGGGGGCGCTGGGAAGTGGGAGGCAGGGAAATGACACCGACATGCCTCCTGCCCTTAAGCCGGCACTGCTCCCTCCTCGTCTTGGAAATTCTGACTGAGAGGACCCAAGCGGGATCCACACCTGGTGTTGGACGCGGAAAAGCAGGGTGGGGTTGGACTTGGCGGGGCCTGTTCTCCTTTACCTGCATGTCCGGCTTCCCGCCCCCTCCGAGGGTGTGCGGGGGCTGCTGCCCCCCTCTCCCCGCGGGCTGGGCACTGCTGGGTGGAGGACGAAGGCGCCGCTGGGGGCTGGGAGCGGGAGGGGAGGGGAGGGGAGGGCCGGAGCAGGGGCGTCCCAGGGCCTGGGCAAGACTAGTCCGCTGGCAGATGCGCGCCCGAGACCTTCCTCTCTCTCAAGCAAACATTCCCCAGCTAATTCTTTTCCCTGTGGCTGAGGTGGAGAAATGGAGGCCCTGTGAGAACCAAGCACTGGGAAGCGGAGGGGTTTTTCACAAATCCCCCACGGGCTTACTCGAGTGTAACATCTGTTTCCCCAGCAACCAAGAAAGCAGCATCCTAGACTCTGTAAAGCGCCCAGAGAAGCCCCGGCTGAGAATGGCAGATTTCAGAGCCACTGTTTTATGGTTACAGGGGTGTCTCTTCAGGGCTCTATTTGTTTTCCCTCTTGGTTTCCTGTGTTTTGAAGATGCTTTGCCCAGCAACACAGAGAGAAGCCCACTCCTCAAGAGCACTGCTTAGCGACTGATCGATTGATTCATTGGCCATGACCCTGGGTGGCAGCTGGCTTGGAGAGAGCTTCCTGTTCCCTCCGACGGTTGGGCCACCGCTGGCGCCTCCCCGCCCCACGAGCTGCACCTGGGAAGGAACCCCACGGCCACTGTTTCTCCTTCACCTCAAAACAGACTCTTGTCTCCCAGGGCTCAGGCTGGGAACGTGAAGCGCAGATCAGGCTTGCCGGGGGGCAGGACACTGGAGAAGGAAGCTCAGTGTCATAGGGGAGCCAGAACAAACAGGTCCACCCCGAGGGCGTCAAGGAGGGGTGGTGGGCGGGTATACGGAGACCAGAAGGAAAGGGCTCGGGTAGAAGTGTTGGTGAGGGAGTTCCGGGGTGGGTGGGGAACTGTTGCTTTGTCTTCTTCCGGGCCCTTCCTGCTCTGAGGAGGGACGGGGCAGCCATCACCCAAGGTGACGTAAGAAGAAAGAGTTTCTGACTCAGAAGTAACTGTCAGTGTAACTAGGCTATGGCCTGTTGACTCTGAAATCTGCCATTCTCTGATCCCCATGTCGCCTTTAGAGAAAAAGAGAAAAAGAAAAGACTCTGTGGTGGGTCTTGGGAGGGAAGAGAAAATAGCCTGAGAGGCAGGGGGAGTCCAGCGAGTGAGGAGGGGTCTCTGGAAGTGAAAGCGCAGGAGGGAGAAGGGAGCGGAGACATTTCAGAAGATCCAGGAGCAGCGTGAGAGGCCGAAGGGAGGAAAAGGGAGGAGGTGAAGTGGGGCAGGTGAGGAAGACACTGGAGTGACAAGTTGGGGGCAGATGAGGCACAGGCAGGAGGGACAGAGGCTGCTGGGCAGGACGAACCTGGACAGAGGAGACACTGCAGGAACCAAGGCAAAAGAACAAAGGCCAAGGAGCCCGGATAAGCTCTTTCGGTGCTGGGTGATGTGAACAGGTTACAGTAAATAAAAGCCAAAGTAATGTTTGATTTTACAGTATTTACAAACCATATGCTTTCAGCGGTCCACGAACTTGGTCCATTTGTCTGATTCTGTGGGAGGACCAGCCCCAGGGAAGACAGAGGGAAACGACTGGGTTCTGGCCTGGGTTTTGTGCCTTGAAACACTCCTCAAGAAAGCAGTAATAAAACAAGTGCCTTTGTTTTGCTGGGCTGGGTCTGGTGTCTGTGTCACACGCCTCTCTGGCGGAGGGCGGGGGACACTGGCCTGGAGAAGCTGACCACGCAGTGTGGGCATAGCTCTCAGAACCCCTGGATCTGGACTTCCTGTTCCACCAGAGCTTTTAATTGAGGTGCTCAAACAGCCTCATCCCTGCTCATCTTGAGGCTCAATCCAGAAGGAATTGAGAGTCATCCTAACCACCCGCAGAGAACAAGGGCCCTCGGGGACCAGACTAAGAGGACAAGGACCACGCTGTCCACACTGTCGGGGGAGGGGAGGCTGACCCTCCTTGGCCTCTGGTGCTGCCCAGGGGAAGTTGCCCTCCACCCAAGGGCATTTCAGCACCAGGGGCGGGTCCCCCCAGGGCCTCTCACCAACCACACAACCAGGAAACAACACATTGTCTCTGAATTCGGTTGAATGAATCACTCTGCATGACTTGGGGGCCACCTGGAACTTCCAGAGAAAATCCGGTTCCTGTTGGACAAGTTCAGTCTCCCTAACCGCTTGCTGAGGCTCGCAGCATTTCAAATATCTTGTACCTGCCACTGCCCACCCACTTTTAGATGGCCCTAGGGTGACCCGAGGCAGCGCTTTTCTCAAAATGAACCTGCCTATGAATTGCCTGGGGAGTGTGTTCAAATGCGGAGTCTGGTTCAGTCCTGCAAGTCTATCAAGCTCTGAGGTGATGTTGCTGGGTCCGCAGACCACACCTGAGTAGCAAGGGTGAAGAACTTGGCAGTGAGCTAACTGTCTACGAAAATCTGATTGAATCTCTCTTCTAGGGATGTTTAGGCGGTTTTCTCTGTTGCTAACAAGTAAGTCACTTTGGCCGTGGGATAGACAGACATGATTCAGAGCTGTCATAACATCATTTGCGTTTAGCAGCCCAGACTTCTTATTTTAGCATCTTCATCTCCATCTCAAATCAAGAAACTTTAGGGCAAGAGGCATTCGGATGAAATACACACAGGGATTTCCTAACAGTAATTATGGTAAACACGAGCAGAGGTTAGAGAAGTTGTGAAAGCTTTCTCAGGAAATCCTTAAACTCCCATCAGCTGTGATCCTGCTTGGAGGCTATCCGGGGGGATAGCCCTGTGACGTCATCAGATCTCGGGTAACTCAAAGCAAAACAGGCCACGTGTGGGACAGAATGGCGTGGTCAAAATATTTGCTGTTTGCTTTGTCTAAAGTTGGCCTGTCTATACCAAGGCAAGAAGCTAGGGAAAAACTGTCATCTCTTCTCTTAAATACTCCTTAGACTCCTCCATTTCTTTCTATAACCACAGCCATGCCACCATCATCTCTCCCTTAGGCAGCTGAATTCACCCCCACCCTTTTCTCCCTGCATGCCCTCTTGGCCTCAATTCATTCTCCACACATTCTCCAATGTGAATCTGAAGGCACCACTCCCCTGCCCACTGCACTTAGGTTTAAATCCAAAGTCCTAATGTGGCCCTGTGAGGTGTGGCCCCTCCCTCCCTCCCCAGCCTCCTCTGGTTCCTCTCTCCTCCTTGCTTTCATGCCCCTGACCCACTGGCCTTCTTTCAGCCTCCAGATGACCAAGGATTTGTCCCCACACCTTTCACACCTGCTGTTCCCTCTACCTGGAATGCATATCCCTGCTCTTCACCTGGCTCACTCCTATACATCTCCAGGTCTTGGTTTAAATGTCACTTTCTCAGATTGTCCTTTCCTGACCTCTAATCTAAAATAATCCTTCCCGGGATTTCCCTGGTGGTCCAGTGGTTAGGACTCTGTGCTTTCACTGCCGAGGGCCTGGGTTCAATCCCTGGTCGGGGAACTAAGATCCCCCAAACCACGTGCTGCAGCCAAAAAATAATAATAATAATCCTTCCCGTTAGACTATCTCGTGGTTCCCGGTACTTTTCCTGAATAGCACATATACAGGTGATGGTGCCAGACTGATTACTATGACTATTAGATGGTAAGCCCCCTGGTGACAGCATTGTCTCTGTTTTGTAAACCATTGTACACCCAGCATCTAGCACGATTCATGGCACACCCAGGTTCGATAAATATTTGTTTAATGAATGAACAAGTGAGAACTGCCTCATCTTACTTATCATTCATTCTGTAACCCAAATGTCCCAGGCCTTACAGACCCATAGGTACAAACAAGGTGATATTAACATTGATGCCCAAGTTATAGTAGCTCTTAGCCATCTGCCCTCAAAATCTCCAGTTACTTCTGGAAGCCCAAGAGACAGAGGCTGGTGTCTCTCATGTGTTTAAGCACCAGTCTGCTTGTGTCTCCTACTCTGGCCATGTTCAGTTGCCCAGGACACCCTCTGCTGAGAGCGTCTCCCCTGATGCTGTAGATGCCCCGTGCATTGCATCTGTCTGCTGGTGAAATGGGCCGATCCTTCAGGAAACCAAATCTGCTCCACAGTCCATGTGGCAAGGGGTGTGGGGGGAGAATAGCCTGCGCCCAACTCTGAGTAGCTCTTGTCCCTGGGCCCCAGAGAGGCACTGCTTGGGTCCAGGGTCCCTCACAGCTTGTTCCCTTCTCACCGGAGCCCTCTCTGCATCAGACAGGATAGGGATGCCACCTGCCCCGTCATCTCTCTTTTCTGTCTCTCTCCCTATTGCCCCTTTTTCTTTCAGCTGAAAAAAATGCCCCTGTACCTCTGTACCTCTTCAGTTGTGCAATAGGGTCCCAGGGGCTCTGCACCCAAGTTGTACAGTCTGGGCTTGGTTATAATTCATTCATTAAATCAACAAATACTTACAAAGCACGCCTAGGGGCCACACACAGTCAGCCATTGGGTCCTTTCCATCTGTCGACCCTACCTGTCTTTGCACCTGTGCCACAATCCTTGCCTCATTTAAAACTTCCCTCTCTTCCCTCCCAGGTGATTGCCATGGTCTCAGAACTGGCCTCCCTGCCTACTGGCTGGCCCCCTCAATCCAGACTGCCAAGGAGAGCTTATTAATATGCAAAGCTGATGACATCAGGCTTCTGTTAAAGCCTTCAGGGCCTCCCCATGGCTTTCAGGCTAGAGTTTAACCTCCTTAGCTTCACACTAAAGACATTTTGTGATCTGACTGCTGCCTGTTTGTTCAGCCGAAATTTCCATCTCTCCCCAGAACTCTGAGTCTTCCCACCCTGTTCCTTCTGCCTGGAATGTCTTTCTCCCACTTTTTGGTCTAGACCAGTGCTGTCCAATTGGACTTTCTGCAATGATGATGGAAAAGTCTCTATTTGCTCTGTCCAATGTGGTGGCCTCTGGCCACACGGTGTCTAGTGCAAGTGAGTTAAGTAGCCAGAAGTGGCTACCTTATTGGGCAGTATGGATCCAGACAACTGCTAATCCCTTTACAGTACTTAGCTCAGGGCTCAAGTTCTGCGTCGGGAAGCCACGCCAAATTCATGGCTGATGTAGATGCCCCTCCTCTGTGTCCTGTAGCATCCTTGTTCTGTTTCTATCCCCATACTCAGAACTTCTCTATAGTCAGTGATGCATCAACCTGCCTCCCCCACTGGACTGAACATTTCTGAGGGCAAGGGCAAACAGTTCACCCAATGAATGGTTGGTACATGAATGCATAAGTGCACTGGTAAAGGTTTAACTAGCTGAGAGGAAAAGCCCTGATTTGTTGTATTTGCCAATTCTGTGATGTAAGTATTCCTATTATGTGTTCAGAGAATAAGGCAAGGCACAGAAAGAGAGAAAATATGTGCAAAAGTCGTATCTGATAGATCTGTTATTTAAGACTGTTATCCAAAATAAACAAAGAATTCTTAAAATCCAACAATAAGAAAGTGAACAACCCAATTCAAAAATGGGCAAAAGACTTGAACAGACACCTCACTGAAGAAGATAATGAGATCACAAGCAAGTAAATGAAAAGGTGATCAACATCATATATCATTAGGGAAATGCAAATTAAAACAGTGAGATACCACTACACATCTCTTAGAAAATCCAAGATCCAAAACACTGACAGCACCAAATACTGGCAAGGATGTGGAGCCACAGGAACTCTCACTCACTGCTGGCGTGAATGACATCAAATGGTACAGCCACTTTGAAAGACAGCTTGGCAGTTCCTTACAAAACTAAACCTAGTCTTAACATATGATCCAGCAGTCATGCTCCTTGGCATTTACCCAAAGGGCTGAAAACTTATGTCCACACAAAAACCTGCACGTGAATGTTTACGGCAACTTTACTCCTAATTGCCAACACTTGAAAGCAACCAAGATGTGCTTCAGTAAGTGAATGGATAAATAAACTGCGGGACACCCAGACAATGAGATATTATTCAGCGCTAAAAATAAATGAGCTATCAAGCCATGAAAAGACATGAAGGAAACTTAAATGCGTATTACTAAATGAAAGAAACCAATCTGAAAAGACTACATACTGTATGATTCCAACTATATGACATTCCAGAAAAGGCAAAACTATAGAGACAGTGAAAAGATTAAAGGTTACCAAGGGTGACTGGGGAGAATAGGTGAAACAGGGGATGTTTAGAGCTTCACAGTGAAACTAATCTCTGTGATTTTATAATGGTGGCTACATGTCACTATACATTTGTCAAAACCCACAACAAGGGTGAACCCTGACATAAACTATGGACTTTGGGTGATAGTGATGTATCAATATGGGTTCATCAGCTGGGACAAATGGACCACTGTGGTGGGGGTCATTGAAAATGGGGGAGGCTATGCATGTGTGGGGGTGGGGAGGATAAGAAAAATCTCTATCTTCTGCTCTAAAAACTACTCTTTAAACTGCTCAGAAATCAAGTCTATTTTAAAAAAAACCCCACCATGGCTGACTTCAAGCTACCAACATGACATCACTGAACTCAGAGTGGGGAAGAGATGTGCAGGATTGACTCTCACAAATCCAATCCAGTGGTGGTAGGAGCCTGCTCCAGCACACTACTGCACGAATAAATGAAAGAATGAATGAAGTGTGCTAGACGCTGGAAATATAAGAGATGCCTTCAGGCTCTTTAAAAAGAAGCTTATTCAGACCTGCAAGAAGCTGGGCATGCAGCTGCAGGTCTGATTTCAGTTCTAAACCGTCAGATAAAGGACTGAGGTGTCATGTCTTTGACTTATTCAGGAAGAGAGACTTTTGTTTCCTTTGGGTCCTTTACCTTCAATACCAAGCCTTGTCCAGGCAACTACTGAGCCCCCAACTCAGATTAGAGGAAAGTGGGTGAGCCTGAGGCTAGGAAGCAAGGGTATCAGTTAGGAGGGTTCCCCTGCAAGAACATGGAATCCTGGGCTTCCCTGGTGGCGCAGTGGTTGAGAGTCCGCCTGCCAATGCAGGGGACACGGGTTCGTGCCCGGTCCGGGAGGATCCCACATGCCGCGGAGCGGCTGGGCCCATGAGCCATGGCCACTGAGCCTGCGCGTCCGGATCCTGTGCTCCGTAACAGGAGAGGCCACAACAGTGAGAGGCCCGCGTACCGGAAAAAAAAAAAAAAAAAAAAAAAAAGAACATGGAATCCTGACCAGAAGTATCCTAAACAACCAGGGATTTGTGATGTCCCACATAAGATGTCCAGAAGAAGGGCAGTTCCTGGCTTGCTGAATTCAATGGTCAACGATACCATCCTCTGAGCATCAGTGGTGTCTCTCCTCAGCGGCCATCGCAGTTCCAGGCATAACATGCAGGCTGACAACGTCCAGTGAAGAGGCACATTCCCTCCCAGCTTTAGTTAGTGAGAAAAACCTTTCCCAGAAGCCCTTCAGCAGCCATTCCTTCAGATCCCAGCGGCAATGACTAGATCACGTGCCATACTTAAACCAACCGATTCCAAGGGATGAGACCACCGTGACTGGCTTAGACCAATTAGTGGGACCCTACAGGAGGCAGAACCTGAGAACCCAGGCAGGACTCTGCCCGCGTGGAAGAAGCAGGTAGGGGTAGGGTAGCAGTGGGCAATGGCTGTCAAGACCCAATCTACAGGGAATATTACAAGAAGATTCACCTATTTTATGACCAGGCCATTCCATAAGAATTCTTGGGATATTAAGGAACAAGAAGGCAGTGGAGGGAACACAGATTCCGGATTCCCTCTCAGGTTGAAATACCTACATGGACACACACACATGCACACACACAAACACACCCTGCCACCAGCCCTCCTCTATGGATTCCCACGTGCAGATTAAGCTAACACGTCAATGGGGACAGGTTCCATGCTGTTCAAAGAAACCAGAACTGTGCATAGTAAGGCCCTGCGTCTGCTGTGGGGACAGAGGCCCCAGCCAGCCCAGGTCTGAGCCATACTCCCAGCAACTCTCTGGTCCTGGTGTGAGACTCCCCCTTGCAGGTGCTTCCAGGTATGGCTCTAGCCAGGGTCATCTTGGCCATGGTCTGATGTGGGTGACCCCGTTTTGACAGGTCTGAATTCCCCAGGGTGAGCAGCGCATGGTGCCTCACTCCAGCTCTGACCTGGTTATGGGGAGTTGCTAGGTAACTGCTACGCAGCGTCTGCTTCCCACGCCGAGGAGGCCTGTTTACCATGGCAAGTCCAGATGAGTTGGGGCGTGCAAAGGAAAGGGAGCCCTGGCCGGGAGTCTGCAGCCTGGACTCTGCCCTCACTCTCTCTGGACCACTGGACCTTGGGGAAGTCTATTCACCCCTCTGGACCTCAGTTTCCTTGTCAGTCAAACAAAGGAGAGGCTGGGTCTCTTTTCTCTCTAAACCGCTGACACATGCAGGCAGCATAAACTAAATAAACACTGATCATCAGATTCCTCTCAGGTAGGAATGACTCAGAAAAGGAATGGGTTGAGTTATTTGCATTTAAAATAAAATAGAGAAACTAGCAAACCTGTGTCTCCATTAGGACACATAAAAGTTACAGAGAATCTGGAACTTCCTTGGCAGTCCAGTGGTTAAGACTCCATGCTTCCACTGCAGGGGCCTCAGGTTGGATCCCTGGTCAGGGAACTAGGATCCCACATGCTGCACGGTGAGGCCAAAAATAATAATAATAATAAATTTTAAAATAAATAAAAGCAGAAGTTACAGAATCCTCTGAGCATCAGTGGTGTCTCTCCTCAGCGGCCATCGCAGTTCCAGGCATAACATGCAGGCTGACAACGTCCAGTGAAGAGGCACATTCCCTCCCAGCTTTAGTTAGTGAGAAAAACCTTTCCCAGAAGCCCTTCAGCAGCCATTCCTTCAGATCCCAGCGGCAATGACTAGATCACGTGCCATACTTAAACCAACCGATTCCAAGGGATGAGACCACCGTGACTGGCTTAGACCAATTAGTGGGACCCTACAGGAGGCAGAACCTGAGAACCCAGGCAGGACTCTGCCCGCGTGGAAGAAGCAGGTAGGGGTAGGGTAGCAGTGGGCAATGGCTGTCAAGACCCAATCTACAGGGAATATTACAAGAAGATTCACCTATTTTATGACCAGGCCATTCCATAAGAATTCTTGGGATATTAAGGAACAAGAAGGCAGTGGAGGGAACACAGATTCCGGATTCCCTCTCAGGTTGAAATACCTACATGGACACACACACATGCACACACACAAACACACCCTGCCACCAGCCCTCCTCTATGGATTCCCACGTGCAGATTAAGCTAACACGTCAATGGGGACAGGTTCCATGCTGTTCAAAGAAACCAGAACTGTGCATAGTAAGGCCCTGCGTCTGCTGTGGGGACAGAGGCCCCAGCCAGCCCAGGTCTGAGCCATACTCCCAGCAACTCTCTGGTCCTGGTGTGAGACTCCCCCTTGCAGGTGCTTCCAGGTATGGCTCTAGCCAGGGTCATCTTGGCCATGGTCTGATGTGGGTGACCCCGTTTTGACAGGTCTGAATTCCCCAGGGTGAGCAGCGCATGGTGCCTCACTCCAGCTCTGACCTGGTTATGGGGAGTTGCTAGGTAACTGCTACGCAGCGTCTGCTTCCCACGCCGAGGAGGCCTGTTTACCATGGCAAGTCCAGATGAGTTGGGGCGTGCAAAGGAAAGGGAGCCCTGGCCGGGAGTCTGCAGCCTGGACTCTGCCCTCACTCTCTCTGGACCACTGGACCTTGGGGAAGTCTATTCACCCCTCTGGACCTCAGTTTCCTTGTCAGTCAAACAAAGGAGAGGCTGGGTCTCTTTTCTCTCTAAACCGCTGACACATGCAGGCAGCATAAACTAAATAAACACTGATCATCAGATTCCTCTCAGGTAGGAATGACTCAGAAAAGGAATGGGTTGAGTTATTTGCATTTAAAATAAAATAGAGAAACTAGCAAACCTGTGTCTCCATTAGGACACATAAAAGTTACAGAGAATCTGGAACTTCCTTGGCAGTCCAGTGGTTAAGACTCCATGCTTCCACTGCAGGGGCCTCAGGTTGGATCCCTGGTCAGGGAACTAGGATCCCACATGCTGCACGGTGAGGCCAAAAATAATAATAATAATAAATTTTAAAATAAATAAAAGCAGAAGTTACAGAGAGGGCTTCCCTGGTGGCGCAGTGGCTAAGAATCCACCTGCCAATGCAGGGGACACGGGTTCGAGCCCTGGTCCAGGAAGACCCCACATGCCATGAAGCAGTTAAGCCCATGCACCACAATACTGAGCCTGTGCCCTAGAGCCCATGAGCCACAACTACTGAGCCCACGTGCCACAACTACTGAAGCCCGTGAGCCTAGAGCCCAAGAGAAGCCACAATGATAAGAAGCCCGCACACCGCAAAGAAGAATAGCCCCCGCTCACTGCTACTAGAGAGAGCCCACACACAGCAACGAAGACCCAACACAGCCAAAAAAATAAAAACAAATAAATTAATTAATTAAAAAAAAAAACTTACACAATGTTAAAAAAAAAAAAAAAAAAAGAAGTTGCAGAGAATCTTCCTTTTGTTGGCAGAAATTTAGCTTCTGGAGTCGATGTTCGTAAGTCCATGGGCCTCCCCGGGTCCTTTTCCAAACCCAGACTTCCTAAAGAAATCCCCTTAGCGTCTGCAGCTTGCTAAAGTGTGCTGTCTTATCTGGGCTCTACTGACCCTCCTTTTCCCATTGGAGCCACGCCACAGGCCCAGCCATTCCCAAGTTGCTGGGGCCAGCCCTGACTCCTACAGTGTGGGCTCTGCACTAGCCTCTGGGGTCTGCTACTCGGTCCTGCCTTCATTCTGAGACCCGGTCCCACCCTCTTCTCTGGTCCCTGCAACAATCTCCCCGCCCAGGCCCACATGCTGGGACCTCTGCAGGACCCAGGTCCTCACCACCCCTGCCCCTTGTTCATGCCAATCCCCCTCCCAGAATCCAGACTCCTTCTGAAGTTTCCTAACCCCACCGCCATCCTGCCTGTCTGCCCACCTGAATTTCCAAATACCACAGGCTGCTTCAGCCCTCAGCGTTCCCGTGACCTTGTGCTGGAGCCCCTGGTGTGCTAGCTGCATGTCACCGCCGCCACGACCACCGCACAATGCCCGTTGTCACAGGTGGCCCCTGGGACCCCATCCTACCCCAAGCAGCTGATGTGTTTTCCCCTTCCTCCTAGACCCTGCCTTCCTGGTCCAGTTCTAAGTCGGCCACGCCCAATCCTTCCCTACTGCCATACACACACGGCATAAAGGATCATGTCTGAATGTGCCCCAGGATGCTGGAGTCAGATCAGGGAGCATTTTCCCCCAGTTGGGGGCAGAAGGGGCAGAAGGAGACATTAGTACCTTGTGCACAGGGAATGAGAACCACTGGGGTGGTCAGGGCAAGTGGCCTTTCAGCTGCCAAATCTGCTCTGGGGCACTCTAGACCCTCCCAGCCGGGCAGAGAAAGCCCCATCCTTGAGTCATGCAACCCAGTCCCGCCTTCTTTCTAACACTCCTGTAGGCAATGTGGAAAAGCCGAGAAATCACAAGCTTTGAATCAGACAGACCTGGGCCTCAGTCCAGACTCTGCCCCTGACAAGTCCTGAGCCTGGACAACTCCCTTGACCTCTCTGAGCTATTCTAGAGAACTGGAGAGAGTAGCACGGAGTTATCATGAGAAGTAAGTAGAATGATAGGAACTGCTTGGTGAGGGCCCAGCAAACGGTGGGCAGCCCCCCAACCCTGCCATCTTGGCAGAGATGGGCTTCCTCATGCCTCCACCCCACCCCAGACATGTTGCTGCAAAGGCCTCCTCTGCTTTGAAACTTATCTGCCCTGTATTCAGCCCCCTGGGGTGAGTCTCTCCGCCCCTATCAAGCTGATAACTTGAGGATGTAGTATATCAATGTTGGGGGAGCTCTAATCCCTGGGCCTCACCCACCCCCTTCCAGGTGACGGCTGCCCCGCCATAGTGACCCACCAGGGACAAAGTATGGAGGGTGTTGGCCAAATGAAGGAGTGATTCTTGAAGGGAGAATGCCAGGCCAGGCAGAGGTGTCCCGCAGCCACCATGACTTCCTCTGGCTGGTCTGCCTGCCCCCAGGCTCTCCGCTACCCAGATTGGGCACTTTCTCTACTGGAAAACCTTTCTCCTGCCATGCCTGGCTTGGGGTTCAGGCAGCCTCCCGGAGATGCGGGGTGAGGTGGAGGCAGGATGTCTGGGCTCCTCTGCCCTGAACCTTGCCCTGCATTGCCTTCTTTGAGGACTGTGCTCCTGCAGGTCCCCACTTGAATTTCCCCTTCCTTTCGATTTACCTCTGTGCACATCCTAGTCAGCCTGCAAGGCCAGGGAAAATGCCACCTCCTTGACTGATTCCTTGATTCCACCCTCAGCCTGGAGTAACTCTCCCTCTGCAGAAATTTCTCCTGACACTTGCTCTCTGGCCTTGCCCTGGAGGGAGGTGTGCCCTCGAAGCCTGTGCCCTGTGACTCTGGGGGCTCCAGTTCCCCAAAGACAGAGATGAGCAGATACTAAGCAAAGAAATAATTCCAGCCCAGGTCCCTTGGTTGGGTCAGAGCTGTCATAAAATTTGTCTAAAAATATTTCAGACACAGCCCAGTTCCCAGCACTGCCAGCCACTGGGAAGAGGAGGTGCTTCGCAGCACTCTGCCCGCAGGGGTGAAGATTGCCCACGCTGCCCCGCATCTACCCTGCGTCTACAGCCTACCAGGTGTGTTGCTCCAGGAACTCCCCACATCAGTGCTGCCGCCAAGAGGAAGTGAGAGGAGGCTCCGTCCCTCCCCGCGGCTTCCCTCCTAAAGCCTCCCAGCCTCAGAGCAGAGTTCTTCCTCTAACAACTAATGTCGTCTACCACGGGCTCTCTCTGCCTCTGGCCCATGCTGTGCCCTCTACCAGGCACATCCATCTCGAGCACCATTTGCATCCTGCCATTTCCCAGCTCACGAGCCATCCATGGCTCCCAACTGCCAACAGGGTTAAGTCCAAACTCACCTTGGAATTCAAAGGTTCAAGAATTCAAAGATTCGGGACTTCCCTGGTGGCGTAGTGGTTAAAAATCTGCCTGCCGATGCAGGGGACACGGGTTCGAGCCCTGGTCCGGGAGGATCCCACATGGCACAGGAGCAACTAAGCCCGTGCACCACAACTACTGAGCCTGCGCTCTAGAGCCCACGAGCCACAACTACTGAGCCTGTGTGCCACAACTACTGAAGCCCGCGTGCCTAGAGCCCGTGCTCCGCAACAAGAGAAGCCACCGCAATGAGAAGCCCGCGCACCGCAACGAAGAGTAGCCCCCGCTCGCCGCAACTAGAGAAAGCCCGCGTAGCAACGAAGACCCAACGCAGCCAAAAATAAATAAATAAAATAAATTAATTTAAAAAAAAAGAATTCAAAGATTCAAGATTATAAGATTCAAGAACTTTCATGAGGCAAAACCTACATCTCTGGCCTATCCCTCTTCCCATCCTTGCCCCATCCCTGAAACACACACACATGTACATATTCACATACATGTATACAGACATATACACCTATGCACACTTATACACACACATATATACATGCACATACATACACACAAACACACACATAAATGCACACATATATACACACTTACATGACCCAAACTAATTTGTTGTTTAATCTGTATTTGCTTTGAGCATTACATTCATTCACTCATTCATTCACTCATTCATTCATTCATCCATTCAACATTCCCTTGGTGCCAGGTCCATATTAAAGCTGGGATGCAAATGTGAAGAGCACAGTTTTCTTACTTCTCCTAGAAGTACTTACTATTCAGCCAGCTTTCTAATAGCTTTTATTTAATTCTGACTACTTTAAATTTAAATAGTAGCAACCATATTGGACAGTGCAGTTCTACTGTAAAACCTTCTGGCCCTTAGGTCCCACAAAATTGGTGGCAAAGTAGACTTGGGTTTAAATCCTTAGCTGTGTGACCCTGATTGGGTTGCTAAACCTCTCTGAGCCTCCGCTTTATCAGTTACATCATGAACAGGTTGTAACACATAAATGTAAAGATGAAATGAGCAAATGTATGCCTGGAGCCTAGAAAATGCTTAGAAAATATGTTGAATCTGAGTTTTTGTCTCTAGAAATTAAATAATTATTTGGATCATGATCCCTATCCTACTGTTAACCTTGTCAATATTTTTGAAGCCTTTTGAATATATTCATTTGGCCTGAAATAATATAGAAATCCTGCCTCCTTCAATGTTTCAAGGACAGCAGGGGAGACAGGTTCTGGAAGTCCCTTTGTTTTCTGAGCTCCTTTTGAGCTGGGAGTGTGTCCGTGTTTTTACTTAAGTCCCCTGTAACATAATGCTCTATGTATGTTTGCTGATAGAATCATTGTATTCACTGATAACAATACTCAGAATTCAGTCCAGTAAATATTTAGTGCATGCACTCTGGCTAGACACTATGGGAAACACAAAGCAAACCACAACAGTTCTTAACCTTGGAAACTTAATCTAACAGCAGAGGCAACATGTTTGCTTGCTATCGTGTTGCCCTCTGACTCTGGGTGTGAAGCCCTTGGGATGGGGCCATTCTGGTCAGGCTAAGTGCCTCTGACCGGGCAGTGAGAGATGACGGGGGGCAAAAGCCTGGTTTGGTGCATAAGGTTGTCTTGGGCCACCTACTTCGTGGTCAGGAATCTCCTTCTGATATTAAACCAGCAGAAACAGCCGGAGTACAAGGCATTGAAGACCACAGGGCAGAACTCAAGCTAATCTGCCACGGCCACCTCTCCAGTGACCAACTTGTGTTCTAGATCACTGCATCCCAGGTCACACAGTGGTCTGACTCTGACAAGGAACGCAGCAGCCAGGCCCCAGGGGGAAGGGCCAGGGGAGGAGTCTCCAGGTGCGGAAAAGCACGATCCCCTGGGCCTCTTCCTAGGCAGGACTTCGGCTGAACTCTGCCCTCTGTTCCCTTCCTGATCCTGCCCCCAACCCCACCTGCCCTTCCGTTTGCACCTCCCAGGAGGATGTGGATGGCAAAATCCGGCTTCATCTTTTATTTATTTATTTGTTTATTTTTGGCTGCGTTGGCTCTTAGTTGTAGCATGCGGGATCTTTTGTTGCCGCACATGGGCTCTGTAGTTTGTGGCACGCGGGCTTAGCTGTCCCGCAGCATGTGGGATCTTAGTTCCCCGACCAGGGATTGAACCCACCTCCCAGGCATTGGAAGGCAGATTCTTAACCACTGGACCATCAGGAAAGTCCCCTGACTTCATGTTTAAAGTGTAACCTACCACACATATTCCCTCTCTCTCTCTCTCTCTCTCTCTCTCTCAGCTGTGTAATTGAATGGCTGAAAAGACATTCAACTGAGCTGCTTTTTTTGTTCCAGGTTCTTACTCCTATGTTCTTACTTCATCTATGCTGAGGAAGAGAGAAAATCTTACCCATTTTTTTTTTTACATCTTTATTGGAGTATAATTGCTTTACAATGGTGTGTTAGTTTCTGCTTTATAACAAAGTGAATCAGCTATACATATACATATATCTCCACATCCCCTCCCTCTTACGTCTTCCTCCCACCCTCCCTATCCCTCCCCCTAGGTGGTCACAAAGCACCGAGCTGATCTCCCTGTGCTATGTGGCTGCTTCCCATTTGCTATCTATTTTACTTACCCATTTTTAAGAAGGAATTCCTGGTCAGTTTGAAGTAAAACGATAGTGGAAAAGGGGGAAACTGGGGTGAAAGTCCAGTGTTTAGGGTCTAATGCCTGGGAACACCACACTGAATAAGACAGTCCTGACCTCCAGGAACCTACCACCTGCTGGGGGAGACAGGCCATGAGCACAGAGCTTGAGTGCTAAACAGGGGCTGAGTGTGAAGTGAGGGGCCCCAACCCAGACCCAGAGGGCCAGGAGAGATGCTGTGGAGGAAGTGACCAGGCTGGCTGAAGACAAAGGAGTCAGAAGAGTAGCACGTGGACTGAACAGAAAAGCATTTCGGCAGCAGGAAGTCCCCACGCAAAGCCATGACATATTGAGGAAGGGGGAGAAGAAACCTAACAGGTTTGGATCGTAAATGGCCACAAGGTGCTTGACTTGTAGCGTAGGGATAATAGGGAGCTTTGGAAGAGTTTTGTGCAGGGAAATGACATAATATATTTGCATTTTAGAAAGGACTTGGGGGGAGATCGAGTTGGGAAGACCAGTTAGTGCTACCGAACCCAGGTCCGGTTGCTCGCCGCTCAAAAGACAATAAAGAGACCAGTTTGGTGGAAAGGAAAGTTTGCTTTATTTTGGATGCGGGCAACCGGGGTGGGGGGGGGGCGGTGTGGACGTCTGTCCAAAGGCCGACGCCCCGCCCCCGACAATTAGGGGCAAGAGCTTTTATAGACAGAGGGAGGGGCCTACATGCAGAAACAACACCATCAGCTCTGATCTGACAGTCATCTTGAAATTGGTCATTGGTGGTCTGACCAGCCTCATCTTGCTTGTTTTAGGTAGAGTTAATCTTCAGTTCCAGGTTCGGTTTGGCCTCCATTTCTTTGAGGCCAGTTCTCGGAATTGTGGCAGCTTGTGTCGTGGCTACGGCCTGGTTGTCATGTAGTTCACTTCTTCCACCTGGTGGGGGTCTCAGTACCTGTAAGACAGCTCGCAGGACACGGCTCAGAATATTGTCCACAGCCCTTGAGGAGGAACAAAAGGCCCTTGACTGTATGACTAAGCGATTATTTGGTCTCCTTTGACGGTTTTCCTTTGTTTCTGCATTTTCTCTCTTCTCTGATTAAACTTATTCTTTGGTTAAAGGTTTTCCACAGACGAAAGGCAGGCTGAGGACATGGTGGTGGCAGGGGCAAGGACCATAGGGTCCTGCTCTGTTTCGTTAGGAGGCTCTCGTAACAATACTTGGGATGGGGGGAGTGGCAACAGTGATGGAGGGAAAAGGGCTGATGGGAGACGTCACAGAGGAGCTTCATCTGGCCTGGTGGCTGTGAGATGGGGGAAGAGTCCAAATGCACCCATGAGTCCCACTAGGGCCACCAGGCAGGTAGTGGCGTCATTCTGGAGGAGAGGGACCCAGAAGGACATGTAGTGGGAGCAGGTAGAGAAGGAGATGGTGAGGGATTCCTTTGAGATACGCTGCCTCAGAGGTGCCTGTGGGGCGTCTGAGCAGCGATGACCAGCAGGCAGCCTGATCAACTGGTATGGAGCAGAGGAGAAAGTCCTGGGGCTGAGAGAGGACTGGGAGAGTCCTTCGAGCCCTAGGGGGGTGGGAACACCCACGGAGCGTGTGAGGTCTAAACAACGAGGAGGCCAAGGCCGAGCCTGAGGGACGCCAACGTTGAAGGGATGGACAAAAGAGGCGGAGATGGCGTGGCGGGAGGTGGAGAGAGGTCAGGGAGTCGGGGTGTTGGGAAGCAAGGGCAGCTGTGAAGCGGCGGGGAGAGGAGCTTATAGGCTTCCAAAGTTGCAGATACAACCAAGTCCCCAGGTCTGGAGGTCAGGGAGGGCAGGTACTTGCCTAGTCCAAAATCAGCGTGCAATAAATCATTCCTGAACGAACAGATGAAAGCCCGAGATATGTCGTGAATGGCAGGGTGTGTTCACTTCTCTGGGCTGCAGAGTGGGTCAGAGGTGAAGGCCGCTCAGCTAGTTCAGTACCAGGATCTACACCCCTCCTCCACGGCCGCAGCTATAATCACCTCCTCGTCCTCTCTCATCCTCTCCGGGAATAGGCAGCAAAGCACGAATCTCATAGATGCGTGAGAAAGCCCCCGAAGTTTTATAACAGGTCTTCATGACACAAATTGCCGCAGAGGGAAAAAAAGTCAGCCCTGAGAAGCTTATCTTAGAATATATCATGAGGTGGGTTATTCTGTGACTCGAATTACACAGGAGGACCTAGGTAAATAGACGCAAACAGGGATGAACGCAGCTACAATGACTGTAAACGCCAAGGGGTCAGATCTCAACTGCACACCCAGCCGGCAGTGAGCACGGGGCGAGGGGAAGGCGAGTGACAGTCAAGAGCCCAGGCAGAGGGGGAGGTGTCTTCCGGAGAAGAAGGAGGCCTGAGGGGAACTGGAGGAGGAGGCACAATTTCTCAGGAAGGCCCAGTCACCTTGGGCGAGGTAGCTTCCGAAGCTGGAAGAAATGCAACCGTGATGGGCCCCCCAGCTCAGGGAAACACCAGATCCAGGACTTGAGGGACCGGGAGAGGACCAGAGGCTTTCCTAGGGAGTCACCACCGCATGGGATGCCCACAGACACAAGGTAAATTGGGCCTGTGCCTAAAAGAAATCAGTCTCTGGGCTGGTAAGGTGTTTAAAAAATCTCACTAATAACGCACAGGGGATCAGGCCTCAGGGATGTACGTCCCAGCACCTCCACTGGCTGATAACCTTGAAGAGGCCGTCTCACCTCCCAGGGCCTCAACATGCTCATCTGCAGGACCTTACAGTAGTCCCTTTCACAACCTACTTCCAGAGATTGGGGGGACCAAATTAGATAAGTGTACGTGACAGTGCCTCCATAGCCTATAACCTCTCTGTGAATGCCACTGTGTCACTCGTCACCCTGCCTTGTAAAGAAGGCTGTGGGTATCTGACTCCCAGCTAAACCAAGGGAGCCACCAGAGCAGCTAACGATCACGTCTGATTCCTCTTTTTCATTCTCAGTGGCAAGCATGTTATCTAGTATACGTCAACTGCTCAAAAAAGTTGGCTGAATAGATAAGTCATTGGTATGTAAAGGGAGCTATCACGAAAAGACCACTGTGTGTTTCATAGCAGTTAGATCTAGGAAAGCTCTTTTCCACTGCGAACTGTTACTAAAATAGTCTACTCTGATTCTAATCTTCTGTCCTATTCTAACTTGTGTCACATAATATTTGCGTCCTTGAGAGCAAAATCCTTATCACAGTCATTCACTTCAATGTAAGCTCCACATGGGCAAGAACTTGGTTTTGTTCAGAGCTGTACCCTCAGCACCTAGAGCAGGGCCTTGTGCTTCTTACAACTCAATAAGGATTTGGTAAATGAATGAATGGCTTCTGACCCTCAGCACAATGCTAGGCATTCAGCAAATGTTTGTTGAATGGATAAATTATTAAACAAGGGGAATTCTGTTTCTTTCTAATGTCCCTTTCTAGCATTATCAACTGAGGCAGTATAGCAAGGTGGGCAGGCAGGTAAGCCCTGGAGTCAGATGGTCTGAGTTTGAATCCTGGCTCTTCTACTTAGCAGCTGGGTGACCTAGAGTGAGCTACTGAACCTCTCTGTGTTTCAGTTTTCTCACCTGTAAAATGAGGATAATAATAATTTTTCTAATAGGATTATATGAATTTATTTGAAAGATACATATTTTGCACAGTGCTTGGCACATAGTAATTGCTATTTTTTTATGACCATATTAGTCTCTTAATAACCTTCAATGGCTCCCCTAGCTACGGAATAAGATTCAAAGTCAAGGTCCCCAGGGACTTCCCTGGTGGTCCAGTGGTTAAGACGCTGCGCTTCCACCGCAGGGCGCTCGGGTTCAGTTCCTGGTCAGTGAACTAAGATCCCACATACTGTGTGACACACCCAAAAAATAAAATAAAATCATGGTCCCCACAATTTGGACTCCAGGTCCCTCTCTTTCCAGTCCCATCTTCCCACACTTTTTTTTTTTTTTTTTGTGGAACGCGGGCCTCTCACTGCAGTGGCCTCTCCCGTTGCGGAGCACAGGCTCCAGATGCACAGGCTCAGCGGCCATGGCTCACGGGCCCAGCCGCTCCATGGCACGTGGGATCTTCCCGGACCGGGGCACGAACCCGTGTCCCCTGCATCGGCAGGCGGACTCTCAACCACTGCGCCATCAGGGAAGCCCCATCTTCCCACACTTTAACACTAACTACTCTTTACAGGCTACTATGCTGTGCCAGACACTCCACTAAGTGGTGTATATCCATTAATTTGTTTCCCTTCTCGCACAGCTCTATTAGGTAGGACTTATTATTGCCCATATGTCATTAATGATGTGGCCAAGGCTCAGAAAGGAGAAGTAACTTTCCCAGGGACACACAGCTTACACCAAGAAAGTGGGATTCCATTCCAGGACTCTCTGACATGAAAGTTCACGCTCTTATTCACTGGCTTCTAAAATCCTTGCTATGCCGACTGGTCTATGGACCAGCATTACGAACGTCACCTGGGAGCTTCCTAGAAATGCAGACTCTTGGGCCTTACCTCAGACCAACTGAATCAGGATCTGCGTTTTAGCAAGATGCCCCCAGGTTACTACTGGGCACAGTAAAGTTTGAGAAGTACTCTGCTGTAAACTACTTTCCATCAGTCAGACACAACTGCTAATTAAATCAAACATGTGATCTTATTTAATCCCTACAACAATCTGGGAGGTCCCAGGGTGGCGGGGTGGTCAGCGTTGTTATCCCATTTTGTAGATGAGGATACTTAAGGCTCTGAGGGTTGAGTATCTTGAGCTGAACCCACATGTGCCTTATGCCAGCATGATGTTCTGACCACACCCGATCCCAACTTCCTCTGCCTGGAATGTCTTCACTCCCTCTCTCCCCCTTGACGTTTTCTCCTCCTTTTAGGCTCCACTTAAGACCCCTTCCTGCTAGGTGAAGACCTTCTTATCTACACCCCACTAGTCAGATTAATTTCTTCTTCCCTCAAAGTGCCCACAGCTCCTTGCACCTACCCTTTTCTTGGCCCTAATTCATTCTTTTTTAAAGAAATCGTACTAAGTACATACTGTGTGCCAGGCACATAGTAGGCATTGAGTAAATGTTTACTCCCAATGCATTGCTGATTGAGTTTATTAACAGCATTTTCATCACACCTGTGTTATTCTCCTGTGTGTTTGTTTTTCTATTCCTCCCACTGCTCTGAGCTCCTCTGTATACTCAGGGCTTAGAGTTTGGCATCTTATAGGGCATCAAGTCATCGGAAAACTAACTAAATGCTCTCCCATCTAAAGATGAAATTTGTCTATACTTAGAGTGTTACTAGGAGTGAGGCCTTCCAATCCCCAAGAATAGCAGAGGACACAAGTGAGATGATGGACACCTCTCTGCTCACCATCCCTGACCTGACACAGGATGCCAGAATTGACTACTGTCACAAAATTTGCAGATATTTGAAAATCTAACCCTCATTTTTCCAGGCCATCAAAGGAAGACCCAGAAATATTAGGTGATCTCTTCTAAGTCCCCAGGGTTAAAACCATGTCCCCAGTAACCTTCTGTCATTTCACAAGAGAAGTAGAAAGGGCAAAGGTGGCCGTGGTGCAGGGCAAGGATCTCCCAGACGCAGAGAACCTAATAGTCCCCTGTGTTGCCTCTCCTTTACAGGGAGACCTGGGCAAACCACATGTTTCTAGGGGGTTAAATTAGTTTCTAAAGCTCCTTCCAGCTCTAAGATGCTGTGCTATAAAATGAGAGAAATGTGAACCTTTGGTTGCTATGATCAGAAAATATTTTGAATGTGGAGAATCAAATTGTACAGCAGTGCATGAACAAAATAATATGTTAATGACTAAGAAGATTGTACTTGATCCAATGGGAAACAGCAGAGCTGCTGCTGGTGATGTGTGTGTGTGTGTGTGTGTGTGTGTGTGTCTTCCTCCCTTGAGCTCAAACATATATTTTAAATCACTAATATAGTAATCAGGCCTCTGGCAGCCTATCTTGCCCCCCCCCCCACACACACACAAACCACTTCAAATTAAAATGGGGGAAAAAATTCCACTGCTGCTGCTTACATCCTTGCTGTATCTGGGTGGCTTTTTTTTTTTTTTAAAGAAATTTTTGTCCTGGTGAAAGTGTTGGATTGACAGCCCCTGGAGGGGCCTCTGATCTCAGACTGGGACACGTGGACGTGGTCCAGGAACTGGGAGTTTTATTAGCATTTCGCTTTTGCACACCAACCGCCCCTGCTAGGCCGTCACAATCTGCCCTAGCAGAGGGCCCCCGGACCCACAACCGAGGAGTGGTCAGATCGGTCACCCCAGAAGCACCCTGGCCAAACCACGTGCTCGGGGCCCTAACAGCGGGGAAAATGGACGCGCTGGGACGTGTCTGGCCGCCCGGCAACAGGAAGGGTTAGGTCCCCAACCTTTCCCCCACCGAAGGGTCGGGGCCAGGAGACGAAAGCGGGCCAGAGGCCGCAAGTGGGTCTAACTACGGCCCGGCTCCAAGCTCCGGCCCACTCCGGGACTCCCGCCCCGGGCTGGGCCACGAAGGCCTAGGCGTCGTCTCGTCCCCAGCCGAGCCCCCGAGGCCGTCTGCGCCGCTCGCGCCCCGCAGAGGCGGAGGCGCAGCTGCCCCTCCCCGCCCGACGGCCGCGCCCGCGCCGATTGGCCGCCCTCTCGTCCAGGTGAGGCGCCCCGCCCCTCGGCGGCTTCAGGTGCGGCGGTAGGACCTGGGCCGGGGCCGGGGCCGGGGCTGGGGCGCCATGGCCGAGTCCCAGCTCGGCTGCCTGGACGAGGCGCACGTGAACGAGAGGGTGACCGCGGCGCAGGCAGCCTTCTACTACTGCGAGCGGCGGCGGGCCGCGCTCGAGGCGCTGCTGGGCGGCGGCGAGCAGGCCTACCGCAAGCGGGTCAAGGAGGAGCAGCTGCGGGACTTCCTCTCCAGCCAGGAGCGTCAGGCCCTCAGCGCCGCCTGGAGCCCCTACGAAGAAGTCGCCGCCGCCGCCCGGGGCAAGAGCAAGGCCGAGGCCGAGACCCCGACGCAGGCCGCGGCCGAGCCCGGCGAGTCCCTGGCCTACTGGCCCGACCGCTCCGACACCGAGGTGCCCCCGCTGGAGCTGGGCTGGACCGAAGCAGCCTTCTACCGCGGCGTGAGCCGCGTCACCCTCTTCACTCACCCTCCTAAGGAGAAGGCGCCCCACCTGAAGCAGGTGGTCCGGCAGATGATCCAACAGGCCCAGAAGGTAGGCCACGCCCCCACGCCTGGCCCCTTGGACCCGGTGCCACCTCCGAGGCAAGGCCTGGGCCTGGCCGCCCTTTCCACCCTCTGGAAAATGGGCCCAGAACCCTCCCTTCCGACGTGGGGCTGTTGAGTCCTCTGGAGAGCGTGGATGTGAACGTGTTTGGCAAATTACAAGGTGTTGGGACAGTTCCTTGTCATCAACATTACAGTGTCCAGAGGCGCTGGCTTTCCTCTGCTCTGTGCTTCTGTTTCCCTGTCTGGTTACTCTCCCTAGGGAAGAGTGTGGGCTGTGGAGTCCTTTGGTAAAATGGGCCACTCAAAGGTCTTGATAATAACCTATGTGCTGCCCAGGGATTTACAAAACATATCCCTGGCCATTTTCTCATTTGATCCTCAGGCAACCCCAGGAAGTGTGGTGTGGCCTCCCACCCCAAGCCACGCTGCTCTTAGAAGGTCCCCCAGAGTCAAGGCTGGCCTGGCCCCTGGCCCCTGACATTCACTTCGGCTCTGGGCCCAGTGTTAGAGCTCACGCAGTCTAGGATGAATTAAGGGATGTATTTTGAGCACCTACTACATACCTGACTCTGTGCTGGGTGCTTTGACAAGGCAGATCCCTGGACTTAGCAGGTCAAGAAGAGGCTTGCACTTACGGCCTCTACTCTACCTGGGGATTGAAAGGAGGTGATGTTTCCAGAGTGGCTGGTATTCTAATACTGGTGAGGCCAGTAGTTCGTAGGGCAGGGGGAAGATTTACTCTGTGCCCTTGGGTAGGGGTACCTGGGTAGGGCTTCCAGATAAAATATAAGATGTCCTGTTAAGTTTGAATTCCAGATAAACAACAAGAAAATATTTAGTATTATTCAGTATGACCCAAATATTGCATTGGGACATATGATGCTAAAAAGTCATTCACTGTTTCTGTGAAATTCAAAGTTAATGGGGACATTCTGTATTTTTATTTGCTAAGTCTGGTTCCCCTACATTGAGATTTGTTAAGAAGGATCAGCAGCCTTCGGTGCCCAGTTCAGAATATACAGCAGGAGTGGCTGAACGAGCCTAGAAAGACCAGTGGTGGGCCTCCTCTTCCTGGAAGGCGCGATACAGGTAGTTGGCTAGATTGGCTGCCAGAAGGAAGGGTTAACTTTTCACTGTCCATGTTTCCACCTTCCCTCTCTAAAGAATTCCAGCTTGTCTCCCTGAGCGTTCTTTGTATATTGCATTCTGCAAAAGAGAAAGACAAGTTTGGACAGAGGAGGAGAAAGGATGTGGGTGACAATACTGTGCAGCAGGGTGCAGCTGGGGTCAGGGGTCAGGGCTCATGCTGTAATACTAACAAGCCTTGATTTATGCATCCTTAATATGTGCCAGCCACTGTGCTAATGATTCACCTGCATTTTTTCTTTTGCTTTTCACAACTACGGAGTAAGATGGGTATTTTCCTTATGTTTGGACTCAGAACAGTTAAGTCACTTGCTGAGCCAGTGTTCAAACACCAAAGTCCTTCTTAACTGCCGTGCTGTTGGTTGATGGTGCAACAGACTAAACAAAGGAGCTGGAATGGAACTAACCTGGTCACAACCTGGACTGCAGGTTGTGAACCCCTGTTACAAGAAGGGGGAGACAGGGCCCTGCCCACTAGAACTTCTAGTCCCATATGGGATGTCAGGAATCTCCTATGTAGTGGAGTGTTCTAAACTCTTTAAATATTTAACAACAGAAACTTTAACAACTGTGAACCGATCCAATGCATACGTATTAAACCAGTAATTATTTCCTGAGTGCCTACCGTGTGCCAGGCACTAGCCATAGGAGGATATAAGGTGGCCTTTGCCCTCCAAGAGTTAACTCAAGTGCTGGGGGATGTGCTGGAAGGAAAACAGTTTTTGAGGCTGGATATGCCTAATCTGGGAGGGCTTCCCAAGGAACGTAAATTGCAGAGTTGAAAGGAGAGAGAGAAGGAAACTGGAATGGGCAGTTTCTCCTTAAGAGACTCAGGAGAGAGAGATTTTCGATGTACTTTGCTTAAAGTACAGGCGGAAAACGTGCTTTCAGGGACCCAGAAGTGAGTCCGTGGCCTCTCCCACGCTGGCAGAGAGGACCAGGGGAGGTTGCTGCCGCTTGGGCGGCTGTGACCACTGTAACTGCAGGGTGGGGGCAGGGGGGACTGGACTTAAATCAAGACCGTGTGTAGACAAGGAAACGGCTGGTTCTCATTTACAAGGGCAGAGTGAGAGGACCAAATAACTGCGATTTGGAAGAATAGTGCATTTGGTCATTGGACAAATATTTCGAGGTTTACTATGTGCTAAGCACTTCAGTAGAAAACAGACATATAAAACACACCTCTGCTCTTAAATGGCCTAATAGTCTAACAAACCATCATTTTAATACAGAATGATGGGTGCTTAACAGAGGGCGTGGCAGGAGGGGCACTGACCCAGCCCCTGAACCGGGTTAGGGAAGGACCTTTGATGCTGAAGGCCTGTCTACAAGCATGTCTGAATGCAGCAAGAAGGGTGGAATTGCACCAAGCATCCACCCATCTTTGCGCCCCAGCTCCCTTCTGACCAACGGCATCCATTTTTGAGTCTACTGAGTAGGTTTAGAGAGTATTGCCTGTGCTCCAGGAGCAGAGGAAAACCTACTGGCCACCCACCTTGAAGACTGACCCTTGGCCCCTGCATTCCTGAGCCCCGCACTCAAGGATACCAACTACCTAGCTCCTCACTGCTTACCACAGTGCCTCCCCCAGCATTTCCTTTGGGCCTCAAAAACCGTGTCAGGCAGAGGGGAGGCCCAGAAGGGTCTAATGATTTGTCTTCAGACCAAGGACAAGGAGAGGACACAGCTTCCCCAGGTCCCTGGTCTGAACCACCAATGACCCCGTGTAGATATAAACACACCCCAGGAGAGGGTGGCTGCTGGGCTAGGAAGCTTTGATTAACTGGGAGCTGCTGCTCTTTATTCCTGTGGCAGTGAGAGGAACAGGCAGACCCTTCTGGTTGGTGGGGGACAGAGGGGCATGGGTAGCAGGCCCAGCCCTACCCCATCTCTGCCTGTCAGTGGTTTGTCCCTTTCCTTCAGGGTCTGGCTCAGAGGCTAATCCTTCTCTGGCTGTTTATCAAATTTTCAATCCACAAGTGACTTTTTGTTCTCAGACGTGGCTCCTTGTTTGTGCCACGTGTGTGCCTGGCACACAGCTCGATTTAGGAGAGCCCATTTTATCCTCGGGGACTAGCAGCTTTGGAAGAGCTAAGACTCCCCCCTACACCTGTCCGTCATCTTTGTAGGGCCCCAGCGGCATGGGCAACCAATGATGTTTGTTTAATTAATTAATTGTTTAATTGATTAATTGAAACTGCCTCCTATTGGCCACCCGCCCCTCTCCATCCCTCTAGGGAAGCAAGTGTCTGGAGAGTCCCCAGTTGAACTGCTCATTACCGAGGGACCCCTTTAATCCCCATTGTTACAAGCCACCTGGCAGCAGAGAGAAGAATGCTCTAAATTGAGAGGAGGAGGGTGCAGAGGGCTTTGGGGAAAGGCTCCAGGGCAGGAGGCATGGTTGGCCAGGTTAGCAGCCTTGGTTAGAGGTCTGGGCAACTGATGGGGGTGAACAGTTGGGTACACATGCCCAGGGGATGTGGCAAAGTCTCAGAGGCTCCAGTTCACTTCGCCAGAAGGCTCAGCTTTTGGGTGGCAGCCTTTGCCACTGTCTCGCCCTGTTAGCCTCAATTGGCTCTTCCCTCATTCAGATACATCCAGCAAATAGCATGCAGCACCTTCTCTGTACCAGTTGCCTGGACCAGGCACCATGCTGGGCACTGGGATATTGACATGAAGCAGATTCAAAAAGAAAAAAGAGAGAGAGAGAAGAAACAAAAGAAACAGTTTACATATATATATATATATATATATATATATATATATATATATACTTAAATATCGCTGGTTTGTGAAATCTGAGTCTAACGGTACATTCGTCAGCCACCTCGCAGCCTTGTTGAGAGCTGGTCCCGCTTCTCGCCTAATACCTTTCCCCGTTCTCCTACCGTTCCACGTCAGAGGCTTTATCTAGAGCTCCTGAGCTGCATTTGAAAAGCCTGATTCGCTGTGCAGAGCAAGAAAAGGCCTCTCAGGGCAGCCCGTGACCTGTGGGTCCAACACACTGTCCCCCTCGCCTAACTCTTCTTTCCCCCCCGAGTGACAGTTCCTCATGGGCGTTATTTCTGAGGCGCGAGGCGGTTCCAGAGTCCTTGTCCCCTTGAGGCTGGCGGATAATGACGCAGCTGCAGTTCCAGGGACTGAGCACTTCACAATCCTTCCAGGATCTTGCCTCGGCCTGCCCCAGCATCCCTGACAAGCCCTTGGCTCTGTGGCTATTGGATTCTGAGTCTCTGTCTTTTATGCTCAGTCACTGATCCTGGGAGCTGGGGTTTCTGGGCAATGGAGACCCAGCTTCACGTCAAGGACAGAGAATAGGCTCTGAAGTTGAAAGGTCTTGATTCCTGTCCTGACCTGGCTACTTACAAACTGTGTTCCTTTGGGGTAAATCACTTCCCTCCCTGGGACTCCTGACCTGCAAAATTGGAGGGCATTACCTAGATTTCTGGATGGTTTTGAAAAATCAGGAAGAAACTGTATGAAAGCAGAGGATACCAAGAAAGTATCGTACAAACATCAGTTGTCCTGGAAAGGCGCTGCTGCCGTCGCTCTCCCCTCTCAGAGCCGGGAGGGAAGTGTGGCTGAGCTTCCGTCCGGGACGTGACGCGGGGCTGCCTGCCAGGAGATCAGAGTTAGGACGGTCAGGGGTTGCTTCTCCCTGTGCAGGTGCGCTTCCTGTTTCCTCCTCTGGGTGAGAGGAGCAGCTCCAACTGCCCTCCCCCCCCCCCCCCCGACCCCCCGCACTTCTCAGCTGCCTTGATCTGATGTGGCCGTTTGTCAGGGCGGCTCTCATCTGCCAGGGTGGCTCTCGTCTGCAGGGCTGTGGTAACCGAGTACTCAGCCAAGGGTCTTCTCTAGGATCTGCCACGGGCCGAGATGAGACAGGAAGGCACGGAGGCTCCCCGGTCCCTGAATCAGGGGTCCCTGAGGGCGTTCCCCTGCAGAGTCATCCAGAAGGGCCAGCTCAAAGAGCCCGAGGGCGGTCTGGAAGGACTCCTCAAGGACTAAAGCTTGCACAAGTAGGCACTGGGGCATGGGGACACGGGGGCGGGGTGGGTTGAGGTGGGGGACAGGCTGTGTTTCTGTCTTTGGAGCAGAGGGAGGCTGAGGCTTGGTTCCTCTGAAATCTGACACTTTAGGTCCCTGAAACTCTGAGGATGGGTGTTTCCCGGGGAGTTCAAAAGTAGAAGACGGGGCCTCAGTAAAGGGGTGCATTCTTCATGACTTCTTGGTCTCATGGTAGCTCAGCCAGGTTTGCTGGGCAGTGGTCTCAGGAGGCCAGGTCACTGCAGGGGAAGGAGTACACAGTTGGCAGCCGGGAGCCTGGGTGTCTTCATTCTTGCTCTTTCCTCCTCTACCAGGTGACCTTGGGCAAATCATTTGACCTTGCTAGGCCTCCATCTCTGCATCTGTAAAATGGGGAGCATTCTTGTCTTCTTGCTTACTTTCACAAGATTGCTCTGAGACTCCAGTGCAAGACTATATGAGACAGCATTTTGAAAAGGATGACTAATAGATGCAGATAAAAGGGATTTATATTAAGAGGGGCTAACATTGTTGAAAGATAGATGCTCTGCATGTTATTGCCTTTAATTAATTCAATCCTTAGCACCTTGCAAGGGAAATGAGGTTTTCCCAGAGGCTCAGGGAAAGCACAAGGCCGTAGATCTCATAAGAGGCAAGCTGGGACTCCACCCAGGTCTGAATTCAAGGCTTGTGTCCTTCTGCTACACATGCAGTTACTTTTGGGGATTGCCCCTGTGGCCACCGCTTCCATCTGAAATTCCAGAAGCAAAGTATATTTGTTGCCAGCCAGGTTCTGGGAAGCTCACCAACTAGTGCTGGAAGCAAACAAGTACAGGACTACTTTGGTGGGAGAGGGAGAGGAGAGGATTCTTTCTGCCTGGTGGCACTGGTGTCACCGGGAAGCTGGATATAGGTAGCTTCCAGGGACGTGTTTGGTTTGGCCATGCCACATGGCTTGTGGGACCTTAGTTCCCCGACCAGTGTCCTCTTGCTGGCCACTTTCTGGCCCTCTGGGACGTGAGCCCTCACTGACAAACTGCGACCTTAATGGGAGACCTACCGGCAACCCCACGCCCACGCCGCCCCATCTGTCCAGGTGCACCCCCAGGACTTTGCCTCATTGCTTCACCTTGGCTGGTGGTCAGGTCCGCCTCCTTTTCCTCACAGTGTGCAGGGCAGAGCCTGTTCTGGGGCAGGTCTCCAGTCTTCAGGAAGAGAAGAGCAGGGCAGAGGATCAACAAGCAGGGCTGGGTCCTGGCTGACCGCCTGCCTCTGCTCCTGACACTGTCTGACCACACCCCCTCCCAGGCTGAGTCACTCTAGTGATCCCTGCCCCTCCCCCTCCCTCCCACCACACCTCTTACCCCAGGGGCCATGCATGACTGGTCGGCCTTAGCTGGGGCCGCTGCCTTCCCCCGTTTTCTTTTCCTTCTCTGAATTTGTGGAGTCTGTAGACTTGCTAATGATCCCAGAATCTTAGCCCAGGAAAAGAGCCTATGGCTTTTCTAATTAGTGGTCTCTCTGGCCGGAGTTTCTAGTAATCTGTTAACTCATCCCGGCCCAGCTTGTACGGTGGTCACCCTGTTGGGCCTCTCACAGCACTGGTGGGGCATGTGGGAGGCTCCAGATAATGCTCTTTCTGTTGTGTTTTCTAGCAGTGAGTCAGCAGAAGGCGGGGTCAGGGACAGGGACCAGGGCTTCTTACCTTTTTGTGGGTCCTTGAGGACCAACTGTGAGTGTTCTCAACTCCCCCTCCCGGAAGGGTTCCCAGACTGCTTGGAGATTCCCCACTTCTGCTCATTCACTCACCATGTTTCACATGTGCCACATTCCAGAAATATACAGGTGAATAAAATGTGGATGCTGAAAAAGAAAAGAAACTGCAGAACAGGTTGGAGGGAGCGGGTCAATAGCTATTAATTGTTGAGTACTTAAATACCAGACCGTGCTAGCCCTTTTAAAATATATTATTTCATTTAACTTTCACAACAATCCAGCAACTTTCCATTTTACAGATGGTAAGGTCACAGGGCTGGTAAATAGTGGAGCTGGATGGGAACTTGAGATTGAGTCTGAATCCCACTGAGCTCCAGGGGCGCAGAGGCCTCCTGGGAATTGACGGCTGAAGCAACCAGTATGGAAGGGAGGGCGGGCAGAGGGCCGGGGTGTGCAAGGCCGGAGGCCTCGGGGTGCGCAGATTCACGCTATTCCCAGCGCCCAGCCCCTCCTGACCACCTTCCCCCGCTCCCCGCACCCTCCACTTGCCTCTCTGGCAAAGCCCTCCCAGGCAGCATCACCTGGCAGTGGCCAGTAAGTTATCCTTGCCGCTTCTCAGAACCTCCCGGGCAAGCTGCCAACTCCAGTTGTCTTGCGCTGATTGATCAATCAAGAAATACCTCGAAGGTACTTCTCGAGTCCTGCCTTACTCTGCCCACATATTGTACGGTGCTCAGAGCTCCAGGCCAGTAACCCAAAGCAGCAGCTTATCCTAGAAATCATGTGTGTATCCTCATTGGGTTTTTTTTTCTTAGCAGCTGATTTATCTTCCTAATTATGTTTAGCTTTAAGCTAATGTTAAAATGAGCTTGCATTAGATAATTTTCACTAATTAACACCAACTTAGTGCAGGGGAAGTCATCCCAGAAGCATGCCGTGGGGCAGGGAAAAGCTGGCCTCGGATCTTAAAGAGAATTGCTCTTCTTACTGCCTGGCAGATCACATATGGTTCTTCACGGCCTGAATTAGTTGACCTGGCTCACATGGGTACGGTCTGTTCTCTGGAGAGCCAGCCCCAGTGTCCTTTGTATCACCCCTTCATCCACCTAGTTTGGGGAATGGGTGTCAAGAGTGCCTCATAAGGATGAGGGGTGGACAGGGAGTGAGCCCCAGTGGTGCACAGCAGAGTCGGGAACAGAGCTGGCACAGAGGCCAAGGGGTCTGGGAGGGGAAGTGGCCTGGCTGGCAGAGTTGGGCTCCAGTGGCTGCCAGTGCAGGAGGGAGCCTGGTGTTTAATGATGTCTAATTAGTGAGCCTGAAACAGTGTAACATGGCCTCAGACAGCTGGGAAGCCTCAGCTGACAAAGCTCAGATGCCCGGCTGCTGGGCTGGGGGCAGTCTGACCTCGAGGCAGAGAACAAGACCCCAGTGGTCTTGGCTCTGTCCTCTCGGTGGGCCAGGGCTCTGGTCCAGACTGCTTCCTCAGCCCCCTGAGGGAAGCCCCCTACTGCGGAGGTACTCTGTTTAGACATTCACTGCGTGTCAGGCCCTGTGCAGGGTGGCATGACAGGTCTCTGCCCCCCCACCATGTACTCAGAGAGACACAGGCCTGAGCAGGTGTGCCTCCTGGGAAGGGCACACACTGCCCTGGGGGCTGGGTACCCAGGACGAGAATGAACCTGGGACAGCCTGGGGGAGGGTGAAGCAAGGACCTCAACAGGGAAGGGATGTTCCCATCACCACAGGGAGAAGGTGGTGACAGTGTGACTTAAGCCACCAGGGTGGGAGTTGCTGGGTGTGTTTGGAGAACGCAGAGGAGTTTACCGTCAAGGGAGGGAGTGGGTTGGAAGCACACGGAGGGTCTTTGGCCAGGCTGAACTCAGGCCAAGAGTTTGGGCAGGGAAACGGCACGATTAGGGTTGGGCTATTGGCTCCACCTGCCAAGAGCAGGGGACCGACCCCTAGTCTCCCATCACGCTGACGCTGAGCCCCCCGACCCCCGCACCGTGTGCCAGGCGCTATGGAGAGGAAGCACAGCGCCAGATGCTCCCCAGGCATCACTGCGTCTCTGCATCCTCACAAGAACCATGAGTCAGCCTCACTTTACAGGCAGAGTTCCCAGGGGTCAAGGAACACCCGTGGTCTCACCACCCCCTGTGAGACCCCTGACTCCAAAATCTGTGTTTCACTCACTGCAGGATGCTCTTGGACTTTGGGGATTCAGCTAAATGACTCTGGTGTCCCAGAGGTAGGAGGCTGCAAGGCGGGTGGGGCAGGGCCAGGCAGTGTCCGTGGGTGTTTTCCGGGCAGTCATGCAGGCCTCCTCTCCTGGGCTTTCCTCTCCTCTCTCACCCCAGGAAGCACAGACAGAAAGCTTAAGGTAAAGCTTTCTTGTCCAGTTGTTCACATCCCGCTGGGGCAGAAATTGGATGGGGCCTGTTGCAGCCTTGATGACAAAAGATAGCCTTTGCGGTGTGCTGGGTGAGTTGTCTCCATCCTCCAGCAGCACCTCTCCGTGCTCAGTGGCAGCCGTGCCAATTGGGTCCCGAGCCCACCTGGAGGTGCTCTCCACTCAGGCTGCAGTTTTCTTTCCTTTCTTTCTTTTTTCTTTTGGCCGCGCCTCATGGCCCCAACCAGGGGTTGAACCCAGGCCCTCGGCAGTGAAAGTTCAGAGTCCTAACCACTGGACCACCAGGGAATTCCCAGGGCCGCAGTTTTCTTAGCAGTGCGTTCCATGCTCGGTGTGCGGGCACTGATGCCCAGCATCACTCGAGGGACAGAGCATTGTACAGACTTATTTACTCTTCCCTTGATTGAGCTGCCCTTCCCCTCAGTTCAAGTTTTGACCTTCCTGGAAGTGTAGTGTTGCCTGGGCTTTAATCACCATGTGCTGGACCTGCTGGACATGGTATCAGGCAAAGGAAAACATCTCTACCTTGACGTCTGGGGCTGGTGGGCAGCTCTGTGCTGCTGTCTCCCTGGGAGCTGCCTCCGAAGTGAGGCCCCTTTGTTCTGGGTTCCATCAGAGGAGAGAAGGGGGTGCCGACGTGGACCCGCAGCTCACAGCAGGCCAGGCACTGTGTTCCTTGTGCCGCTGCATTCTCATTTAAAACTCAGAACAACCCTGGAGGGACCACCTCCCCATTTTAAAATGAGGAAATGGAGACTTAGATTAACTTACTCACTCAAGGCCCCACAACCAGTGAGACTTTCTGCTTCCAGAGAGTAGATTCTCTTCCCAACACCGGCAGTCACTCAAAGTGTGATCCTTCCACCACCTGCATTCAGATCACCTGAGGGGGAGAGTGTTGTTAAAATGCGTTTCCAGAGGCCCCTGCGTCAGACTCTGTGAGGATGGGGCCCTAGCATCCGCACATTCAGCGGGCACACCCCGCCCCGCCCCGGCTGATCCTGTACAGGCTCGAGTTTGACAGCCACTGCCCTGGAGACCTAGATCGCTCGCTGGGGAAATCAGAGAAGGCCATCCACAGCTGGGGATGTGTGAGCCGGCTGCTGGCTGGCCTGCCCAGAACTGACTCCCCTGGGCTGCCAGACAGATGGACCTTCTGGGAGGCAGCAGCTGACCAGTTTGCCCAGGTGCAGCCCTTCCTACCCCAAGGCACCTTAGGGCTGGAGGTGTGGGCATTTGGCCCCATTCACCTGGTTTGGTGATAGCCCCTCAAAACCGCACAGCTTTTTCATGGGATTTCGTGGGCATGATCTCATCTGAAACCCCCAATGGCCCTGGGAGGCAGGCAGGGCAGGCATGAGAGGTAAAAGTCAGGCCCCAGGCTTACATGGGTAATCAGTGGGCAAGTGGGGACTGGAGCTGCCCATGTGGGCTCCCCTCCCTCCCTCCCCAGGAAAAAGTGACCATCTCCAGCACATACCTGCAAGGAGTGTGCCTGGCCTGGGGCCTCTTGCCTTTTCCCCACCGTGGTGCTGAGCGAGATGGGGGTCTTTGTCAGCAGCAGCCACGCCCACCCTGGTGCCTAAGCTCCACGTCAGCAGAGCTGGGGAAACCAGTGACCGAGAGGGTGGTATCGTCCGGCTCTATGGATGTATCCTGGTTTTGTGTGACCAGAAGTGACCTCAGGTCCTAGCCAGAGTAGATGTCCCCAGAGCCTCCCATGACCACATCATCTGGGGGTGACAGCTCTAGACTGGGGTCAGAAGGCTGGGCTTTATTTAATCCCACCTCTGCCAAGACCCAGCTGGGTAACTGAACCTTGGGGCTGGGCTCTAGCTGATACATTTCCTCCCAGCTCTGAGGTTCCGCCCATCTGGAATGTCCTTCAGTGCAGGGGCCGAGTGCAGAGATGCAGCCTGTGCCTGCACTGGAGCCTGGCCCAGGGGCTTTGTAGGGCTGACTTGCAGCCCGTGCTCCACTTGCGGGCTTGCATTCCATCACAGGGAGGACGGGTACCCTTTCATAATCTGCACAGAGGCGCTGGCTGTATGTGCTGGTGGCAGCTCTGCTTCCTGGTCTGATGTTCTTGGCATGGACTTCTACCCCATGGTAAAGTACTATCTTCAGTAATGGGCTGGCTGCTCCTTCAAGGCCTTGGGTGGGTGGAACAGAGGAAGACCAGACTGGGGACTGGCGCTCAGGCAGCAGAGTCCCAAAAGGCGCCACTTCTTTTCCCTTCTCTGTGCCCTTGAGGAAGAGCTTCAACTCTGCCTTCCAGCAGGATGATCTAACCGGGAATCTTGCGCAGCATTCTTTTTTTTTTTTTGTCCCTCCACCAAAATGTCTAGTCATTAATGAAATAAAAGAGTTAACAACAAAGCTAGGTCCACACCCCGCAAATAAAACAGTAGACGTGAAACACCCTCCATTTAGACATTCATTCCACAAACATGGAGAACTGACTTCGTGTTGAGATGTCCCCTGAGGGTGGAGATTCTGAGAGAAGTCAGATGGTCCCTGCCATCCGGGAGCCCACCGCCCAGTAAGGGACAGAGCCATTCAGCAGATGTTACAATAAAATGTCAAGGACCTCTGTTACGTGCCCGGAACACAACGTGGGCAGGAAGCAGGGAGTGGTGAACAATATTGGGTGGGGAGAAGTTCAGGAAATTCTTACCTGTGTCTTGAAAGATGCGTAGATGTTTCACAGGAGTACAGGAGGGGTAGGAACAGAAGAACTGGAAACTGCCTGATGTGTGCAGTTGTTCTCAAAAGGGCGTGGGGAGTTGATGCAGTTTTGCCCCCAGGAGATATTTATCGATGTGTCTACAAACATTTTTCGTTGTCACCAGTGGGGGTGGCGCTACTGGCATGCTGCTAAGCACCCTGCGATGCACAGGACAGCCCCCCACAGCAAGGAATACGGTCCCTGGATCCCTGGACGTCCCACAGTGGAGAAACCCTGAGTTAGGGTAACTGTAGGTCATCCTGCACGGCTGAAAACAAGGGGCAGACGTGAGATGGTCCGAGATGAAGCTGGGGAGGAGGAAAGGGGCCATCATAAGGCCCTTCAATGCCAAGTTAAGGAGTTTGGCTGTGGGACCCACCACTTAATCAGTCTGTTGTTTTGGCAGGGTCACTGCTACGGAGAAGGAATTGGAGCACAGAGATGGAGGAGAGACTAGTTAGGAAACTATTCCAGAAGTTCAGTGAGAAATGAGGGGGGCCCGAGCGAGGGCAGCAGCGCAGTAGGAACAGAATGGAGCTGACCCAGAGAAGGTGCACAGAGGAGGACCTGCTGGCGTCGGTGGCCGATTGGATTTGGTCGTGGGGAGGAGGAGGAGGCCAGCAGACTCGGGCTTCTGGCCCGGGTGACCTAGAGGACGTTGGCTTCGGAAGGGCCTCCAGGGCAGGCTGGTGAGCATAGCTCTGTGGCGAGGAGACTGGCAGTGCAGTGGCCATCCAGACTGGGTCATCCAAACACACCAGGGGTGTCAGTCCCCAGCTGTCTTTTTTTTTTTAATAAATGTATTTATTTAGTTATTTTTGGCTGTGTTGGGTCTTCGTTGCTGCACACAGGCTTTCTCTAGTTGCGGCGAGCGGGAGCTACTCTTTGTAGCGGTGCGTGGGCTTCTCATGTCCTGGCTTCTCTTGTAGCGGAGCACGGTCTCTAACCGCGCGGGCTTCAGTAGTTGCAGCACACAGACTCAGTAGTTGTGGCTTGCGGGCTCTAGAGCTCAGGCTCAGTAGTTGTGGTGCACGGGCTTAGTTGCTCCGCCGCTGTGCCACCAGGAAAGCCCCTCCCCGACTGTCTTGAGTAGAGTTGCTGTGGAGTGCACGGAGAAGTTGGGGTCCTTTTCGTTAATTTCGTTAATCTAATGGTAATTAAGGAGTCCAGGAAGAGAATTTGAAAAGCTGGCAGTTTAATTAAAGGTAAGTGACAGATGGAGGGGAATTCAGAGGTTCCCTTACACACCCTGTTCCCCCACCCCACCACTGAGGCCGAATATCAAAGGAGGAGATGGTAAGCTAACCAAACACCTGATGAGAAGTGTTACAACATCAGAACTGCTTTGCCAGAGCCTGCAACAGCTTCTAAAAACTCCTGCCACCTCAAATTAACCTCTCTCCCCAGGTGCCGCACGTCAGTGGGTAACCAGGTAAAGGAGCCTGCCGGGAGGCCAGGGGATGACTTTTCCCTCCTGACGAAATCTGGCTCCCCGGGTTCTGTGCCTTTGATGTCTCTCTTATAAAACCTGATTTTCCATTTATACTGGGAGCCTTGAAGTTAGATTTGGCCCGTAGGATCACGTGGCACATTAAACACCAGAGCAGAGGGAGTGCGGAGCTGGTTTTCCTGGGCCTGATCCCCTGGATCCTAATGTCAAGCAGGGCCTCAGAGACCAAAGCAGAGAGTAATTATCACCACTCCTCCACAGCGAGATTGCAGGAGTCAGCGAGCAATTGATTTTTTCCTACTACAGATATTTCACTGCTTAATTGGTAGTGACACAGATGGCTGGCTCTCACCAGGGCGCCGCAGACCAAGCCTCCCGAAAGCAGGGCCCCTGGGGACATCTCTCCCTCTAGTCTGTGATGCTCTCACAGCACATCCTCTGTCGGGTGGGGGTGAGGGCGAGCAGGCTCCCTGCGCTTTCAATTACAAAACAAAAGCAAGAGTGAATCCAGAAGCGCTTTCCTGAGCCAGTCAAGCCCTCCCCAGTGACATACTGAGAGTCAGCTTTGAGCTGGACACTGGAGAGTCTGGAAATGAGCAAACAGTAGACTCTGGCCTCAGGCAGCAGTTGGGAGCTATCAGGAGGCCTATGAGATGGTGGGAGCTGTGTTCTGCTGGAATGAAGCCTAAAGTGGATTATTAAAACCCTCTGTGGGGCTTCCCTGGTGGCGCAGTGGTTGAGAGTCCACCTGCCGATGCAGGGG